>NW_024466218.1:8880000-9185000 GCF_017591425.1 Ochotona curzoniae
TTCCTGCATTCCACAGACTAATAAAACCTTGAACATAATGCAAAAAACCTGATCATAAACAAAGCATTGTAACACTTCAGAAAATTCTTGTTAACTTTAAAAAACACTTTTTATTTCTCTTGTGTTTTTACCAACATCCCGTAAAGACTCTGGAGGCAGAGCTGAGTTCCAGCTTGGCTGTGACCCACTGGACAGTCATTTAGTCACTTAGATTCACACTTTTCTTGCTTTGACTGATGGTGATGATAACCATCCTCCAAGGTTACCACTTTTAATCAGGGATGTGACAGCCAGTTTTCCCTAGTTACATCCATGCTGTTATCTTAACCTTAGGCAAGGCACTCCATGGGCTAATAGTCTGTGCTTTCACGTAAGAGAAGGCTGTTACATGTTCTCAACTTCTTTGTAGCCAAAATTCATAAGATAAATATTAAAGGAACTAGAAGAACAGACAACACAGTGGTGAAACTTGATGATCTCCATTCTCAAGCAGGTACCTAACCTCTCTGGGTTTCAATCCCTTCATATATTAAGGTGTGAGTGTGGAGGAGGGTGCAATGGAAGTGCTAGCATAATTGAGATGATTTAATGTCCCTTTCAGTGGTAACATTTGATTCTGAGAGCAGGAGCAAATTTAACTTTTCTCTGACACCAAGGGCTCTTTACACAGACAATGGCCAGCTTTAATAAAGCTTCTCTGAGGAAGGAATAGAAGCATAGATAGAAAAAACAGCTTCAGATTTAGGTTAGTGATAAGGAAGATTTTCCAGGCTGTGGAATTATTTATTGGTGTGAATTAACCAGGGAGAGTTAGAAGTTTATCTTGCTCTATTATCTATCTCTGGGTGAAATGGGATGAAGGACTGAAGACTGTGTATGTGGTGAGGGCTGATGAGTGCAAGAGCTCGTGGGTCAGGGGAGGAATGAAGAGGTCAATGGTGTTTCTCTCGGCCTCAGAGTCCTTGGTGAGACCTGTAAATTTGTGTCTCAAACTCATGGAATTTATGCCCCGTGGAGGGTGCAGCAACCTGGTGACTATCAAGGAGTTACCTGTGCTGCTTTTTTGGATTTTTTTTTATTTTGAATTTTTAATTATGTGGTACAATTTTGTATAGACTGGGATTCCCCCCCACCAAACTCCCACCTCCAACAAATTTTCCCCATTTTACTACAGTGGCATAGTCCTTCATAAGGAATCATAATTCCATCAGTCCCTTATTTAAGGGTATCCCAGCATTGCTGGTACAGACGGTGTCAGACAGTCCAGCATCCCATTATCGACACATGTCCAACAGTTTCATTGAGAATCCATCTTTCATCCAGAAGCAGGGATGCATATTGCATTATACCCCTACATCTGGATATGTAGACCCAATACTCCATTATACATTTCCATAATTGAGAAGTCATGAAACAAGGTCAACATCTGGTATGAGTTAGAACAACAGCCTCAACAACAATAACAACAGCAACAACAAATTACAGCACCATGAAAAAATGTGCCACTGAGTAACCAACACGTGGGTGATAAAAAGGAAATATAAAAGTCTCTTGGTAAAAATGATGCCACCATGTAATTCATGAGCCAGCAATACATTCTACAAGAGAAAAGAAAGTATTTGGAATAAATAAAACTGAAATTAAAAAAACATCGAAACACATGGGATGTAGCAAAAAAAAAAAAACAAAACAAAACGAAACAAAAACAGTATGGATCATATTTTTGAAGTTATACTTTCCATGCTGGTTTCCTTATATAGGAGAGAACATATGGTATTTGTTCTTTTGTGATTGACTTATTTCACTGAGCGTAATGGTCTCTAGTTGGGACCACCTAGTTGTAAATACTATAGTTTCATTTTTCTTAATACCTGAATAATATTCCATGGAGTAAATGTACCACAGTTTCTTTAACCACTCTGCTTTGGACACATATCTGGATTGTTTCCATGTCTTTGCTATTTTGGATTGTGCTGCTGCAAATATAAGATTATGTATCCCCTTCTCATATACAGGTTTCAGGTTTTTTTTTTAAGATTGATTTATTTTTATCACAAAGTCAGATATACAGAGAGGAGGAGATATATAGAGGAAGATCTTCTGTCCGATGATTCACTCCCCAAGTGAGCACAGAGCTGGTGCTGTGCTGATCCAGAGCCCAGAACCAGGAGCCTCTTCCAGGACTCCCACACAGGTGCAGGATTCTAAGGCATTGGACCATCCTCGACTGCTCTCCCAGGCCACAAGGAGGGAGCTGGATGGGAAGTGCAGGTGCTGGGCACCCGTATGGGATCCTGGCATGTTCAAGGCCAGGACTTTAGCCGCTAGGCCACACTGCCAGGCCTGCAGATTTCATTTCTGTTGGGTATATTCTTTTTTTTTAAAAAAAGATTTATTTATTTATTGGAAGTCAGATATACAAAGAGGAGGAGAGACGGAGAGGAAGATCTTACATCCATTGATTCACTCCCCCAGTGAGCGCAACGGCTGATGCTATGCCGATCCAAACCCGGGAATCAGGAACCTCTTCCAGGTATCCCACACGGGTGCAGAGTCCCAAGGCTTTGGGCTGTCCTTGACTGCTTTCCCAGGCCACAAGCAGGGAGCTGGATGAGAAGTGGAGCTGTCAGGATTAGAACCGGCGCCCATATGGGATCCTGGCATGTTCAAGGCGAGGACTTTAGCCGCTAGGCCATGCCGCCGGGCCCTCTGTTGGGTATATTCTTGAGTGGGACAGCTGGGTCATATGACAGATATATTTGCAATTCTCCAAGTACTCTCCATATTGATTTCCTCAGTGATTATATTAGTCTACACTCCAACCAGCAGTGAAGGAAGGTGCCTTTCTCCCCATATCCATGCCAGCAGGTGTTAGTCAAGTTCTGAATGTAAGCCAGCCTCACTCGAGTTAGGTGGTACCTCAACATGGTTTTCATTTGTATCTCCCTGATGGCTGGGGAGCCTGAGCATCTGTTTTCCTATGTCTGTTAGCCATTTGAATCTGTTCTTTTGAAAAATGTCCATTTCCATTGTGCATTTTGTTACAGGGTTGTATATTTGCTGTTCCTGGGTTTCTGAAGCTCTTTGTAAAGGCTGGATATTAGTCCCCTATCACTTTCGTAGTATGCAAAAATTTTCTCTCATTTTGTTGGTTGCTTCTTCACTTTAACTGTTTCCTTTGCTGTACAGAAGCTTTTTAGTTTGATGTAGTCCTATTTGTTCATTTTGGCTTTGATTGCCTTTGCTTTTGGCGTCTTTTCTAGAAGTTTTTCCCCTGTTCCTATATCTTGAGTGTGCTTCCTGTGTTTTCCTTTAATAGTTTGATGGTTTCTGGGTGTAGACTTAGGTCCTTGAACCATTCAGAGCTGATTTTTGTATAATGTGACATGTGTGGATCTTGTTTCTTAATTCTGCAAGCTGCTATCCAGTAGTGCTGACAGCATTTGTTGAACAGACCAAGCTTTTTGCCTAGATTGTTTTCAGTTTTCTTTTCAAAGATTAGTTGACTGTACATGTGTGGGCTCCCTTCTGAGGTTTCTATTCTGTTCTACTGATCTTCTCTGTTTCTCTATCATACAAGACTGTTTTGATAACCACAGCTCTGTAATATGTCTTGAGGTCTGGAATTATGATTCCTCCACTGTGATTTCTATTTTCAGGATAGCTTTGGGTATTCGTGGTCTTATGTGATTCCAGATGAACTTTTGCCCCTTTTCTATTTCTGAGAAGAATGTTGTGGAGATTTTGTTTGGGATTGCATTGAATCTGTATATTGCCTTTGGTAATATGGTTATTTTGATGATGTTGATCCTGCCAATCCAGGAACATGGTAAGATTCTCCATTTTTCAATGTCTTCTTCTATTACCTTTTTAAATGTTTCATAGTTTTCGTCATAGAGGTCTTCCAGCTCCTAGGTATTTAAGATTCCCCTCTGCTATTTTAAAGGGGACTGTGCTTACAATTTCTTTCTCATCCATGGAATTGTGTACACTAGTGCCATCAATTTGTGTTCATTAATTTTGTATCCTGCTAACCTGCCTAAGTCTCTTATGAGTTCCAATAGTCTCTTGACTGAGTCCTTTCGTTCTCCTATGTAGAGAATCATGTCATCTGAAAATAGAGATAATTTCATTTCTTCTTTTCCAATTTGGATTCCTTTAATTCTTTTTTCTTGCCTAATAGCTCTGGCAAGGACTTCCAATACTATATTGAAGAGTAATGGTGACAGTGGACATTCCTCTATAGTTGCGTATTTTAGTGGGAAGGCTTCCCAATCTTTCCTGCTTTAGGTTGATGCTGGCATTGGGTTTTTCATAAATTCCTTTGATTGTGTTGTAGAATGTTCCTTCTATGCTTATCTTGCTTAGGGTTTTCAGCATGAAGTGGTGTTGGATTTTATCAAATGCCTTCTCTTCATCTATTGAGAGGATTATATGTTTTTTAATGGAAAGGTGGATATACAGAGAGGAGGAAAGACAGAGAGGAAGATCTTTTGTCCAATAGTTCACTCTCCAAGTGGCCACAATGGCTGGGACTGAGCCAATCTGAAGCCAGGAGCCAGGAGCTCTTCCAGGTCTCCCATGCAGGTGCAGGGTGCCAAGGCTTTGGGCTGTCCTCAACTGCTTTCCCAGGCCACGGGCAGGGAGCTGGATGGGAAGTGGAGCTGCCTGGATTAGAACCAGCACCCATATGGGATCCTGGCGCATGCAAGACAAGGACTTTCACCACTCTGCTATCACTCAAGACCCCGAGGATCATATGGTTTTTACTTTTCAATTTGTTGATGTGGTCTGTCACATTTATTGATTTGCAAATGTTGAGCCATCCCTGCATCCTGGGATAAATCCCACCTGGTCTGGGTGAATGATCTGCCTGATGTACTGTTGATTATTGTTGGGTAGTATTTTGTTGAGGATGTTTGTGTTTATGTTCACCAAGGATATCGGTCTGTAGTTCTTTTTCTGCTGTGTCTCTATCTGGCTTTGGTATTAAGGTGATATTGGCTTCATAGAAAGAGTTTGGAAGGATTGCTGCTCTTTCTATCGTTTGGAAAAGCTTGTGTAGCATTGGGGTAAGTTCCTCTTGAAACGTTTGGTAGAATTCAGCAGTGAAGCCATCTGGTCCAGGACTTTTCTTGGTTGGGAGGTCTTTAATTACTGATTCAATCTCAGTGCATGTTTTTAGTCTCTTAGTTTGTTAATTGCTTCTTAATTCAATTTTGGTGGATTGTATCTGTCCAAAATCTATCCATCTCTTCTAAGTCTTCTGATTTGTTCACATATAGTTGCTTGTAATAGTATTTCTGAGGTATCTGTTGTTACATCTACTTTCTCCTCTCTGATGTTATTGATGTGTATTTTCTCCTTCCTTTTTTTGATTAGTTGCGCTAGTGGGGAATCTATTTTTGTTGATTTTGTCAAAGAACCAGCTCTTTAATTCATTAATCTTATGATAGTTCTCTTGGTCTCTATTTGGCTTATTTTCTCCCTTATTTTGATGATTTCTTTTTTCTTACTAATCTTGGGATTGCTTTGTTGTTTTTTCTAGTTCCTTCAACTGTAAGGTAAGCTGATTTACTTGATGGCCTTTCTAATTTCTTAGCATAAGCACTGATTGAGATGAAGTTTCCTCTTAACGCTGCCTTGATTGTATCCCATAAGTTTTGTTATGTTGTGTAGTTGCTTTCATTTGTTTCAAGCAATTTTTAAATTTCCCCTTTGATTTCCTCTCTAATCCATTTCTCATTTAGAAACATATTATTCAGTCTCCATGTGTTTGCAAGTCTTCTTGGGTGTTTTGACTTCTTGGTCTCTAACTTCACTCCTTGATGGTCTGAGAATATACATGGTGTAATTTCGAGTTTTAAAAATGTGCTGAGGTTTGTTTTGTGGCCTATAACATGGTCAATTCTGGAGAAGGTTCCATTCACTGATGAAAAAAGTGTATTCTCTCTCTGTAGGATGAATGGTTTCATAGATATCAACTAATCCATTTGCTCTAGTTCTGTTCTTGGGTGAGTTCTATTGTTTCTTTGAGTTTCTGTTTTTTTAATCTTTCCATTGATGTTAATGGGTATTAAGGTCACCCACTATGGATTGTATTGGTGTCAATTTCTCTCTAGGTAGGTGCCTTGGCATTTGGCGCATATATATTTATTATGGTGATCTCTTGTTGAAAGGATCCCTTGATCATTATATGGTATCCTCGTTCATCTCTTTTAATGTTTTTCAGGTGGATGTCTATATCATCTGACATAAAAATGGCTACTCCCACACGTTTTTCCTTACCAATCGCTTGGAATATCTTCTTCCATCCTTTCACTTTCAGTTTCCTTCGATCTTTGTTGATGAGATGTGTCTCCTGTAAGCAGCAGATAGATGGGATTTGTTTTTTGATCCATTTCTCTAATCTAACGGATTTGATTGAATTTAAACCATTTACATTCAATGTTAATATGGATAGGTGGCAGTCTGGTTCTGTCATGTTAATAATGTGGTGTTCTTTAGTTGAGTCTTCTGTTGGCTTTTTAGTGGGGTGTTTTCCACATTTGCCTTTGGCTTTGGTAACTGGTATTCCTTTTCTCTTTCACTAGAACATCTTTGAATTCTTAGCTGTAGGGCTGGTTTTGAGGACGCAAATTCTTGGAGTTTTTCTTTATTGAGGAAGAACTTCATTTCATTTTTTAAGACAAAGGAAAGCTATGCTGGAGAGTTATTCTAGGCTGAAAATTTTTCCCTTTTAGAGTCTGGAATATGTCACTACATTCTCTACTGGCCTGCAGTGTTTCCTCTGAGAGGTCAGCTGTGAGTTTGATTGGGGTTCCTCTATGGGTCACTTGATTTTTGTCATGTACACATTTAAGGATTTTTTCCTTAAGTTCAACTGAGGAGAACTTGATTATCATGTGTCTTGGTGAAGGTCGTTTTTGGTCAGTCGTGTTGGGAGTCCTATTATGCTGGTGGATATTTCTTTCCATGCTCTGGGTTTTGACACAGAAGGACTGTCACAGGTGCTATTCATTTAGTCCATAGACTACAATAGGTATGTCATAATCTTCAGCTACTTTTCACCATGGTAGTTGAAAAGACTGGGGACATTATCATCCTCTAGAGTTCCCTAACTGGTGAATCTTTTGGCTGAAAACAATAACCACCTGCCCTTCCATGTTTGTTTTTCCATCCTAGCCAATTCCCCAAGTTAACACAACATGTATCAAGTGGGTGATGTCACAAGTTAAAAACACTGTGGATGGGGACAACCTGTCAAAGCTGTGATCCTTAGGAGGCAGGCTTACTGCCAGCCCTCTGTGATGGGACCTGTAGCCCTTCATTGTGTTGGTAGTCCTGTCAGCTATGTTCAGACTACGTAGCCACTATGCAAGCAAGTGGTGCTCTTTTAAGCTTTGTTTCTGCATCTGTATTCCTGCAATCTCTGTGTCCTGTGTTTTCTTAGATTCAGCCTTGTAGTTTGGGCTTCAGTTGTCATTGCTGCTGCTATTTCTGTTTCTTCCATGAAAGTGTTTTTTGAAGGAAATATTCATCACGTCTCAAGGCTTTGTTAGGTTCACCTACTGAGTCTGTACTGTTTGCCTGTGTTCTCAAGCTAATCTTGTTTCAGTGCCAAACTCCTACAGCCCCACTAGGGGGCCACAAGCGCTGCTCTCAGAGCCTGCTGTTGGCTGCTCTGTTGGAAAGTAATGGCTCTCTCTTTCTCTCTCTGTCCAGAAACATAAAGCATGGCCGGTATCAGACCTGGATTGCACACCAGAGTCCTTTGTTGGGATGTTGCAGCTCATTATATCTGCAGAAAGAAGGGAGGATGTTTAAAAAAGAGAAAGAGACTTGCAATTTTAAATGACACTAGATGAGTGGGAGCAGCAGCGAGGAGACGTCAGCAAAAATGAGATGTCTAGGTGATGTGGAGACTGTTGTTTGGGGCTTTTAGAGTTAGATTGTTTGACTCCTTTCTGCCTCTACTCAGCATCTATTTCAATTCATCTCATCTGTGATTGAAAGATCTTGCCTCAAATACAAAAAACAGAAGCCAACAAGAAAGCCCCAAATCCAAAATTCTCACAGGCTTAAATTTAACATTCAAGGCTCTATGTGGGAGCACTTCAAGCTGGTCTTCTATCTGCAGGGCCAGAAGCCCATATGGGTGCCAGTTTGTGTTGTGGTTATTCCACTTCCAATTTAGCTCTCTGCTTATGCCCTGGGAAACATGGAGAGAATGGCCCAAGTCCTTGGGACCCTGAAAGCACATGGGAACCCAGAATAAGGTCCATGCTAGTGGCTTCAGATTGGCTCAGCTCTGGCCATTGCAGCCATTTGGGGAGTGAACCAGCCAATGGATGGCCTCTCTGTAACTTTCTTTTTATAACATTTGCTATTCTAACAGAAAAACTATAAAAAATGTAGCATGATATGATCATATTAGAATTAATGCAGAACATTTTAGGTAAATTTAAGTATTCACAATCACAGCTGTGTACTTTAAAAAACAGTCCAGTGGGAGAAACTATTTTGTCAATTTAGAATCCTTGACTCTCTTCTGGATTCCTGGACCCATGGTGATAGATCATCGGTCTTCCTGGGCTGTGTGAACCATTGATTAACAATAGTAACCTGGAGGTATGTACCCTAAGCATTGCTAAGCATTCCTGGCATGTTCATCTGGCAGGATTCTTTGCTTCTGCCTGTTTTCTCAAGATACCTGGCCTCCCGTGTGTGTCACCTGGCCAGTTTTTTTTTTCTGTCTTGTGGGCTGTTTTTCTGTCCTTCTCATATCTCTTTTTCTAGTCACCGCCCCCTCCCCCATCACTGATGCTTTCCTAATATGCCCAAAATGTTAATGTATCAATTAATTTAAAGTATTGCTGATATCCTATATATGTTCCATAATTCCTGATTAGCAAGTGTTCTATTTGGTTTGCTTCACAACCATGTTCCTCTATGGGTTGGGAAACATTCACTTTTGAATTTTCAACCACACATCATTTTAAACCTTTCGTCTCTAATTGCACAAGAGTTATATTAGTGCTGAGGTGATTATTACAGGAGACAAAGAGTAGAGCTGTGTTGATGACAGGTGCAGGTAATTGAGAGTCTTGAGTAAACAAAAAGCTCTAGTGGTGCTTACCTTTGCTGTAGTTTCAATAGTCTGCTCTTGATTTGAGGTTTTTCTTTCCTGAATGTCAGTAACCTTTCCTGCATGACCATGCTTCCTCTTACTTTGCTCATGATCTTTCTAAACACTTTGTCCTTGTCGCTCCAGGAGGCATCATCTTGGGAAGACTGAACATGCCATTTTCTAACCAGTGAAAAAAACATTTTGAATGATCAAAGCATATTTCTTACCCAAACTCATTTTAGCAAGAGAGAGAGAGAGTAATGCCGTCATGGCCCATCAAAAAATAAATCCAACATTGATTTCATTTCTGGCATACTGTAGGTACTCATGTGTATAAATATTTATAAATTATGGAAGCACAATTGATCAACATTAGCTGTTCCTTCACTTCCTGTTTATTCACTTGTGTGTTTGAACAGAGTGTTGGGTGCTCATTATGTGGCCAATGCCTTACCAAGTAATAAGGAGATAGTAATAAACATGCATGTTTTGCATGGTATGGTCCTCATGGGCCACTATTCAGGTGATTTAGTCAATGAGAGATTGGGCACTGTGTATACTAATGTGATTGCAAGGACAAAAGAGAGAACGAGGTGGTGGGAGCACTTGATGATGTCTGAATTAAGAGGAAAGCAAAGGCTCAAAAATAGCCTTCTGGAGAAAGAGGTTATCTACGTTCAAACATGAAAAAGAAGTAGAAGCCATTTGGGTTTAACTTGGATAAGCACTCTGCGGTGAGTTGTTATGGCTTTGAGGCGTGAGATGCCTGTTGTAAGTTTAGGAGCTGTTGCTAGCTGTTCGCATGAAGTGGGAGATGGGGGACTGATTTCCTTGCAGGCCCTTGTCATGAAGTGCTCTTTGTGCTAGCAGAAATTAATTTTATTCAGCAGTTATCCTCCATGTGCCTGTTCCAAGCAAGGAGTCCTAGGGCAAGGAAGATTCAGCAATTGAGTCTTACTTTATCTGTTAACCAGAGGTCTACAAACTATGTTGAAACAAACTATCCATCTTTTTTTAAAAAAAAGATTTATTTATTTTTCTTAAAGTCACATCTAGAGAGGAGGAGAGAGAGAGGAAGATCTTCCATTGGCTGACTTACTCCCCAAGTGACCACAATGGTAGGAGCTGAGCCAATCCCGAGCCTGGAGCCTCTGGAGTGCAGGTCCCAAGGCTTTGGGCTGTCCTCGGCTGCTTTCCCAGGTCACAAGCAGGGAGCTGGATGGGAAGCGAGGCTGCTGGGATACGAACCAGTGCCCATATGGGATCCTGGCTCATGCAAGGCAAGGACTTTAACTCCTAGGCTACTGCACTGGGCCCTATCCCACTTTTACAAATTTTTAAAAGATAAAAAAGGCAGATTTTCAGAGTAGAGGCAGAAAGATCCTCTATTTTCTGGTTCATTTCCCCAAATGGCTGGAGCTGAGCTGATGCAAAGGCAGGAGCCAGGACCTTCTTATGGGTCTCCCACGGAAGCGCAGGATCCCAAGGACTTGGGCCATCTTCCTTTGCTTTTCAGACCACAATCAGAGAGCTGAATGGAAGTAACATAGCCAGAACTTGAAACAGCATTCATATGGAATCCCAGTGCTTGTAGATACGAGATTTAGCAATTGGGTCATCACTCCAGCCCAAAATAAAAGCAGTTCTTCACTAAGATGGTGCAGATGCAAAGAATAAGTAAAAATGATTTATCAGTTTGTTAAATACTTGCAGTTAACAAATTTAAAAAAAGATTTATTATTTTTTATTGGAAAGACAGATTTACAGTGAGAAGAAATGACAAAATGATTTTCCATGCACTGGTTCATTCCCCAAGTAGCCACAATGGTCAGAGCTGAGCTGATTTGAATCCAAGAGTCATGCACCTGGAGCCTTTTCCTGGTCTCCCACACAGGTGCAGCGTCCCGAGGCTTTGGACCATTCTCTCCTGCGTTCCCAGGCTTTAAGCAGGGGCCTGGATTGGAAGTGGAGCAGCCAGGATACAAACCAGCACCCAAATTAGATCCTGGTGCTTGCAAGGGGAGGATAAGCCTTTTGAGTCATTGTGCTGGGCCCAAACTATCCCTCTTCTAAGAACAAGCGATCTAAATAGCAATAAAATTGGGAAGAATCAGAAAAAAAACATAATCAATTTTGTAGTAGCCTTTTGATAAATCTATATGTGTATATATATCTGTATATGAAAATGTGTATGTATATATATGTATATATAAAGCAGAAAAATTTGTGTTGTAGCTGAAAAGTATTTTCTGTCCGATATATCTATCCACATGATGTTTTACATAATGAAACCGATTGAAAATTTGTCAAAATTTACCACTTTTCTTTCTTTCTTATTCCATGCTTCTCCCTACTGTTCTCTATACTCTTCCTAAGAACAGTGGACACTTGGTGCTTCCAGTAGCTCTGAGAGAGCTATTTCTGAAGATAATGTTCTAAGTGTAAGTGAACAAGTCTAATCTTTGGAGGTATTTTCAATATGATTGTCTAGGGAGGTCAGTGCTCAACCCAATGGAATAAATGCCCCAGAAGCAGAGTAGTGTCCAAGTCATTCACATTGATGGTTTGGGGTGAGGAGATGTTCTGTTGCCTTTGACTTATATAATGTAAGTAGTTTGTCTTGAGGATGCATAAGGCAATCTCTAGCACAGGAGCAACTTATAACAAAATTAGGGCTGATCTAAGGAGAGTCATATCTGGAGAACTTCCTGAAAGTTAAAGTGTCTGAAGAATATATCGAATTGACTGCATTCAGAGTGATTGCAATGTACTCGGGTGATTTTGAATTAAACAGTCAAGACATGATCACTTAAATTATGTTCAATCACTGTTGAATGTGGTAACCATGCTGGGAGTACACTGAATAATCATTCCACTGCCATTGAGCCCCGGGAGGTAAATGGACAAGCAACACATAACTCCTTCTGCAATCCCTTCTCTTAAAGTACAGGGTTTTGGAAAGAAAGAAGGCGAAGATCCAAAAGCAGACATGTGGGCTAACATGTTAGTAGTATTTGCTAACAGGAATGTCTTTGATACATGTTTAGCTGAGTTAGCCTGCTATGTAGGATTCCTCATAGTAAACATTTAGTCTATGTATACCTGAGCTTGACTACTGCAAAATACCATGGAAACAATGGCACTGGCTGAGGGTGATGAGTGGTTCATGACCAAGAGGGGTCCTTTTATGAATGTGATGTGATCCTACATGAATGCTTAGAATCTGTCTAAAGGGTCAAAAAAAAAAAACACCCATCCTGGAGATCTGTACTGATAGTACTAAACCCTCTCTGCTTTGTTCTTGTGTCCATGACAGTGTCAGTAAAGCTTGTTGTTATGGGTTAAGTATCTCTTCTGTGTAAGTCGTATATGATTACCTGACTTCTGTTTTATCTCATCATTTTTGTTAAGTTTTGGATTAATTTTCATTTCTTTATATGTTTAGTATATAACTTAAACTCTGTGCCTCCGTTTTTCTCTTTGGCAATAGGAGAGATAATACCTTTACCAGGTTCATATGATTTGCATAGAGGCGAAATCTGAACGTTTATTAAACACAAAATTCTCTGAGCACATTCTTGAGAGAAAAACGTAATGTGTACAAAATTGATTGAATCACATTTTCTATCTTCCCAAGAGGAAGCCGTGCTCTGAGTCCTGGGTGTAACTTCATATTTGTTCTTCCATGGCAGAACATCATTGAGGAATCTATAAAAACTTCCTCTTAGAGAAAAATTTATTTCTGAGGATCAGATGGGTTTTAATGCACAGCTGTGTACTACTCAGTCTCCTAGGAAAGTAGAATGATGCAAGTAATGAACTCTAGAAGTTGAATGGCTGCAGACGTGATTTTGCTCAATATCTATCGTTCCAGATCTTAACATTGCAATTCAGGAAAGTTCTAGAATTTTCTCATACAACTATTCAAGTTATTGCTGGATCTTGAACCTTCTCTCTGTGGAGAGAACTCATCATTCATGGAAACTGTTGCTCTCTCATCCTAACTTCATGTGGTTCTCAAGAGAATGGCATGAATAGGTGGCAGTATCTAGCCAAACTGCTTCAACTTGCTGTTCAAGAATGGACATGCTCCCCAGTTAGGTGGGTGAGAGCACCGCTGTGAGTGAGAGCCATAGGAAAGGACCTTTTTTCAGGGAACTGATGCTGTTCTTCAGGGAGCTGAGACTGGAGTACACGCTGGATAAGAGGGAGGGAGAGAGACAATGACCTTGATAGATTGGGTTGACTTTGATTTCTCAGTCATATGAGGCAGTGAATTCTTGTTTTGCTTAAGTGAATTTGATTTGAATTTCTTTTCCATAAAATAAGAAAAGTTCTGACTTACATACTATGACTTCTGATTTCAGCTCCTATTATAGAAATTTATAACATTTCCATTGTGTGAAAAATGTTCATTTGTTTTTTGCAAAGTAAAGATACAACATAATGGTATGTGGAACCAAATGTAATTTTGGAAGGACAAAGGAATTCCAAAGTCTCCAACAGTTCTACACAAGGGCGGAATTCACCTCTACTAAAATCATTCTCACGTGGTTTTCTATTGTAGTTTCCCCTGTGTGTGTATTTGTGTTACTGTTAGATTGTAACCCTCCCCAGGGCAGGACCTGTGCATTATGTTTTTATCTCTAACAACCAGCAAAAGTAATATTGATAATGCCTAACACTTGTTGACTGTTTACCATGTATGTGAGGCGCAAACAGATGTGTTTCACTTGTTTAATCTTTACAATTAAACCAGATGGGTGTCCACAGTCATAGCTTGTCAATGGTAGCATGGAAATTTTACCATATACAGCCTGTCTGCCTGCTGGTGCTCTGCTTTACCTGGCTTGTAGTTCATCAATAAAAATGAATGATAAATAATAAATGAATAAATATCTATGATAGTGGGATAAAGAGCTTACTTTATAATATTTCTTTACTTAAAAGGCAGAGTGGCAGAAGGGACAGATCTTTTATCCCTTGCCCAGTCCACTTTCCATCTAAATGGCTGCAATTGCCCAGTCTGGGCCAGGACAAAGCTGGGAGCCAAGGACTTTATCCGTGACTCCGCTGTGAGTGGCAGGGACCCAAGGGCTCAGGTCATCTTCTACCTTTCCAGGTACATTAGAAGGAAGCTGTTCTTAGAAATGGGGAAGCTGGGACCAAGGAAACTCATACTCTGAGCTGCAAGCATCCCAAGCAGTGGCTTAACCTAATGTATCACAACATTGTATCTGAAAGATATGAAACTTTTGTGATATCTAGCTTACATTTGAGGAAGCAGATCAGTATGGAGAAAAACTAGAGCCTGTATTTTACTGACTCTTTAAAAAAATTTATTTAGTTGAAAAATAGTTACACAAAGAATCTTTCATCCACTTTTTTTTTTTTTTATCCAAATGGCCACTAACAGCTGAGGGTGAGCCAGGATAAAGCTAGGAAGTTCATTTGGGTCTCCAACCTAGTCCAAGCACTTGGACTTTTTTTTTTTCCTGTTTTCCCTTCTGCATTAACTGGGAGCTGGACTGAAGTGTAGCATCTTGAACCAGTGCCCATACAGGAACTGGCACTGCAGGGGGTAGTGTAATTTGCTATGCCATAATACTGATCCTAATTCTTCACTCTTATGAAAGTTCTTTTCCCATTATACAGTGCTCACCTGGGAACAAAAAGTATAAGTAAAATATCTTAAATTTGAGGATCCTGAGAAGATTTATAGTTTATCAGTATGACTGACAAGACTCTTCTATATTAAAATATTTTTAAAAGCATCTTCTTATTCATTACCCAAAAATTAAAAACAACAATGAGAAAATTGTTTAAAATGCAGAAGAAAAATTTCTAAAGCATTTTTCGCAAAGAATGAAGGAAATAATTAATGTGGGTGATGAGTGAACAGGGCTACATAAATACAACAGGTGGCCTTACTTACGTTGCCATATATCATGTTAATAACTTGAAAACAAGCTAAACCACATATAAACTATTTCCCTTATTTGCAATTTAGAAAGCCCAGAAATAAGGGGCTCTGTGACAAAGATAGGCCATGTTTTCCATTAAAGATTCCTGGAAACTGAAAAATAAGGTCTTTTAACGTTTTGTGATATAACTGTTTTTCTTGGCTTAAGCGTAGGTTTTAAAAAATGGTGCTCATTGTTTTGCTTGTAGTTCTTTTATGCATGGACACCCGTGCTGATGATGCATTCAGTTTAGGAGAATTTTCCAATTGAAAAAGTGCTCTAGAGAAGTTTAAGCGCCATGAATCACCCAGACCTCATCTAAGTCTCGTGAAAGCAAGGGCTGTGAAAGGCAGTCACAGAGAGAAGACATATTGTAGTTGTGCTGCCTGATTCAACTAAATAGAAAAATATTTTGTAAAGACATGAGAATTTCAGGCATGTAGCAGAGTGGTAAGGATAAATGTCACATTCCATCAGACCTGCTCCTGCCTTCCACCCTGCCTCCTTTTCCCCTCACAAGAGACAGACCTAGAATCCCAGTTTGCATGCGTTTGTGAAATATAATTCCAAAAGGATCTTGGTTACAGTTAGGAAAACATAGGAAATAACAGTGTCATTTTTCCCCTTAATTATTTTCTTGTGGTCTTTGGACAATCAACAATTGGTTTGATCTGCTAACGGATGCATTTCCCCAGTAGGAAGGGGATTGTCATTAATAACACGTCACAAGAATACCAACAAGTGTCTTTTCACAAAGGGATTGATTGTTTCCACCTTTGTTCTTCTACTTGATTTCAGGAGCATCAATGGGGGGAATTTTTTATTTTGCCTTCAGTTAACAATCCTTTTTTTAAAGATTTATTTTTATTCTTATTGGAAAGGCGGATATACTGAGAGGAGAGACAGAGAGGAAGATCTTCCGTGTGATGATTGACTCCCCAAGTGAGCGCAATGGCTGATGCTATGCTGATCCGAAGCCAGGAGCCTCTTCCGGGTCTCCCACACAGGTGCAGGGTCCCAAAGCCTTGGGCCGTCCTCGGCTGCTTTCCCGGGCCACAAGCAGGGAGCTGGAAGGGAAGCGGGGCAGCCGGGATTAGAACCGGCGCCCATATGGGATCCCGGGCGTGCAAGGTGAGGACCTTAACCACTTGCGCCACCGCGCTGGGTCCCAGTTAACATTTCTTAATAAGATGCCTTTTTTTTCCCGTCAATGGATTAAAACATAGCAAATGAACCTGATGCTTGGGATTTCCTCTTGCTAACCTTGCTAGCCCTCCAAAAAAATTTTTTTTTATTTTCTCAAGAAAAGTCTTTGGGGGAATTTTGAAGTCTTTCTTCTCCCATGTCTCTAATTACCTGCTTCATTGGTTATTTGTTTTTGCATTTGTTTTCCATTGGTTGTTCATTTTCAGCCCGGGAAGAGACCTAGGGCATGATTGCGCTGATGGCCTTGGGAAGCCTGGAACCTCCCTTTAGAACTGGGAAGTGTATGAGGAAGATACCTTCTTTTCCCCCCACGATAATTACAGAGGAAGATATCTGCATTCCTGTGTAATCTTTCCTATATTAACTCCATCTGCAGTTTTAAGGAATGAAATGCAGATGTTGTGTAGTGTGGTGCAGATGAATTGAGGGTGAATCTGTGCCAAGCGCTTTCACGTTCTGCTCTGTGACCTCCCCAGCACCTCCCAAGGTCACAAAGGGGAACAACCCTGAGGTTCAACTTGGGCAAGTGCTCAGTACATTCCCCATAACCCAAAAGATGCCTCTGCAGGGACTGTTCTGGGCATCAGCCCACTGGACAGGCTGAACTCCTGAGAGCACATCACATGAGCGCTAAGCAGCAGCCAGGATGGCCTGCAAGTTGGATGGGCTGCAGGCAGTTCTTGGGTGCAAACAAAGCCTTCATTGAGTAGGCTGGTCACTGGCAGTAGAAATGGTGTCGGAAAAGCTGATTCTCTTGACTTCCTCCCAATCAATGGGGATATGACATCTCCATATATCATATATGCAGATATATCCCAAACTGAGAAATGGATTTTTTTTTTCCTTTGCTAACAATTCGCCGCTCTCTCCAAACTGTGCTACCACTGAGTCCCAACTATAGAATAAGTGGTAATGGTCTGGCTACCCAACAGTGGTTTACTCAGCTTTAGGTAGGCTTACTCTACCCCCGATGAACAAGACTTCCTCCACTTTCTTGCTCCCATTGCTTGCTGCCTGCCTTCGTTAGAAGATTGGTGAGCATTGACAGGTTTCTTGATTGCTATATTACAGCCAGGACACTTACTGCTTTCCTTTGTGAATTTGTCTCTTACTAACAATCTGACTTAGTACATTGTGACATTAGAGATCAAGAATCAGGCAGTAGTAAGAGTGGAAAACAGGCAGAAGAACCACGGCTTGCCTGGAAAACTGCAGTGCGATGGGAGAGTGGGTGGAATCAGGTGTCTGCCTTGGAAGGATCAGTTTGCTTCCTCTTGAAGGGCCTCAATGCTTTATTTGGGAATAGGAACAAAAGCCCTGCTTATCTCACCATGGAGTGATAAGCGCAAAGCAAATGAAATGATGCCTATTCAAAAACTCTGTAAAAGGGAAAGGACACCACAGTGTTGATTGTTGTGATTAGTACTAGGACATTATTTCTAGCAAGAACTTGAATTTTTCCCATAGCTTTTGTCCATCTCTCCGCACTGACATCTACTTCTGTCTTCTATCCAGGCTCTAAAAAGTGAACCAAATGCCAGCATCAAGAATTGCAGCTGATTCTCATCAGTTTGTAGTCCTTCACTTTAAATTAGTGAATACTGAATTATTGTTCTTAGGGGTAATTCAGGATTGGGTTACCTCTGGTGGCAACAACATTACTAAGCCAAAAATATGTAACCTTGTTTTATGTGCTTTGTTGTTTAAGGTATTTTGTTGAGTCAGGAACATTGAATTCATGGCTAATGACACTATAATTCATTCCCCTACTTCCGAAGCTTATTTAACACGTATGCTTTCCTCTGTGTAATACGTCACAGCCTTTTTGTGCTTAGGAAAACTTAATTAACAATCTGGCGTTTTACTTAAGGGTCGTTTTGTTTTTAAAATACTTTATTAATATGAAGAGAACAGATTACATGTAGCTCATGAATACAATTGTAAGAACATAGTCATATTCCCCTCTCTTTACCTCCCTCCCTTCTCCTCTCTTGGGAGACAATTTAAACAACAGAATTGCCAACAAAATGCACAAAAATACAAAATGACACTAAAGAGATCATTAGGAGATGACGTTTAAAAAGCAAGCGGAATTGGGCTTATACACCTCAGCTGGGAATGTGCATAGATATTTCAGCTTTTTGCACAAATAACCATAATGTGCTCTGAGTACAAATTTTGGGGGTTTTATACAAATCATAGATAGCAGCTAAATTTGAAAATAGAGAAGAATCAAAGAAGAAAAAAACAATTGTGTGTCCCGAGTGGAGTTAACTAGGGTTGATTGATGGAAATTACAGGAAGACACTTCTTCCAATCACTTAAAATTGTTTATAATTATAATTATCCTGACAGGATAGACTTGCCCATGAGCCTCGATGTTGCAAATGTTCTGGTAGGAGGGACATGATTTAAATTAGTTTGGGAAAAGAATATAGATCTTGAGCGGAGGGCACAAGCTTCGAGATGAGTGATGACTGAAGGAAAGAATAGAAACAAGTCAAATTCAGTTACCATCATTGTTGATCATTCTCTAAAATCGATCTCCATTCTCCTATACCCAAAACGGGATTTCAATTAGGCCAATATCTGGCACTTAAAAAAAAAAAGTAGAAAGCAGACCTCTTTAAATGGGAGTGTGTGCAGAAGTGTCCTTTCTTCTGGCAAGCTGTCAGATGCTGGAAGCCAGAGCAGCATTTAGTAGATTATGCAGAAGTGATGAGAAAAGGGCTGAGAGATAAGGAAGGCTGCCTGAACTGGAAGAACAAGTTCTTCAGAAGACAGAAAGTTCTCTGCAAAGATGTCTTTTTCAGAAATGCATAACCAAGGTAGGCAGAAAAAACATGCTTTTCTGTGAGTGTGTGAAATATCTGGAGTGTTCTAAAGCATTTCTTCACCTCATACCACCTCCCCTCTGCCCCCATATAAGTAGTCATTTTACTATCACACAACAATAGCCACATCATGAAAACACCTGATGCTGAAGTTTAAACCCTGATGAAGTTCCTGGTTCACAGCCTAGGATCATCTCAGTTCCAGCCATTGTGGCGATTTGGGGAGTGAACCAGAAGTGGAAAACCTTCTGTTTCTCTTTGTCTGGAAAAAAAAATATCTTTCAGGTAAAATAAAACTTCCAGTTCTTACAAAAAAACATGAGATTCCAGGACCACTCAGCTCATTTTTTAGGAGAGACAAGCCACTCAGCTCACTTTTTAAAAGGAGAGACAAGTAAAATTAATTTTAAAAAATGATATTTTTTTCTACCTTAGCCCAGCCTATCTTCTTGCATTGGGTTATGGAGTTGCTCCTGTGGGACTCATTTCTATTCACTTTTGCTCAGATTTTAAATTCTAGACTAGTGGGAACTTGGCACATAGCTACTCATGGAGCTGGCTGCATTTCTGATTCCTCCCTCTTTTTCCACATGCAGTTCTCGGTAAAACAGTAGGAAGCCAAGATCTACAAAGTTAAGATTTTTAATTTAAACTCCATATGTGGGAGAGTTCTTACATCTTAGAAGGATAGGTCAGCTTCCCACTCCCCAGGGGCCTGGACCTCATCCTCTCCAAACCCCAAACATTTATATTTAAACAATCAATTTAGCTTCTGTTCAACGTTTGCTTTTCAATTCTGTCCATTTCTGGAAGTTCAGCTTGTTTTTCTACCTTCCAAGCCTGGATATTTACTAAATAAAAAGATTACCTTAGAGTAGGTACTGTGATTGTATCCGGCTCCTGCCTAGTCTGCAATAGTGAACAGAAGTTTGCCAATCCAATTGTTAATTTTGACAACTTGCAAAAAGTTGAAAGGTTCTATGACTGTGTCCTTCACTTAGATTTACCATTTGTTTTTGAAAATAGTTTACCTAGAGGGCAGATCAAAGGCACAAAATCTATCATCTACTGGTTCACTCTCTAAATACCTGAAGAGCCTGGCCTGAGCCAGGCTGTACCAAGAACTTAGTCCAGGTAAGTATTGGGCTACAAACGTCTGAGTCTCTGAAATTTAGTATTCATGATTAAAATTTTGTCAAATCCATACAAAATTGAGGCTGTGTACTTCTTATTGCATCATGGTCATGTTGAATGCTACATTGATCAGTCTTTAAAATTTATTTTCATTGCAATGAGATTCACAGAGAGGAGGAGGAGAGACTGAGAAACATCTTCAATCTGCTGGTTCACTCCTCAAATGGCTGAGGCTAAAGCAATCCACCAGCAGCCAGGAGCTTCTTCCAGGCATCCTATAAAGATGCAGGGTTCTGAGGCTTTGGGCCATCCTCCACTGCTTTCTCAGGCAGCTAGATGGGAAGTGGAGTCACTGGGACACGGACCATATCTAAATTTGATGCCTTTAGTTAGAGGTGGAGGATTAGCAAGTTGAGCCAACTTGGATCAGTGTATTAATGCTGCTAATTACTAAGATGATGACTGTTAACTGCTTTGTAAAGGTATTTTTTTTAAAAAAAAGATTTGCTTTATTTGAAACACTGACAAAGGAAAAAAAGAATCTTTCATTCCCTGCTTCAGGCCTCAACTGGCCAAAAAAGATCAGGACCAGGCCAGGCTGAAATCAGGAGCTAGGAGGCCAGCTAGTTCTCCTAAATGGGTAGTAGGGGCCCATGTTCTCAGGCAGTTTTCCCTTGATTTCCTTGGGAGAGTTATTAGGGAGCTGAATCAGAAACGGAGCTGTAGGAACTCAAGCTGACACTCCAGTGTAAAATGCCAGCTGTGCAGCCATGGTTTAACCCATTGAGTCATAGCAGTTCCTATAAAATACCTCTGTCTTTTTCTTATTAGTAAGCAATTTGTGTACTTCGAGATGTATATGTACTGTTTCTTCAAAAGTCTTCACTCAACAATCTTAACATTTATTAATGATTCTTAGAACCGGTTGTGTTGGTGATTACAGGAACATGGTTTTGAATTCAGTTGCTCCTTTTACAGGTATTAGTTGGCAGTTTTCTGTCAGTAAGAGTAAAGTAAATCAGTTAATGAGATAAGTCTCCATCAATTTCTTTGTAGTTCTACCTTTTAAAACTGATTAAAAACGAGTAATATGAACTTTCTTCCCTTTAATATTAGTAAAAAGTTGTTTTTGGTTTATAATCTATCAGTGTTGATATATTTTTTCAAATTGTCCTGTGTCCAGTAGCAATTTTTTAAATTTAGCAAATGATAATGATGCATCTTAGCTCATTAGTTGATACCAATGATGAATGAGATATTGAATAGTATATACATCACAGTTTATACACAGTAATTGTTATTACTATTTTAGTAGAGGTTTATGAATCAAAGGATTCTAACTGCCGTTAGCTGATAGCATGTTCTTTTGAATACCCCGTAGCTCTTGTGTCATGTAGAGTCCTAGCAGTACAGATTGCTGGGGCTGGGAGTAATCCTATAGATGGACCATATAGATGGTCCTAGCACGTTGGTACTCCAGCATCTTTTCCCAAGAAGCTGGAATTAGATGTACAGTTGTAAGTATCATTCTGCTATTTAAGTGTATCCTGACACTGTAGGCATGGGAAATGGCAGAGTCCAGCAGCCTATTGTCAAAATATAGTTAACAGTTTCATTGGGAGTCCATCTTTGATTTGAAAGTAGAGATGCATACCAATAGGTATCAAAATACACATCAATAAAGACCTGATTTCTCTAGCCAAAGGATCAGGAAAGTGACAACCTCATCAGACCAATCTTCTAAACACAATGACTGCACTATTCCAGCCAAGTACCAAAACAAAAACAAGCAAACAAACAAACAAACAAACAAACAAAAAACCTGGCACCCATCATGTGAAAGACAGGAGAGGCTTAATGAGAACATGGACTTCCAACCTCACAAGACTGTCACTAGAAATACCCCCATATTTCCACTGGAACGATGTTAGAGCGAGTTGAGTAAGGAAATAGGAATTTTATACTTCCTGGGCAATAATTAGTTCCTTTTTTTCTCCAGTGTTAGGGGATACCATATGGGGAAGCCTGGGGAAAGTCAAGATGTTGGCCGCTTCCCAGCAGTAACAAGGCTGCCTCTCTTTTCCTGCCGTGATGTCAGTGGAGGCTACATGAGAAGCAGTAATGAGTCACGCTTCTCTCCCAGTCTGGGAGCTGTCAATAGAGGCCTAGAGGAGTCCTTTGCCCACCCTGCCCTTGCAGATACAGGGTTCCCTGGATCAGATTGCAGATACAGATTCACTGCTCAGGAATTAACAAAGGGGCAACCTGAACTTAACTATCTGGTAGTAAAATACATACTTCTTCCTTCACCTGCTTGACTAGTGTCAGAGGACAGAAAGAACAAAAGTAAGACACAGAGTCTCAGCATACCTATTATGTGGGTGTTTTTGTAGAAAGTCACCATCATATGAAGAGCAAAGCTGATCGAACTGAATTTGGAACAATCAGTAGATGCCAACATTGGCATGGTAGAGACATTAGAATTATGACAAGTTCTAAAGCTACCATAAAAATGATTCAACAAGCAGTTGTGCACCTGAAGCAAATAAAGCACAATATTTTACTAAAAACATTTTTTGAATAGAAATATTGCATGTGAATACAAGAGCTCAAATGGAAATTTTAGAATTTAAATAAATTCAGTAACTGGAAAAACTCAATGGATATGCTCAGCATTAGAGTGAAGGGGTTAGAGCAAAGAACCTCTCCAGTGGGAGAAAGAATAACAGAATTATGCCATCTCTAAACAACAGAGGAAAATATAAAAAAAATGAATCAGCTTGGGGAGCTGAGAAAGTACAGGAACACCTGTTCTCTTTCACATCCCTCCTACTGTGGCCTCCAGCAAGTTTCAGTCCCAGGCTCTTGTGCTATGCTTCTGACGTACCCTGTACAATCAGGACTCCTTGGTCACCACTCTCCACCCCTGTGATCCCACATTTTGGTTGCTCCATTGTCTGCTCAGCCTTTCTCCCACTCACAGTTCCGTCAGCACCCAGGATCAGGGAGGTGTGGGCTGTGACTTTGAACTAGTCACAGGGTTGTCAGCAGCTCCTGTTGCATGGAATTTTTTTTTTTTTCTTTTGCTGGAACCTGCTGGCAGTTAGCTCTGGGGGCAACCTTAACCTATTTGGGCTGGAACCTGTGGAACATCAGTATTATTTTCCCATTGGGACCAGTGCAAAGTGTTGAGCAGGACGCGAGTTCTCCCTTGACTTTGCACATGCGCAGCTTGCTGTGTCTCCCTGCCAGAGGCTTTGCGGAGGTCAGAGTGGTGCCTGATGCGGCACATTGCAGATCTGGACTATAAAATCCAGTCTGTTCCCGCACCTGTCTGAAAGGGGTCCATCACTCTGCTTCTGCTTATGATCAAATTAAAAAAAAAAAAAAGCAAGACCTGAAATTCTGTCTGGACTCATCTCCTGAATCCTTGTACTCTCTCCTTCCCACATAACCTCCAGTTCAGCTCTGATCACCTCTGCAGTGTCTGTTTGCTGAAGCAACACTTTGCTGTTTCTATTGCTTCCCCATAGCCACAGGTCACCAGGTATCCCTCTGCCATCAGCTTATCTTCTATTTTCCAATATCATGCCCTCTGTTCTTTTCCTTAGCCAGTCCTTCATCCATTTTAACCTGTCCTCATTCTATTCTACCATCTGGCACTCTCCACAATTGGGAAGATAGGGAAACAACCCAGATGCCTGTTGGAAGAGGAATGTATGTAGAAACTATGATGTAATAACATGTGAATGCGCAATTATCTCATTAAAAAAGCTCAACTGGAAAGTTATTTTCTCTTATCCTTGTCCTGAAGGTTTTAATTCAGTTTGTCAACCTTCTAGGATTTTGCATTTCTAGTGATGCCATGTGTATTTTTTTGTCTAGAGGAATTAATTTTATTTTTATTTACTTAAAAGAATTAAGATAAACAAAACAAATTTTATCTATTCATGCATAGAAGTCTGAGTATACTTTCCCTCTCTTTCATTCCTTTTTTCTTTTTCAATTTTATAGTGATGTATTTTTAATTTATTCTAAATAGTCTATAAATATGAAAAAAGTAAAAAGACCACTGCTCAGCAGGGACATATCAATTTCTATCATTGTTACTACTCATAAATTAGAGAGTGAATAGGATATTTGTCTCTTTATAACTTTTGTTTTTTTAAAAAATATTCATTTTTATTTGAGATGCAGAATTACAGAGAGGAAGAGAAACAAAAGGAGAAATCTTCCATTCTCTGACTCTCTCCTCAATGGATCAACATTTAGAGCCAGACTGATCCAAAACCAGGAGCTAGGAGCTTCCTCTGGGTCTCCCATGTGCATGCAGGGTCCCAAAGACTTAGGCCATCCTCTCCTGCTTTTCCATGCTTGTCCTAATTGGGGAGATATTCTGTTATTTCATTGAATAAGTTTTGTGAACCATTATTTTTACCATATCTTCAGGGACCACTTGGACATATGTATTTGCTCACTTGATGGTACCCCATAGATCCTAAACATTGTTTTCTGTTTTTCTAACATATATACATACATATTCTAATATATATATACATATATATCTTTTTTTTGTCTGAGATAGTTTAAAAGGCTTCTAGCTTAGATATTCTTTATTCTGCTTCACCAAGTCTGTGCTTAAGGGCTCCATTGCATCTTTTAGATTTTACATAGTCTTCATTTTTAAACTTTCAGTTTGCGTTTTGTTCAATATCTCTCTGGGATGCTTTATCCACGTCACATATGGATTTCTTTATTTCATGTAACTGCTTCTCTATTTTGAATAATCTTAAAATTGTTCTTCCAAATTCCTCTTCAGGCATTTTTGTTCATATTCTTGTCTTCGCAGTACACTACTAATTATTGTGTTCCTTTTGTGGATTCATAGTGCCCTGCTTGCTCATGTTTCTTGTATTTCTACACTGATTTTTATGCATCTGAGGAATCACTTGTTGGCATCTCTTCTGAAGTCTTTGTTCTTTTGTGACTTTGAGGAGTGCCATGTGGCTTACACTGGAGATCCAGATGTGTGTTTTGGCTGGGACCACGGAGCTCTGGACACTGTGGGTAGGGCAGGAGTCCAGAGTCGATCATGGTGAGTCTCTTCTGGCTGCAGTAGGGGAAGGGATGTTAATGCTGTCTGGGTGATCACAGTTTTAGTCCTTCTTTGTGCTAAGGTGAATGCCTAGAGTGAGACTGCAGTGTCTGTGTACCCACTCTCAGGCACAGCCCTGTACTGTGACTGTCAAACTTATCTGTGAGGTCTGTCCATGGCACTCGGGGAACTCCAACTGTGCGTGTGCCCAGGAGCCCAACCACAAGCCGTAGCCCATGACCTTCTTTGTTCTATTGCCTCTGTGGAACTCCTGCAGTAATCATAAGCAGGGGCCACTGCCTTATAGAATGCCGCATTTCTGGATTGAGCCATTCCCTGAATCAGGAGAGATTGGTTGAAGCTCCACCTCAACAGAATTGGTTGCTTTGATAAGGAGATGGAGGAAGCAACATAGCCTTTCTTCACAGAATTAAGTGAGCACCCTGCCCCCCATGAGCCATAAGACAGGACCCACAGCCAATGTAGGCAGTGAAGTGCTCCATTACTTATATGTCGGCCATGTCACAGGCCATGTCAGCCTCCACTTCCCTTGCCCCTTTTTGCTGACCAAGAAGGTCATGGGAGTTGCTGATGGTAAACTGCCAACTACTTTTATGTCCATTCTTCACTGAAAATTTCTCTCCAACTATCTCTTTTGAGTATGATCCTTCCCTTGTATCTTCCATGGTAAGAAAACAGCATGTCATCTAAGTATCTGGTCATTGCAAGTCTGCCTTACTGCAGGAGATTTTGACACAGAGAGCCTCTGGAGCGAATGCTGAGGAATACTATTCTGAGCCTTTTCAACAAAAATTGGGAGAAATCACACTGCTATGCTTCCCAGTCTACTTTAAGTCTTCAGGAATATTTTTCTTTACATTTGTATCTTTTTCCCTTACAGAGAAAAATCTGTAATTCCTAATATAAATGGATCTCTGCATTCATTTGATACTAAAATACACAATTTTAACAATCAAGATAGCAGTATTACTTAAAGTTCACAGGGTAAAACATATAGTTTCTCAATCATTGCCTCTTAGAGTACATAGCACCAAATTTTATGGTCAGAATACTATATTCAAAAATTACTTGAGGGATAGATGTTTCCCATGTCAAGTAACCTGGGTTTGAAATTAGTAGGGCTTCTACTACATCAAAAGCCAGGAAGTGCTTGTGATGGATCAAGGTATTGGGTCTCTGCCACTGACAGTTTTATATGAACTTTTCGACTTCCAATTTCGGCTTGTTCCAACCCTGAACATGTTGTGTATTTGTAGAGTGAATGCTCAGGGCTAAAGGAACTCTTCCTCTGCTTTCTGGTACAAAGCAAAAAAAATGTTTCATGTTACTTGAATTTGTTCTTGTCTCCCTCTGGTTATTTATTTATTTATTTTTAATTTAAGATCAATTCAGTATATGTTTCAGTTACTTTGTATTGCATCTTACATGTGTTTACCTCTTTTCTTTTTGTGGCTTAGATTTGTTGATTTGAAAGGTAGAATTAAAGAGAGAATCTTCCATTCACTGATTCACTGTTCAAATGAATGCTTTGGCTTGAGCTGAGCCAGGTCAATACAAGTTGTGGGTATTGCAGGAGAAATCCAAGCAGTGCCAAATGCCTCATTGCTTGATTATTTCTCAAAGATTTGATTTTTTTGCCCCCAAACTGTTTATCCATAGTGTTCAGAATGTATTTTGGCTTCCTGTTGACAGGTTTTTGCCTGTGCTCAACTTGTGTCTTTGGGAGGATTTGTTCTCCAGCTGTGGCATATTGCCTTTCTCAGCTCTCTGATGTTCTAACGTCAGATATGGCTCTCTGGCCTTGCTAGAAACCTTGATCAGAATGACATCATGGAAGCCTCTCCTGGGAGTGGACCCCCAAGAAAATCTGACACTGCTCACAGTTGGGATAGTTATAAAAGTAGTGGTAAAGATTTGAATGGAATCAGTTTGCATTACTTTTGGAGGTGTTTGCATTATTTTGGTTTTCAAAGCCAAAGAGTCAGAACTTATGAGTTGTATGTAAAATATGTGCCAATTAATAGTGATCCATGAGTTTATTCCAAGTGCCTTTAAAACCCCCTGTGCAGAGCAAGGACACATGCCAAAATGTACAATTGCACCTCAAAATTTAGAGAGGGAAACAAAGAATTTGAAAATAAATGAGAAAAATCAGGGACTTTTTTCCCCTTGAATATTACTTGATTAGCCACATGCTATATATGTAATGTGAAGATTTTGTTATTGTTGCAAAACCTTTAAATTTTAAATGCTCAATTTTCTTTGAGTAGGTTTTTATAAAATTGGTACAGCAACCTATCAATTGTAATAATTGGACACAATTTTGCTAGTAGTTATTTGATATTAATGATCAATAAAACTCCTGTTTAATTCTTGATCATTTCCTATTTGCATAGCATGGTCTCAGATACATTTTGGAAGTAAAATAGAGAGCACCACATAAGTTGTGCAAGTTTGTCCAATTTCAGTTAAAATAAAGATATTTGACACTTGTTACATATAGCTCAGTGGTATTACTGTATATGTGTGCACTATGTATGTTTTAGTATGTGTGTATATGTGTTTAGACAAGAGCAGAAGGTTAATTTTAGTAATGAGCATTTATTCTATATTATAAGTTATAAAGTATAAATTTTTCCTTAGTGGATCAGCAGAATTAGTGAGGGTAGGTAACTTGTTAAGGAAGGTGGAGTGATGCCATTTTGCTATCATAGCTTATAGAAGTGTCACTGAAATAGCAAATGTCTGACAACAGATCTCTGAAAATGTTGGATTTGTTTTGTTGACACGCTCTTTGGAATGAACATGCTCTGGTCTTTAATGTATTTCATTATACAAGACTCTTTAATGAATGAACTGAATAGAGCATAATGTCCACAAGATTTGAAGCTGAAGGCATCAAGCTTATAATTTTACTCAGTCACTCATAAGTGTTGATAGATCTTTTGTGGGACTTCCATAGTAATAAATATTTAAACCATCCTATAACCTAGCAATGAAAATAAAATCAAAGCAATTATAATACAAGGTATTGAATTGAGATCAATAGAAAGTTTTATGAGTTCAGAGAGAAGGAAATAACTAAATTGTACCTGAAAAGCATCACAGATTTCGCAGCTGACATGAAAGTTGTCTGTTCCTTCAAAGGAAAGATCCTGAGCAATATGTCCTCATAGTCATGTAGCTTTTGCAAAAACTTAAGTGTAAGGTTTAAAAAATCCTTTATTTTATATTTGGCCCTTCAAATTGGACAATAAGTGAGGCTCCAAAAAACATGAATCTTCTCCTGGGAGGTCTGTGTCTTAGAAAACTAAACTTGACAGTCAATGGGTGTGCTGGCTTAGATGGTATAGAGGCTGATGGGAAGCTCTTGCAAGGGTCTAAGGTGAAGGTAACTTAACTAAAGTGGTGAGTTGCAGAGATGATCTTGAGAAAGGTTTGGTTCTTAGGAGGTGGAATCAATGGGATTTGTGACAAACTGGTTTTGGGAAGGAGCAGGTGGAAGACTTCTTGCAAATGTTAGATCTTCACTGGATTCTAAAGAGAATGATGCGATGTAATATATATTTGTTGACCAGAAAATCCTAAGTTGTCTTTGGTATAGGAGAGGATCATGGAAGAGGGACAGATAACCATGCTAAGTACTCAAAAAAAGGAGGGACAGAATGTCAAATTTGGTAATTAAGAAATTGATTAGTTTAAGAGAAAGTAATGATTGGATATACTGGATGATGTGAGTATAATTCATAATTATGGCCACGAAATATCAGACAGTCCTTGTACTCCTCACCATCTTCCTGAGTTCAAAGATAGTTCACTCATGCCTCAAAATTCTATCAAGTGATGGACAGAACTCACTTCAAGAGGGACTGAGAAGGATGCTATGTACTTGTGAAGACTGGGAGTCAAGCAAAAAGGGGCTTAATCAGTGACTCAGTAGTGGAGTCTAGAGCAAAGTCATTTTAGAATTAAAGTCTGGTTGCTTGAATGCAAGGTGCTAGAAGTTCCAAGTTAGACTGCACTGGCACTGAAACATTCCAACTTTGTCATAAAGTTTTCCTCTTTCCAAGTAAAGTCATTGTGCACCAGAGCATATCAGCCTGTGATTTTAGAGCAACAGAACTCAGATTCTGCAGGTAAGACAAGGGGATCAGAGCCTCACCAATAGAAATATCTGAAAAAGTGTATTCAAAAGACAGAATTTGGGGAAGGGGCAAAAAGCGGCTGCTCTTGCCTTCATAATCTGGAATCTGAAGTCAGCGTTTCTTGAACTCAGAGGGGAGAGTCAGGCCCATTGTCCTTCGCATTTCTAACACCAATGCTGCTGTCTTTTAATGGTATCATGTGACCAATTTGAAGTTTCAGAAACGAAGAATTGGAGATTTTGCTATAACGATTCCTAAGGGGAATCAAGAAAGACATAGTATAGGTTTGGGAACAATTCAGTAAAGTACTGCTAGGAGGCAAACCCAAAAGAAACACAGCTGGAATCATTCTATGAATTGCAGGCAAATTGCAAGATTGAATTCAGCCAAGATAATTGGTTTTTAAGTATGTCCTTTTCTGTTTCTCCTATTTGACATTATTAACATGAAGTCCTTTTAGATGTCAATAATTTAACTGTAATTTGATTTCCTTAATGAAATTGTTTAATAATTTGAGAATATAAGAATAGCTTCTGAGCAGAAGCATCAGGGAGGGAAATGTAAGTAGGGGATGCATTTAGCCTTGGAGGGGAAAGGAAGGTGTCTTCTTTCCAGGGAGTCGCTGGTGGATGCCTGTGGAGTCCCTTGGAAAGTCCTTCTGTTTTAAGTTCCCCAAGCTGAACACAAGGGCACAGCCTGCCAAATGCCGTTCAGGAAATGTAAAGTATATTGGAATAGGCAGTGATCCAATGGTATTGGATACGGTTCCTCTGCCCACAAAACTGTAGGATTCAAGCAAAGATGGAATCTGGAAAACAGATTGGGCTGTCATAGTCCTATATTCTGGTGGTTAAAGACCTCCATAACAGACTGTGCAAAACACTGAATTATATTCAATTCTGGTTTGCTTATTCTTTTTCCAGCAAAAGTCCACATTTTATCTGCCATTTAATTTGGAGATTTAAAAAGTGAGAACCTGGGACCAAATAGAAGACTTGGTGTTTTCTCCATTAAATGCTATCTTGGGTTTTTTGAATTTCGATTAGACCATGTATATAGGTTGCTTAGAGCTTTTGGATGACTGTTCAGTATATCATCTTTCTGCTTTGTACCATTTTCAAATGTAAGAATTATGGCATTGACACCTTCATCTAAATAATTGAAAAGTTAGAAAGGAGAGGAACAAATCCTTTTAAAACCTAAGGCAGTTTCTGTGAGTTGGTGTGTATTAACTGATTGGGAAGTGAGGGTGGTGGAAGGAAAACCACTTTTATGGAACATCTATCATGTACTTGATACTGTGAATTACTCTTAGCATACAGTTTTGCATTTGCTGTTTACTGATGGCAACACAATAAGGGAATGCTGAACTTAGACTTCAATGATACATCTCTTAATTCAACGCTCTTATAAACTACATTGGATCTAATTCATTGATGCATTTACTAGGTTGTTTAATATCTATTCTGTTAAATTTTCCTCCAGTTCATATTTCTGCTTCTTGTTCATAAGCATGCCAACAGGGACCATAATAAATATCTGGCTGAAATTGAAATACATTATCATGTACTACACACTGTTTCAATTTCTCTTGGAGTCATAGCAAGACAAACATAATGTGTTTTGTGGCAAGAGATGAAAGAACACAATCATGAAGTGTTAGAGTTTGATTATTTTTTTGTAAAGATTTTTATTTACTTATTTGAAAGTAGAGTTAGAGAGGGAGAGACAGGTTTTCACCCATGGATTCACTGCCGAGATGGCCACAGTGGATAGGACTGGTGTAATCCAAGGACAAGAGCCTACAACTCTTCAGTTCTCCCACATGAGTGATAATGTATTACATGAGTGACAGGGGCCCAAGCACTTGAGTGTCCTTCTGATTCTTTTCTAAGTGCATTAGCAGGGCCTGGACTGGAAGTGTAGCAGATGGGAATGCAAACCAACTTCCCTGATGGGATGCCAGAATCACAGGTGGCAGCTTAACCTGTACCACAATGCCTGTCCTACGTTTTTCTTTTTTTTTTTTTTTTTGCCACAAAGTGGCTGGTAGCTTTTTGATTCTTGTGGAATGGGAAATATGTGACACAAACATTAGAATAAGTAGAAATATAGTTTTTCATAGTTAATGTAGATTTTATATGCTATGATGCTTGTTTTCTCTACATTTGCATTTCTATAGAGTTTGAGAATTTAAGGCATATGTTATAATGATGAATTCTGACATCTGGGATAATCCTCTCAATATCTTCGATATGTTGGTAACAAGGATATAATATTTGGGGTACTCTATCCCATGTTGTATAAAATGTTTTACAACATCCTTTGTATGTGTCTCCCATTATTAACCCTATTTTATATGTTAGGAGACTGATAAACCTAGAGAAGTTAAATAATGTGCCCCTGAGTTGTGATTTAAATTCGAGAAGATGGTCTTTTCTCGTGCCTGTGGAAATAATTCTTTATGAATGTCTTTCATTTCTGTCTTTGTTATGAGAACTCACTGTCTTGTTTTAAATTATCCTTTCCTGGATTTTATGTAACGAACAGCCTTAGGAGACAATGTTTCCATGAAAAATTAAGGTTTGTGTATTGTCCAGTATAATAAAGACAATGCCTATCTCAGGGGCAGAAGTTAGGTAGGCTGTTTATCATAAGATGTCCAGGTTCCCTAAACTGAGGATTTATCTAATGAATCCCTGTGTGTGAGCAGGTACCACCTGGCCCCACAATGCATGACTCTGTGAGAATTGGGACTAGAGTAACTGGCAGAAATGTGGTTTTTTGAAAACTGCTATTGCTATGAGTAATAAAAATCTTCGGTTCCTGACCCATGAATCTCCTGTCTTTTCCTTGAAACTGTGATAGGCCAACTTCTTAACGTGCAAGGAGGTTATAATCTCAAATGCTTCCTAGTTTTTGATAATTTCTCTTAATCTATGTTAGCCAAAATGATACGCTTTTCATGAGAGCTTGTTGCTTTCTGATGACCTAAACATCTTTAATGAAGTGCAGATTAGTAGAATATTTCCAGTAACAGCATCTGTCCTTTTCTTTTTGTCTTAGATAATAAGGGTACAAATGGGAATATCACTGTTTGAAGGTAGCCTAAAAGGTTACTTCTAACTAATACCATTTTAAACAGAACTTCCAAATCAAGTACGCATCTGGCTGAGTTGCTCTTGTTGGTACCCATAAGGGATGCAGAGTAACCTTGAATGAATTAAGTAAAGCACTCAGTTTGAGTTTTCTGTAATTTCAGAGCTTAGCATATATCTGTTGACATTGGAAGCTGTGTAGTGTCAAAAGGTACAGAAATCACTGACTAATTGTGAAAAATAACATTTGAAAAATCATTAGAGGCTCACTGGAGGAAGTATGTTTTTATTTAGTTCAGAAGAATGATCATAAGAGTATATAAATAGTTTTATTTTAATATAATGATTCTGAGTACTATGCATTTCCAGAGTTTTGGATGAAAGATTTAGAGTAAAGCATAAGCTTGCAAGGTTGAACTCAAAAGTTTTAATTATATTGCTTAAAATTTTACGCACATATCTAATAATTCCCTAAACCGTTTTGCTTATCAGCTCAGGCAGAGCTTACTCAGAACAACATATGGTGGAAAAAGGCCAAAATATGTGTCTCCTGGGCAGAGTTTGGTCAGTGGTGCACTGGAGTGCAGGCTTCAAATATGGATATATGGGGCTTTCCTTCCTTTTAATTCTGCAATTCAGTTGTGATGGACTCAGAACTAGTCGGTGACTAGTTTGGAAGTAGGACGTTACTAGCTGCAGCTGGGTCCTCCCAGGCGTGGGTCTCTGGAGGATTCTCACAGAACAGTGTTCCTAAACTTGAGAGGGCATCAGAGTCCTTGGAGAGTTTGCTGTTTCAGTCTGCTGCTTGTGATCTGGGAGGGGCCTGAGAAGGTGCTAGGAGTACATGATGCGATGATTCACAGCACCCCAGGCCTAGGATGGGGAGCTTGTTAGAAATGGTCACTATTGAAGTTTTTTTTTCACAGTTGTTTTAGGGAAGATAGGAACTTTTCTAGGGAATTTTCTTTCTACTTGATACAGACTTTGCATTTCCTTGCATTCCTCTTTTACGTAAGACAGAAGAAATCCTGCCATGATTTATATTGAATGTAAAGGTAGATAGGAACCTTTCATTTCCTCTGTTTTTCACCCATAACTCTTTCCTCCTTCACATGGGAATCTATATGCACTAATCTTTCTCAATACCTGCTTCTTGAGGTTTCGATAACTAAAGCTGTTACCTTACAAGAGGTATTCAGTAAAGGAGGCTGTTGCTAGTATGTGGATAGAAGACCTGAAAGACCTATTAAAAATATTTAAGATGGATGAGTGTGTTACCAGAAATGCCCAGTGGGTTCTTTCCTCAGCTTAGTATAGAAATAAAAAGTTGGGAATTTGTTGCAGACAGAAAAGTTTATTTGTGAAGGGACCAGGTGAGCAGGGAAGGGAGAGGGAAGGGGAAGCACCTCCGGAGAGAAGCCGGCAGGCGGGGTGCCTCTCGGTAGGGGAAGGAGAGAGAGACTCCAAAGGGGTCTTTGGAAAGGTCTTGGGATTTTAAACATTCCCTGACCCCTCCTTGTTGGATCGGAACCTACAGGTAAGATGTTCCCCATTGGTGGTCTCTTAATCAGTTCGGAAATGGGTGGGCAATGCTGATGCTGCCCACCTGAAAGTGTGGCCAAGACCTCAGCAGGCCTGGATGGTCTCAAGAGGATCAATACTTCCTGCATGATTAGTGATTTCAGGCAGAATGAGAAAGAAATATGCAAAGGGAAATGAATGCAAAGAAGAACCTTCTAAGGGACAAGAAGCAAAACTAGAATGTGTTTTGGTAAGAGACAACAAGTTACCTATCCCAGAAAAGTATTCAAAAAGAATCTGCTTGATTTTGGTCCAACTGTGTAAAAGGACTCCCACTTTCAATGGAGAGAAGATTAGGGTCTATGGTAATGAAATTTTAAAATCTAATTATACTGTAAATTCGTACTAATGTTGTTTTGAAAAAGCATGCTCTCTCCTCCTGTTTTATATTGTCTGTGATGTTGGCTCTGGTATTTCAAAGAACATAGAAATATACAAAGACTTACGGGTCTTAAGATATTCCCGTAAAGAAAACGAAAGCTTGTTTATTTGAAAACAAGCAAAATGAAGCAGCAGAAACCTGCTCCTTTTCTTTGTTTTAAGCACAGTAATGGGTGCTTTGCTTACCCAAGGGCTTAAGCACCAAATATACCCATTTAGCCCATCCAAGATTGACACTCCTAACAAGAGGACATTCTGAAAAAAACATATCAGGACATGGCAATTGAGTCTGGCAGCCCCAGGAAGAAGCACATTACTGTGGCTCTATGTTTCTGCTACAGTGATCAGCAGTGAAATGATTAACAGTGTTGGCATTTAAGTGATCATAATTGGGTTTCAAAGTTAACAGCCCATTGAGATAAATAGTGGAAGTTCACACCTCTCTCAGTGCTATTGTTTATCAGACTGTCAAGCTGCAGATTCAGGAAGACAACATTAATGTGACTTTGGACACTAATTGCCCAAAGCCAAGTTACATCCACCTGGGAGGGCCCTTTGGGTGTTTGCTCAACTAAAATGTCAAAGAATATGCAGTATTGGGATCCTGTGCTGCCTAATAGACACCATTGTACTATTTTGGTGTGTAGCATTCACATAATATGGGAATATGTTCACATACTCAGTAGGAATCTCTGGTGTAACAGTGCATTGGCCTCGCTTTCTCCTCTCAACTGGCAATGAAATGGCTCACTTAGATGGAATGGTCCCTGAGAGGAATGAGAACTCAAATAATGTCAGCCATAACCATCCCACCTCCCTTTGCTGGTATGAATTGGTTTTGTAACCTACATTATTGTCCTAAAGGAATTATATATACATTTTGTCAATAGAAAAACACCAAGCGCATAATTAATTTTCATAGAATTCTGATTTTCCCCCACTGTTTAGTTTCCTTGCATGGTTGCATGTCGCCTGATGCTGAATAAAGATGGAGAGTGTAGTTTCAGTTTAGAAAATATTGATTTTTTTTCTAAACGTACTCAATAACTAAATACAGCACAAATGGGGTGAGAAAGGGACCCCTAAGCTTTAAAAAATACTGCAACTTTGTAGGAGTGTTTGTCTTTTCATGAATCAAAGTTTCCTGTAAGTGGGAACTTGGTGGTGCTCCTTATTATTACCAAAGTAAAATAATTGAACAATTAAAAATATTATGCTGATAAAGAAAATTGAGCTTTAGAACCTCCCTAGTTCTTGTTTTACCTTGAGCATGATTTTTTTTTTTTGCTTGTCTGTTTTTGCATCCCTCTACCTGACAAGCAGAAAAATGGAACATGGTATTCACTTTAACTCTTCATGCTGTCTCAGTAATAAATGATGATGACCAAAGAGAAGATGTCAGTGGAGGCATGGAAAGTCAAGAGAGAAGAGGAGTGGGAGCAAGAATTTAGATGGCAGGATTTAGAAGCAGGTAACGTGGAGAGGAGGGACATATGTCACATACTTGAGGCGTTAGGACCCTTTTTGTCTTAACTTTATTAGAAACAAAGGTCTACTACTTTGCAGGTGAGGCATTCTGAACTGAGAAGCTTTTTCCGGAAAAGAGCTATACAAGTAGCAGCTCTAGTGTTTCTGAAAGGATGGGAGGTATTTTAATATCTTGCTATTGAGTTTTCCAGTTAGAAGACCCTGACACCGGTGAGTCCAAATGCAGGCAGCAGTCTGTGCTTTCCCCAGGCTCTGAGCTGGGTGAACTATAGGCCTGACTCAGGAAGTCAGTGGAGTCCAGGGTCTAGTGACTGGGAAGAAGTCATGTTTTATCAAGGTGTAAACAGGAGTTAGACTGTGAACTCACTGAGGCCCAGTTTTTTCCCTTATTAATTTTAATATCCTCAAGTTTAGTGCTCTATGTAGACTTTAGAGTTTTAAGCCTGAGTGCAAAATCCATCCTGGATAGTTTGAAACAACTTGACTATTCATAAATTTTTAACATTTTTATTTTTTAAAGGTTTATTTACTTGTAAGGCAGAGTTAGAGGGAGAGAGAGATGGAGAGGAAAAGGTCTCTGTTGACTAGTTCACTCCCCAAACGGCTGGAGCTGAGCTGAGCTGGGCTGTAGCCAGGAGGCATGAGCTTCTCTGGGTTTTCCATGTGGGTGAGGGACCCAATCAGTTAGGCCATCCTTCATTGCTTTCTTAGCCACATCATCAGTGGGCTAGATCAGAAGTGGAGCTGCCAGAACTCAGGTGCTCAAACGGATGCCAGAACTGTAGGTACCTACCCCACAGTGCTTGCCTCTGTTTTCATAACTTTCGCAACACACATTAAATTATTTATGTTTTTTAGAAAGCTTCCGTAGTACTTTCAGACACTGTTGAATTTCTTTCAACAGGAGCACTATACCATCTCAAGAACAAAGTTATCCAGTATAGAAATAATGATGTGATGGTCACTATCATGTGTCAACTTGGCTAGGCTATTGCCAGTAATTCAATCAGGCAGGAGTCCAGCTGTTGCTGTGGAGATGTTTGTAGTGTGAGTAAAATCTGTTACCAGTTCACTTCCAGTAAGGGAGGTCCTGTCAGATAACCTGTCTGGAGTTGATCCAACCAGTTGAAACCCTTATAGGCAGAAGAGACTTCCCTGAGCAAGAATTCTTCCTATTGATAGTAGCTACATTTGCCCTCGACAGTTTCAGCCTGATTGGGCATAAGTTAATTCCTTGTAATAAATTTCTTATTTCTTTTTACAAAACAATTTTACTGAGATATAATTCATGTATCCTGTAGCTTTCCCATTTAAGGTATATTCAGTAGCATTAATTATATTCACCATGTGTGTAGCCATCATCGTTATTCCTTTCCAAAGCTTTATTATCACACCAAATGGAAACTCTGTAACCGTTAAGTTATAAGTCCTGTCTGGTTAATCCCTAAACTATAAAGTAATATTTTGTATCTCTATGAATACTTGGATTTCTGATACTCATGTGAGAACTTGGATGGAATTCCTGGCCCCTTACCCTGGCCTGTCCAGACCTGCTGTTGGGGCATTTGAGGAGTGGACCAGAAGATGGAAGATCTGTCTCCCTACCTTTCAGTTAACTTAAAACTTTTAAATCAACCAGTCGATCAGAATACCTGCCTATCTTTCTTCCTCTCTTCCATTCTCATTCATCCTGTCTCTCTCTGCTAGCTTACTCCCCAAATGCTCACATATCTGGGGCTGGACAAGCTGAAGCAGGAAACCAGGAACTCCATCCAGGTCTCCCAAATGAACCAAGTACTTGGTTCATCTTTTCCTTTTATCCTTAGCACATTAACAGGAAACCTGATCTGAAGTGGTTCAGCTAGTCCCTGAACTAAAGTTCTGATTTGGCTACTCAGGCATTACGGCCATGACTTAGACCTCTATGCCATAACAGTGCCTTCAATAATTTTTGTTTTAAGCATAAGTTTGTTAGAGCAAAAAGAAATTGAAGTCCATGTACAGAAAGGGTCTTAAAGTTCTGGGGTGGCAATTATGGTACAGTAGATTAAGTATGTGGCATGTCCACATTCCACATTGAAGTACTGCTGTGGGTCCCAGCTTCTCTGCTTCCAGGCGAACATCCTGCTAATGCATCGTGGGAGGCAACAGGTCCTATCCCATGTCCTTGGACTGCAGTCACCCACATGGGAGACATGGATGAAGTTCTGAGTTTTTAGTTTAAATCAACCAATTGATCAGAATACCTGCCTTGGAGAGCTGGAAGAAGCGCCTGGATCCTGGCATTAGATAGGCTGAGCTCTGCCTGTTGTGGCCATTTGGGGAATAAACCAGTGGATGGAAGATCTTTCTGTCTTTCCTCTTTCTGTAAATGTGCTTGTCCAATATAAATAAATCTTTTTTTTTTAAAAAAGAAGCAATTCTGGCATTGCAATTTATTATGCAACAGGTAGGCAGAGAAATATGAGCTGTTATTAAGCTGCCACAGGACGTTTGCTGGTAAGAAAAGAGGTGAGAGATACTTCTCCCATTTCAGAAGGAGTAGATTGGGGATGATTTTGCAGTTAGATACATAAGTCTAGAGCTCAAAATTTAGATCTTGACTAGAGCTATACATTTAGAAGTCATAGATACTGGGTATTATCACAGGAATGAATGTCATCAAAATAAGGGGAGAAAAGAGGTGGACATGAGAATAGAATCCAAGATCCGACGAGATATGATTAGGAGGAGCCAGAAGAAGATCCAACATGAGAATAATCACAGCTAAAGAACGGAAATCAGAGAACTACAGCAAGAACACTGAGCAAGAAGTGTTTTCAAAAGGAAGGTATGATTAATGGTCGCAAACGACTGAATAGCTGTCTATTAAGTTTAGAAACTGGGCGATCTTGACAAAACCATTGTCAGATTAGTGATGGTGATGGAAGCAAGGTGAAGATATGGCAGGGAGGAGGTAGACAGCACTTTCTCTGCCACAGACTAGTCATTTATCATTCACTTGATTCTTTGCTATGTTCATCTCCCATGGGAATGTGTTCTTGACACAGCCTATCTATTCCTTGCACTCTACCTTAAAAAGGGAAGAATGTTAAAATTGATTTCCTATGGCTTGGGAAAGAATAATTAAGAAAATAGGAATCATATTTTACACAGTAACTGGGACCAGAGGAGAAGAAAACCTGTAGTTCTAGAAACAAAGTGCTTGCCTAGCTCAGAAAGGACAGAGCACGGAAGCTCAAGATTCTCTTGTTGAGACATTTCTTCTGGAACAACTTCCCCAGCCAGCCTCCTGCCTGTGGATGGATCTCATCTCTGATCTGGATACATCTACCTGTTCCCCCTCAGTTCCTCCTCCTGATTGTCTTTCCCCTTGATCGTGTATTTTTTTTTAAAGATTTATTTTAATTGCAAAGTCAGATATACATAGAGGAGGAGAGACAGAGAGGAAGATCTTCCATCCAATGATACACTCCCCAAGTGGCCACAACACCTGGAGCTCAGCTAATCTGAAGCCAGGAGCCAGAGCTTCCTGGTCTCCCACATGGGTGAAGGGTCCCAAGGTCTTGAGCCATCCTTGGCTGCTTTCCTGGGCCACAAGCAGAAAGCTGGATGGGAAGCGAGGCTGGCGGAATTAGAACCAGCACCCATATGGGATCTCAGTGCGTGCAAGGTGAGGACCGTAGTCACTAGACCAGCACACCGGGCCCGATGGTGTATATTTTTAATTCCATAAGTCACATCTCCCAGTATCATTGGTATACAACAGGACACATTAGGTAAATATTGTTTGTTGAGTGAATGAATCATTGTCACTGCTTTCCTGAGATAATTCAGTGAGTCATTTTTTTTCTCATTTGTATAGCAAAGGTGTACGTAAAGTGAGAAATGAAAAATACCAAAAAGCATTATTTTGATTCATGGGTAATTTCAGTTTGTTTTGTTTTCACAGAAGTTGTTCAGATCTCCCCATTTGAATGAAGGAAAACTGGTCAGTTTGCATGGTGCACAATCTGCATACTCTTAGGCTTTGTCAATATTTAGCTAGTTTTCTCTTTCTCCCGATTGCCCTCGAGCAAATGCTGAATTTTAATTTTGTAATTTTATTTTTACATTTTAGCTATAGTTCCTTTGCAGTTATGAATATATACATCCCGCCTTCCCTCCAAAAAAATTCATCTGTACTCTAAACAAGCTGTATGTAAATTTGCCTTCTCACCTTTTTACACCTGAGTTAAATGAGGCTCATAAGAACACTTGCAATTTGGTTAATGGTTTCCTTCTGACACAGAATTTTAATTTGGGATTGTATTTTTGAGAAGGTGCTATAGTTTAGGAGGAGGCTGACTATTTAGGAGGTAATTTAAAACGACACTTTCTCCATGAAGGGCAGTAGAGGGCTTCTTCAGAATTTCACCTGGGTCAGGTTGCAGCAAATGGCCTACACATTGAAAAGATTGAGAAGTATTAAGAGGTCCAGTTGTTGTTTCTAATGCTGTCAAAGGGTGATGGGATGCTAATTAGTCTGATGAAGTGGCTGAGCCATGTTGTAACCTTCCTATCAGAAAGTGTGCCCATTCTGAGATGCTGATTGAGTACAGAAGGGCAGCCAGCCATGCCATTTTTGAAAGTAGCAGTGAGGCTAAGGATGTGAGGGATTTAAGCTTTGTGTGTGTGTGTGTGAGAGAGAGAGAGAGAGAGAGATGCATATTCCTACCTATGTCAGGTTTTATGTCTAGAACTTACCCTATGCACTTAATTAAATCCTACAGAAAAAAAAGTCACTCTTCTAAATTATTTGGTCAGATCATTTACATTTCAGGAAAACCTATGCACAATATTGATTTGAAATAAAAATTCTAAAATTTAAGAATAAGGAACATTTTTTAACATTTTGATGTGTTGAGTGTAAGTAGAGGGGCCAAAGTGATAGAGGCAGGTTCTGAGGCAAGGCTGGTCAAGGAAATATAAAGAATGGGTTTAACCACACTGTCTCTGGAAGATGGTTTTAGCAGGGATTTCTTAGATTTCCTTCACATGAGTCTCATTTTCAAGTTATCTGTCAGTGCTAGAGACTCAGTTGTTAAAACAGTTCTTCCAATAAAAGGTCAGTAGTCCGAGCCCTTCCAGTGGTAGACAGGTCTGAATGTGTGTGTCATCCTCAATTGTGACCATGTTTCAGCTTCTGATTCTGGAAAGTGTGATCAATAGCAAGATAATCTAACAGGAACAAAATACACAGGAACACGCACGGGCATGCTGCTATGACAGGAGGACTGAATCGTAATGTGTTCTTGTTCTTACAGCACACTGCTGAATAGTGCTGAAAAGCAGTGGTGTTTGTTTAGGCTACCTAGAACAAGGTTTGTTCATTTCTCTTAACACCAACCACAACATTTTCCTCTCCTGTTCTGGGAAAGTGAATACTTTTTATCAGATCAGGGAAGGAAACATCCTGGAGCAGAGATACTCTGATTTGCTGAGGATATGGTGGTGCTAGAACAAGGGGTCCTAAGGAAGTGAACCCAGGAGGAAGTATGTGGTCCCTGTCATCTCACTGGTCTCCCAGCATGATGTGGCATGACTTAACATGACTCTGAACATCTTCACATTGCTTCTAACAGAAGAACATGTATGTATGCTACCCATGTACTGGTGCAACCAGGAACAGCTCAATAGACCAAACCAAGTAAATCTGGTCTATAAGGCAGTTATTTAATGTGGATTTTGTTGTAAAATCAAATGAAGGACACAGTCACTGCTAGTTTGAGCATGAGAATGATACATGCAGGCTTTAAAAGGATCATGCTAATAGCCATCAAATAGAGTGGGAGCAGATTGCTGAATGAAAGAAATTTGGGGGAAAGTTATTAATGTCACATCCTGTAAAACTATATCACTCAAAGAACGATAATCTGAACATCTTAGAAATGTTAATGTGCAAAGATTCTGCCCAGGGGAGTGAACTTGAACCTCTGGGCACGGGGTTACAGGCCTTCCCAGAAATTCCGAGTCACATTCATGGTTGTAAAGACTAGCTTTAGGGATGGTTAATGTCACTCATGTTTGGAAACCTGAGTGTTCACCTGTTAGTGTATCTGAGCTGCTCCTATTCAGGAGACAAGTGTACTCTGCAGGGTTAACTTTCCATCCTAATGCAATGAAGGAATGCTTTTCAATGATTTGAGTTCCACTTGGAAAACCACAACTTCCAGGGTATAAATCAGGCCACCTGGGAATGGTTTAGTCTCTATTGAGAGGAGTGTTCCATCTGCCTCGATTCATCAGAGGATCTGGACTGCACAGTAATAATAATCATGTGATGACAACCAGCATTTGTTTAAGAGGGAATGGATGATGGCAGGGTCTGGAAGGTTTGAGTGTTGAGCAGTAATAAATCTTCTCTCTTTGTCTTTGTGGGTAGGATAACACTAATCATTCTCTTCCTCCCTCTCCCAGCTCTGCCTCTGCAGAAAAACAGCAGGCAGCACCTGGTGCAGGTGGTTTCAGGGATGCCACAGAGGCCTCCACGAGGGTTCCCCATCCTTCATGTCTGTGATACTCTCTCTTTTCTGGAACTCTGACATTAATTACTTTTTTTTAAACTACTTAAACCAAAATCACTTCAAATGTAAATTTCTTCTGGGCATGTAATAATTTCACAGTACCCTGTATTGAATTTGAGGAGATTCCTGTACATATCTTTACCTTAAAATACACGGAAAGATGGCACCAACATTGCATATATTTTTCTAATGAAAAATAAAAAGATGTGAATGTGCATAAATTGCAGGTTTCTCCCAATCTCCAATGGATTGTGTGGTGAACTGTACCTGGGAGATTCCTGCACTGAGATGGAAGGTTTTAATGTGGGGAAATAAACCCCTGTTATAGGCTTTCAATGATCAGGTAAGGCAAAATGATTAGGCATTGTTTTGGAGAGAGAATGCAGCAGAACTCTCTTGAAGAACTTTATAGATGATATTTAAAAGGTTAAGAATCACCGATGGGGGGGGGTGTAGAACGTCTTCAAATGAGATTCTGCAGAGGGTGGTGCTGTTTTACAAATTGGCAAACTAAGCAAAATCAGATGATTTTCTTGGGTTTACTCAGCAGGGATAGGGTGGATCCTAGATTGAAGGAGATAGGGCAGTGGCCTTTCAGAACTCGGGAGTTAACGGCCTTTGCATAGGTTAGAGACCTGCAAGAGACACATTCTGTCCTTTGGGTTCTGAGAGAGGTGAAACACCTCTTATCGAGGGCTAACATCTCCAGTTATGCCACTGAATCTGCCTTACTGTCCTCCTGGGACCATGGTTAATGAGTTATTGTCACTACCGTGCACTGCTAGTTTCTTCCACTGCTCCAGTGAGTGCATCAGGGTAAATGGAAAGCATGTGGAGGACAATGAAAACAAACTCCAGGCCTGTCCATATGATTCTGTCTCTGTTTTCTTTTTCTCTCCCTATTTGAGAATTAGTCCTCTGTATTTATTATGAACTCTATTACTTACTAAAGCTTGCAGAATCTTTGTTAAGGAACTTTCTTGACTTTTCTTGTTTCCCTAACACTCTGAAGCATAATGCTGTCTTATAACTCTGGTGTAGCAATACCTTATCTTACAATATACAGAGCCCATAAGATTTTTTCCCCCTTTCTCCTTAAGTTGGCTATAAAAGACTGGTGTTGGTTTTTTTTTCTCAGTGTGTGTGTGATATTTTGCTGAAACAAAGCATAAAGGCATGCATATGTTGGAGGAAGAGCTGGATTCCGTTGTTCAAAATTGCAAAGCTATATTCCTGATGGGGTGAATGGCTCTCATGATTTCCCTGGTTCTAATAGGTTTCCAGTATATGGAACGTTCAGTGTGAAGCTGTGAAGAGCTTCTGGCTTGACTCTTTAAGTGATAATTCAGGTATTTGACTCCAGGACACTTTTCCAGGCTCAACTTTAATTACATCCTCTCAGCCATGCTGTGTTCCAAAGAAGAAAACATGTCCTTGAAGTTCCTTGCAGATACACATTTGCTAAGCCTGTTGTGAGGAAACAGAACCTAACACTGTTCTGAGGAGACAAACTGCTATTTCTTGTGCATTTGGTTCAATTTGCAGCTGGAGGTCATATAAATAGAACAGACACAGATTGCAGTGGAAGGGGTGTGTTTTTACATGGAGTGAGGTGTTTCAAAAGCAAGATAAGTGCATGGTGTGTTGCGGGATTTCTCAACATGTGGTTCTTGGACCAGTAACATCAGTGCTACAGCAAAGTTGCTAAAAAAAAGCTGCAAAATTTTAGGCTTTTATCATCACTCACTTCACCCTCAACTTACTGAAGCTGACATCCAAGCAGTGGGGCATAGTTAACTGTGTTTTAATAAGCTGCTTAGGGGATTGTGAAACATAGATAAGTTTGAAAGTTGCTGTTTGGTGAAATGAAAGCCTTATCTGGACTCAGAAAACCTGAGTTGGGATGCCAGGTGCCATGGAGCATCACTCCAGATCTCTGAGACTCAGCTCCTTTACTTGCTGCTAACCAAAGAGATTCAGACCCATTCTCCCTGAAATATCAGCCTCACTATGAAAATTCTTTCATGTTATATGCTCATGGTACTCATGATACTATTAATGGAACGTTATTAATATGAAGGGATGAAAGTAATTTTATAAAGTGTACCTGGGCACAACTGGGATCCACTGTTATGGTAGTACCTCTTTAAAAAGAAACAGGCTGTTTTCTGTGATGTTTAATTATTTTTTCACATTTCTCAACTTCCTCTTAATAGCTTGTATGCAGTTGTAGTCCTACAATTTCAGACGGTTTCAAAACCTTAATTTAGTAATTGGTCTACCTGGTACATGCCAATTGTTGATGAATTGAGTTGACCCAAGCTGATTTGGTCAACTTCACTTACTAAGCCTTTCTGGGGGAAACACAAGTGGTCTTAGAAAAGTTTATCAAAAATGTTACATGGAAATTATGCATAGATTTCAATTTTCTTTTGCACCAGAACAAACATCTTTTCATTATATTTTCCACAAGTTTTTGACATTCTCTCATGTTGGTAGCATTCAATAATTGGAATTTTGTCGAGGTGACAGATGTTTTTAGGGGCAACCTGGACACTAAGTTTGAATGACACAAGGCTCACATCCAGTTCTACCATCCATACACATTTTTTTTTTCTATAAACTTGTGAAGTCTTAGCGTTAGGTTTTTTGGGGGGCTACAACAGATTTGTCACAGTAGTTTGGTAGAGACAAACAGATGGTACTTTAGCAGAAGGATTCACGTAAGAATCCAACCAGGCTTTCAACATGGAGAATTCTGAGTCAGCCACTGAACCCAGCACATCTCAGGAATCCAGCATCAGGTAGCAGCTCTAATGATATAGACTGAGTTTTTGCTGAATTCTTACACCCTGTTAGCACACCAGTGAATGCCTGCACAACATTCTAAAAGATGAATGTATCTTAAGCATTGCTCATTTCATCATTGCCAAATCATTTCTCATATTCCTGAATCTAACAAAGAAAGCTTCTGGAGACGGTCAGCTATAAACATAGTGGAAATATTGCTGGAGCTTCATGCGGAGGTGGTGTTTCCATCAGAGTCTTCCAAATTCCATCTAATCACTCCAAATGACAGCTTACCTCCTTCCCTTTAGCTATCTAAAAGTCAGCTAACAGGCACTGTCTAGGGGGAAATATCTTTTTTATAAAAAATATTTTTTATTGCAAAGTCAGATATACACAGAGGAGGAGAAACAGAGAGGAAGATCTTCTGTCTGATGATTCACTCCCCAAGTGAGTGCAACGGCCAGTGCTGCACTGATTCGAAGCCAGGAGCCAGGAACCAACTCCAGGTTTCCCACACGAGTGTAGGGTCCCAAGGCTTTGGGCCCTCCTGGACTGCTTTCCCAGGCCACAAGCAGGGAGCTGGATGGGAAGTAGAGCTGCCAGGATTAGAACTGGCACCCATATGGGATCCTGGCGCTTTCAAGGTGAGGACTTTAGCCGCTAGGCTGCTGCACTGGGCCCAAGGGGAAATATCTTAAGGTAAATCATAGGTAGCATGATCAGAAAAAGTTAATATTACAAATTTCCTAATGTATGAAAATGCTGTATGTTAGAAATTTCTAGTTGGGGGTTGATAATGTTGACTTAACTCAAACATGAAGCCTTGAGTGGTTTGAGATCCACAGTTTCAACCAGCAATGGAGGGAAAATAATCAGGGAAAAATTGCATCTGTACTAAATACATACAGACGTCTCTCTTTGTGCTAAATAATACAGCCAAAAGTCATCTACTTACCATGCTATTTGTTTCTGGTATTATAATAGAGATTTTGACTCTAAAGAGGATGTACATAGATTACATGCAAATACTTCATGCCAATTTGTGTAAGGACTTGTGCTCCATGGATCTTGATGTCCTGGTGACCAGTCCTGGTACCAGTTCCTCCAGGGATATTGAGGAATATCCATGGTGTTATTGTTTTCTGACCCTGGTTTTCCTTCTCTTTGAGTACCCTGGTACCAACCTCCCCACAAAGTTTGGTATTTGTTCTCTGTGTGAGATGGTCCCATCCCAGTCCTTTCCCTGCTAAGTGCCACTCATCCTTCAGACCCTACCTTAGAGACTGCCTTAATCAGAAAATGCTTCCCAGTTGGCCTGGTGTCCATCAGGACAGCTTAAATCTCCTGTGTTCACTCCCTCTGAACACTATGTTGTAAATTCAATGAACTCATTTGTCTTGGCGGCTAGGTGAGCTCCTTGAGAGCTGGGGCTGGACTTCCTACTAGCCAGTGTAGAGCCAGAGGTATCAAGTAGTGCCTAGTGATCTATAACATCGGTATTTGAGAAGCCTGCTAATGAAGGTGAATGAGCTTAACTTGCTAGAGAATAAGGTTCCCAGCAGGCAATCCAAGTCATGTTATAATTAAGTGTTAAGTTCTGAGACATGTTTTGATATGTCATACATGAATAACCTAGAGAACTGATGGTGAGGCTGAGAAGCCAGTTAAAGGCGTTTGTGATGGAGCAATCAGTCCTTCGCCTACATCTCCCAGTCCTAAGAGGCAATGGAGGAGAACACTGGGCACTCACCACTCCCTGTGAGCCGGTGAGTCCCTGATGAATCCCACAGAGAGCTCCCAGCACCACCAGGGCTGAGCCAGAATGACAGAGGGATGAGTGAGGCAAAATAACAGCAGTTACACCAGATAAAATAGAAATGATATCATCTGGGATCACTCAGCCAATTAGCATACAATTCAGTGTAATGAGAAAACAGGGCAAAGTAGCAAATAGAATAAGAACATACGTGCATACAAGAATAAGTGAGGAAGCAAATGACCGAAACTGTTAGATTTCAGCATTGGGTGGATCGTCTCCATTTTCTAGGAAGAATTGTACCCTACAAGGAAGAGAATTGTGCTCCTGCCATTTTGGGGTCCAGCACAGCATCTTGTGCAGATTTTGACATCTTACTTAGCCTCATGCTCGTCTGATTTTAGGACGAGTGTACATTATTTACATGAAAACAAATATGAGCATTAGGAGGCATTTTCCCCCAGTGTGCAGTTTCAACTAAAGAATTTACATTCTTCTAATTTGCTGCTTTGCTGCACCACTTCGTATCCGCCTGAGATGTGCACAAGGCCCTCACAGTTAGGAAGGTGCTGAGGAGTTTTACCCTTTGTGCACTGAATCCCTCTTGGAAGCCATCAAATTCTTATTCATTTGAAATTCTCTTCCAAGCATCTGTTGTGCTTTGTGGGTATCTGTTGACTCCAGATCAGGAAGCAAGCTTGGGAAGACATTAGATTTTAGCATGTAACAATGACTGTCCTGTTGCAGTGTTTCTACTCTGAAAATGGTGTTTTTGATAATATGCAGAAGCATGTGTTTCATTTATGTTGCAATTGATGAATTCTTTGGAAGGGGCATTGTGAATGTATCTTAGCAACACAAAACATGAATACCATATGGTGGAGCTGCTTCCTGCAGTGTAAGGATAAACATCATGAATATCATTAATGTAAACCACATGTATTAGTGGCACTGCCTAACCAGTTCAATAGATTTACATACTGAAACTGAATCAGAAGTGGCTTACATGGTCAAGCACTGAACTTCTTTTATGTCAAGAGATTTGGTGGGGGCTGCTTTCCGTGAGGCAAGGCCAATGTGTAGTATGCATATCTATTTCTGAATAAAAGATGGACGCGCCAATGAAACTGTTAAATATATGGTGACACTAGAATGTTGGATTTTATACCATTCACTATATGTACAATGTCAGGATACACTTAAATAGCAGATTGACTCTTGTGACTATTGTAGAAGGACTAAAACATTGTTTTACAATATAGGGGAAAACTTTGGCAAAGAGATGAAGGAGGGAAGAAGTGGAAATCCCTGAGGCTAAAGAACTATACCATGAAAAAGAAAGAATTAAAGAGAGAGAGAGAGAGGATTCTTCCTTAAATACATAGGGATGCTTTTCTTATTGCATTTAAATTTTTAGAACTTAGAATGACAAATGAGGCCAACTTGTAAGGCAGCTTTTGATGTGATTGTGGACTTCTGCTCCTCACAAACTTGTATTCCAATTGAGAGATGGAAAGCAAGCATCGGAGGCTTTTTATGGTATCTTAGGACCCTGCTTTTGCTGCCATGCCCAGTTCACCTGAAAGAGTAATTCTGGCTTGTGGGAGAAGTTGTACTTATTTAGGACCAATCTAGAGGTTTGGTTGGCCATCAGGACACTTCAAAGGGTGATGGAGAACTAGCAGTGGTCACATCTGTGGGCACTGCCCTTTCTGGCCTGTGTTATTCTCAAATGTCGTCAGACAGGATTTTGTTTTGCTGTACCGTTTTGTTCATTATTTCACTGGAAAAGATGACTTGGCTGGATTACTATAATCTGTGGGACTCTGTTCCTGAAACGTAGATTTTTTAAAAAGCGGAAGTCTTTTCCAAAGAGTTTGTTCCCTTACTGTGCCTGACTTCTACTGCTTATTTCCTGCATATAGGTAAAAAAGTGGAGATAGTCCAGTTCTGTCTCTTCCTGCCTTGTGTAGAGTGTGTCTTACATGCCACATGTTGTGTCAGTCACTTGGCATTGTTTCTGTGTTAGCACTGTTCCCCTATTTTGCCCTTTCTATTTATGTGCCCATGTTGTCCATGGGAAGAGGGATATGACCTCCCATCCAATCTCCTTTTTATCCCTTGCTTCATTTTCCTCTCTCTATACCAAGACTTTCCAATTTTTTTAGTGGTGACGATCCATGTCAATCAAATTGGATATATAATAGCTGTTGAAGCTGAGTAAAAGGTGTATTGAACTCACTATGCAATTTTCCCACTTTTATGTAAAGAGGAAAGTTTTCATAGCAAAAGAATAAAGCAATCTAGGTTGATGACTCAAAATTCCTATCATTATTGAATATGGTCACTCCATTTCAGTTCCACTGACTAAGGCTGTGTGTCAGATTTCAATAGCAGTCTGACAACTTCTCCTTTAACATCTCAGACTATGTAATGGCCAGAACTTAACAGATTCAAAACTAGGAGCCAGAAGCTTTTCCCAGCTCTTCTATGTGATTACAAAGTCCCAAATATTTGAGGAGTGTGGCAGGGTAGGGTGTTGGCACTGGCATAAATCCTAGAGTTTGAAATAGAGCAAATGAATCTGATAATGGTAAGGCTGGATTTTTCAAAATTATTTTCTGATTGAAATGCTCATCTCTCCCAGAAATACTCAAGCATAATATTTTCTCATTTTATCAGCTATCTTGATATTGTTTAGCTCAGTCGAGTTGACTCATAAAAGTAGCCAACCCTGGGAAAACTCTGTAACCTCAGTGTCTGCTTAACACATGCATTTGAGTCAGTGTGCCAAGTGCTGTACTCAGATTCAACTTAATTAGTCAGAACACCCTATGAGACCATTTTGTTTTGTCATTATATTGTATGTGGAGATTTGGAGCTTACAGACAGGAAACACTTGACTAAAGTTAGATGGCTGGAGAATGGTTAAGGTGGGACTCAAACCCAATCTGTCAAGTAACAATTCTCCTTACAGAGTTATGGTTCTTGAGAAAATGCCCTGAAGTAATACAATATTAATACATTTTTATGCCATGTGCAAATGTTAGTTAATATAATTTGAAAGTGGGGCAAATGCTGGGTCCTTCCATGCTTCACCATCTTGTGCACTTGATTCCAGCTTAGCTCCTTTGGCTAAATTGCATCTGCCAATGTTCATGACTTGGCCTACTTTTTGATGATAGAATATGACAAAACTCAGAGGACTTAAGTCTTCGCGGGACTGTCAAGATAGTGGTGTAGGAGAGTGGGGGGGGTGATTATTGTCTTCCATGTGCTGCATGCATGCTGGAGCTGTGACATTACAGGATTGTAACTGCCATGCTAATCTCCTTCTGGGAGGGTAGAGAGAACAGTCAGTGGCAGCAACCACCAGGGGCTCAGGTTCCCTCCCAAGTCTCGCAAGGTTCTCTGTATGTCATACCCTCTGGACTTACTGCATTTCCAGAAGTAACACAGAACAGAGAATTCATTTTCTTTTCGCCTCTGGGCAAAGCTAAGCAGAAAGAGATGTCATCATGCACCCAAGGTCAGACTTCGTCCCTACTAAGAGCAAGGACTGGGAACTTAATGTCTCTTTAAATTCTGGGTTTCATCTAGCAGATGCTTTTGTCTAAAAGGCGGGCATTTCAGTTCTTTCTTTTTTTTCTAAGCTCTATTTCAGCCTCTCCTCTGATGTATGGCCCAAATTCTGCTTCGGTGGGTCTTGCTCAAAACTCATTTCTTTGGTGAACCATCCTCTAATCTCATATGACCACAGGCTCTCCTTAGACCGAAGCTCACGGACATGGTTTTTGAAAAATGACATCATAATCCTAAAAAGAAATGAACGAAATTGAAACCAATCTCTGCGACACACTATTTTTATTTGGTTGCTCGTGTTATTTAGATGGAGAGGGCACTGGGATAGCGACTGTATCTTTTCCATGTTTTATGCCATGCGCAATAAGTTCTCAGAATATAATAAATGTTTCACAGACCAGTGAAAAATTCCAAAGCACATAACCTACTGGGGAGATTGTAAAATTATTCATGGCTGACACCAGTGAAAAGATCACAGTTTTACCCTACAGAGAGAAGACTTTGTGATGCCCGGAGAAGTCAGGAATTATTCTTGGAAAAAAACCAGATGTATGATGTTTTAGTACAACCTATTTAAAAATGAATATTAAGGTATTCATAAATGCATAAAATCAGAATATGATAATTTGTGCCTTTCCATAACAAAGTTAATAGTTGGTACTGGCGATTTAGCATATGAGACACCAATTTTAACATGGATCTTAAAACTGTACATTACTGATTGAGGGATTATTCAGGGTAGCAACAAATGAGTATTCAGTATCATATGAAAGTTATTAATGATGGAAACAGGTCAGATATCTGAATAAGTGAATGGGACTTATGGAATTCCTGAAAAAAGTGCAAATATTTTGGACAAAAATAAATTGAAATAAAACTATCCATACTCTATCAAGGTACGTGGGCTGTGAGAGAGAAGATTGCCTGGAACAAGAGGTAGGAGGAAACATTGCTAAGAATAAGAGTGGGGAGAAAATTGTATTGTGTATGGAGCTATTTTCTTATTTTTCTATGGTAGTGCCTTGAAATCAACTTAAACAATGAAATAATTTACTAATATGTGTGCTTTAAGAAAAGGCATAGTTCTTGTATATTCTATGTGTCTCAGCACATCTATATAAGAAGGTGAATAATGTAAAAAAAAAAAGTTGGAATGACTATGTGAATCCACTGGGAAGCAGAAGTTGTGAGGGCTCCTGCACAGGTCAGCTGTCAGTGCTGGCATGAGCTGAGTGTGAGCAGCGTGATCTGGAGTAGGGTGTGTCCTTGAGCATAAAGAAGAGAGGATGATGGGTCCTCCAAGGTGGTTTTTCCTGGATGGTCTATGAAACAAATTGGAGCATCAGAGGAAGTTATTCAGAAATGCTAGGAAAATAAAAGGATGCTGATTCCTTCATCTTTCACCCATTCAATTCAAACATCTGTTGTGTGTCTGTGTGTGTGAACCTGTAGAAGGGATGTATGCTAGATACATCTGCATGCTACACATTGCATATTCAGTGGTGAATTGCTTTTAGTTTCTAAGATCAAGGAAACTCAGTCTTGTGAGATATTGAATTAATAGAAAATTCTAACTGCTGTGGTGAAGATGCTGTTGTATGAACATTAACTAGGTATTAAGTATATATTTGACATTCATTTATCTAAATTGAAAGCACTTAGTTTTTATTTGAAAATTGACAGTTAATAACTCCGTAACGCTATGAAATTACAAAAGAAGTGTATTAAATCCTATTTACCTGCATTGTTTTAAATCTCTGGGAGGAGACTTCTTAAACCGAAGTAGAGGTGAGAGGAGCAGGTGGAAAGAGGAAAACATTGCGAGTGCACCTCGGATGGCAGGAGGATGAAGCCCATTTTATCTTCCCTTGCCCCTTCCCAACTCCATTTCAATATTGTTGCTGGGTTATACATGAACAGAGTGTCATCCCCATAGCAAGAGAAAAATCAAAACCCCTTCCTGCAACCTGTGGTTCCTATTTCTGGTAGATGCTATTTCTGCTTACTAATATATTTACTCCATTCTGTTGTCACATAGGTTATATTTTCCTTACCCCCAAGGACTTAGCCATAGCATTTGCTTTGTTTCCTAATCTGTGAACAGAAATAATGGGTGTAAAGGCATATGGATGGTGGTTTGCATTCTTCAGGCTCCTCGTTGTTCTGTGAGCTAGGGGGTCTTGTGTTCCAGGCGGTTTTGCTCTAGGATAATGGAGGCTCTGTCAGCCTAATCAGTGAGTTATTCCATTGGGTATCTCACTGTTGGGAAGTCATGGGGTGCACTGTGATTGCAGAAAGTTTTCAATAAGAAAAATGTTCTGTTCGACAAAACTGATAATATTTGATACAGTGTAACTATATATTAACACTGTTATATATGTTTTAATTTCACATGAAGATTTTTTCAGATTTCCATCTTGTTTTTCTGTCCTTTGACTCACTGGTCCTGAATGATATTGATGCATATGTAGAATTAAAATTATTTCTGAAAGTGGCATACTACTGTCATGAATTTCAGATGGGAGTTGGTGCTAAAAATATGAGAAATGACTATTAAAATGTGATATGATTAATAATCAGACATTAAAACTATGCTTTAATATGTTACCCTCAACGATTTTATATTTGTTCATTTTGGGTTTTTTAGGGATTTAATTATTTTTACTAGAAAGATTTACAGAGAGAAGGAGAAACAGATATTCTACCTGCTGGTCCACTCCCCAAATTGCTGCAATGGCTGTGAGCTGAGACAGTCTGAAGCCAGAAGCCAGAAGCAGCTTCTGGGTCTCCCATGCAGATGCAGGTTCCTAAGGCTTTGGGCCATCCTCTACTACTTTTCCAGGCCACAAGCAGGGAGCTGGATGGGAGTTAGAGCAGCTGGGACACAAACTGGCATTGATATGGGTTCCTGGTGTTTGCAAGAGAAGAATTAACCATTGAGCAATTGCGCCATGCCCTGTTCATTTTGTTTTCTAACTGGAATGACATATCCCTTAATCACTAATTAAAGTGATTTTAGTGTTCAGAGAACATGATATTCCTATTTTCATGAGGAATAAGCCACTTAGAAATTATGTGTGGAAGATGCCGTTTAACTAAAGCAGCAAAGAGGCTCACAATCCATATCCAAGTATCTGACTCTGATTTTCTATCTTCCCAGCTCCAGGGTCTTGCTCATGTATGCAAAGGAAGGCAGTGGTGAGGGCTCAAGTGCTTGGGATCCTGCCACATTTACTGCTGAGTCTCAGGCTGCACATATATTGCAGAAGTGAAGTGGTAAATGGAAGCTCTCTGTCTCTCCTGCCTCTTAAATGAAACAAAACTAAAAATGTATATATGGGTTAAGTCCATATATCCTTCTGCGATGATAACACTTTTTAAAAGGGAATGTTTCCACTACATTGCTACACCCTGCAGTTTGCATTAATTAAAATATGCATGAATGCACCTCACTGACGCCAGAATTGCAATGTTTGACACTTACGAATGGCATGGGAAGGTTGGACTGAAACTTGAAAATTTGAGTAGGCTTTTGGCATAGAATCTGTCAGTTTTGTTTCTCAAAAGAATTCACAGGGAAGGCAAAAAAGATGATAAATTCAGGTGCAAAGACATCATCTTATACTGGATTACTAAGATGAGAAGCTGCCCTACACAGTGAGATTCTTTTTATGCCGTTTAGAAAGGAAAAGGAGAACAGAGGTAGGCATCTTTAAAATTTTTTGTTTCTAATTTGAGAGGCAAAAAGGAGAGAAGAAGGAAAAGGGATTTTCTCATCCATTGATTCATTTGCCTACCACTCCCCAGGCTGGACCAAGCTAAAGCCATGAGTTAGGAATGCAATCCAGGATTCCCACAGAGGAGGTGGGAACACAATTCTTAAAAAAATTTAAATTTAGTTTTAAAAATTTTTATTGGAAAATCAGATTTATAGTGAGAAGGAGAGACAAAGAGAAAGATCTTTCATCCACTGGTTCACTCCCCACGTGGCGACAATTGCTGGAGCTGAGCCAATCTGAAGTCAGGAGCCATCAGCTTCTTCTGGGTCTCTCACACAGGTGCAATGTATCAAGGCTTTGGGCCATCCTCTACTGCTTTCCCAGGCCACAGACCGAGAACTGGATGGGATGTAGATCAGCTGGGATATGAACCAGTGTCTATATGGAATCCCAGTGCATGCAAAGGGAGGACTTTAGCCAATATACTATCATGCTGGGCTCAGGAACCCAATTCTTTGAGGCATCATTTCTGCTTCCCTGGGTCTACATTAGCAGGAATCTGGAATCGGAAGCAAGAGCTTGGATATGACATGAACATTTTTTTTGAAGATTAATTTTTATTGGAAAGGCAAATTTACAGAAAGGAGAGGCAGGGAAAGACAGAAAAATCTTCCATCTACTGATTCCCCAAGCAGCCACAACGGCCAGATTGGTTCAGCTCCAGTCATTGGAGCTGCTTAGGGGTGAACCATTGGACAGGAGATCTTCCTCTGTCTCTCCTCCTCTCTGTATACCTGCCTTTCCAACAAAAATAAATAAATCTTAAAAAAAAAATAAAGCTGTTGAACTGCAAAACATTAATGAAATAAAAAGATTTAGACACGCAGAAAAACATGAAAGCCTTTATAAAACATTCATGCAAAATGGAATTGAAACTAAGAAAAACTTGTGGGGAGCAAAAATTTTTGAAAATCATATTCATTAGATATCTTCAAATTATTCTTAACAAATGTATATTAAAACAGTAGATTTCAAATTTTGCACCAAACTAAACTGATTTTTACTTCCAATTTTATGAATATTTTGAAGTATTCACATCATTTGGCTATTGAGTTAATGGCATAATAAATGCTATGTGGTAGTTTACAGTTTTGAGGAACTAGCATGTTTAATTTGACATTAAATTTACTTACGTAGATTTTATAGTATTCTGTTACCTTTTTGATATTTGCAGGTGTTTGGTGATATCTGTTTTTTAATTCTTGACATTGGCAAGTTTTGTCTTTCGGTTAGCATTGCTACATGTTTTATTGATCTTTTTGAGGAAGCAGTTTTTGGTTTAATTGATTTTTCTTTTGAATAATTTCACTGGTTTTTGCTTTATTATTTTGTTCAAATCCTGTAGGGGTTTTTCCTTGTGGTTTTCTAGTCTTAACATGGAAACTTAAACTATTAGTTTTAAATCTTTCTTTCTGATGTAAATATTCAGTGCTTCCTTCTTCCTGTTACTTTAATAGTATGCTGAAAATGTTTTATATTCATTTTGGCTAGGATCAAATTTTTTCCCTTGAGACTCTTTTTGTATTTTTCTTCATGTTATATATACTTAGGTTTTATGTCAGTAGATGAATGACAAAGAAAATTGGGAGCATGTGTTTGTGTGTGTAGTGAAATATTATTTAGCTGTAAAAGAGTGTGACTTTGCCATTTGTAAAAAACATACTTGAAGCTGGAGGCTATCCTGTCAAGTCAAATAAACTGAACTTTTCATTTTAGAAAAAACATCAATTATGTTATCAAGATTTTCACAAAATTTGTGTTTCATTGAGAGCAAGGATGCGACTTTTCTTGATACCTTAAGCTTCTTACATAGCTTTTAAATTCATTTCCATTTGGAAAGACATTCCTCTGATGAGACAATTGCTACAAGAGACAGTAAACATTTAAAACAATGCTTAGACTAGGAATGAAGATGATTTTATGTATTACCTTTAAATGTTACAAAATTTTAATGTCATTATTATTATACATCAAGCAGTAGGTCTATCTAAAGAAGTTGAGCTCTGGCTGAGGGTGGGGGCGGGTAGGGGATGTATCTTTTATGTAATCCCAAAGAAGTTCTAGTTTATGCTGTGGAACTGCCCAGTGTTCTGTGACCTAGCCCATGTGCATCTTGGGGTAAAATGGTGGGAGATCCTTGATTCCTCTCAGACAGCTCCAGTTTCTAGTGTTTGAGGAGAGATAACTTCTCTAACATGATCTTCTACAGATCTGCTTTGGACAATTCTCTCTTGTCTTTCAGAAGTATTTGATAGTTATTGTCACTGGGTTTATCGACTTATCCAACACTCTTGGTTAATGACTGTCATCAACGGGACATGAATGGTCATTGGGAAAATGGACCGCTCAGATCTCCTGTAGCATTTCAAACAGCCTCAGCTGCTAGCCCTGTATTGTGCTGAACCGGGCTTCCATGGACAGTGTCACAAACACTAAGATAGTCTTGTTTTTGCCACTTGGAGAATTTTTCTGAAGAATGTTTTGGGCTGGAGGACTTTCTGTTGACCTAACTCAGATTTTAGAGCTTTGCTTCAGGCTAAGAATCTTCCTGCATGGGTCAAGTCAGGATTGCAATCTGCAGGGTCTCCATGTTTTCCATGGTGTCCTCCCCTTTGGCCAAGAGGGATTCCTCCTGTTCCATTTCTTACACATCCATATTTATCTTACTGTTTGCTTCTCAGGGAACCTGAACTAACATAGATTGATACTTACAACCCACTGTCTTCAGTCTCTTGGCCCTAGCTATAACTCTTAAGTTGAGATCTTAGAAAAAAATCTCAATCAATGCCCTTTCACATATGCCATTGGCTCAAATATCAGAATATTTAAATCGGTGCCAGATATTTGAAGCCAAAAAGTTTTTAGGGCAAAGTAGCCTTGAATCAATGGAGCACTTGAAGAAGAAATTATTTTCACTTAGATGTTTAAGAAAATGCTCCATGTTATCTACTTTGTCAGTAAAACTTGAAATCCAACCATAAAGGACATGGCACAATAATAACTGAGGAATCTTGAGGTACTGTGAGGCTGACTTTGTGGCCCTAGCATTTCTTTCTTCCCTTTACTACTAGCTTTGGTCTTGAATGCATCCATTCACCTCTTTGCATTACACTTCAGTATATAAAATGAATTCATCAGACCTAACGAAAAATACTAGTACTACCATTTCACAATGTTGAAACTAAAGTAGAGGGAGAAAAATTTAACATGCTAAAATCAAATCAACAAGAGCACAATAGAAATGATTTATATGACTTTTGTCTTTGTGTTTTTAATCTTTAAAACTGCATTCAATAATCTTTAATGTGTTTCAATGATTAATTCTGTGGTTTTACACACTCAGAATTTAAAAAAATGATACTGTAACTAAACCTCTATTTTAGCTATGTATGGATTTTCTGTTAGCAAAGAGAACCCCTTTAGTGGACAATTTTAGTTTATTTTTTGTTGGCTGCTTTACCGAGCCTCATCAAATGTTTTCACTTTGCAGAGCTACAGTGGATTAATCCTGAATAAGTAATTTGGAAATGTTTTTATTCATTTCTATGGAAACCATCTCTTTTGAATTTTCATATATCAAGATCACAGAGCTTTGTCCCAGTCCAATTGCAGTCTTAGTTACAGCAGTGTAGGCTTACATATTAAGGGCAAAGATTTGCTCTGATTGCCCTTCTGAAGTGTATAATTGATGTGCACACTGACACTAGCAGGGTATGTGTGATGAGGGCCTACAAGTTAGGCTTCTACAGATTAGTGCCATCTCTGTGGATAGAAAAAGTCTTCTGGATTTTGATTTACCCTCTCCGCCTTTCCCATTAGCTCCTCACTCCTCATACAGTGTACTTGAAATGCTTTTGCTGGCATTTTAGATGACCAAGCCTGAATCTGAGAGCTTACTGGTAGTCTGAGGTAGTAGATGCTATACATTGATTCTAGAGATTTCCCGGCTTTATATTCATAAAGAACCTTTCTAAAAAAAATTAACACTTTTATTATTAGCACTTAAGGCCATCTGTTTCTTTCATATAGAATAAGCTCCTGTCATTATGCTCAGCCTTTGTTATTAATTTATCCCTTTTCGTTGAGTAGGAAGACTTTTGGAGTCACAACATCTCATTTTCTCTGTACGACGTTTTGTACAAAGTTATGCCCTAAAACATTGGTTAGCTACAATTGATTTATAACATCGCACAATATTATGGTATGTCCGTTCGGTGTCATGAGCTTGCTATTCAGTTTATGGGTGTGTCCTACACTGCTAAAGCAGGAGGGCATAATGTCTGCTTTATGTTCTTTGTTTATTCTGCTTGCATGATATGCCTAACTGTATTGTAGCATCAGGTTTTTGGGGTGCATATTTATATGTAAATTTCATCTGCTTAAATACCACACAACGTGTTTGCTTTTGACCTGTCTGAAATTTATTCTTTTCCTCAGGGTATTTAGTCTATTTTCACCGAAATTACAGATGTACTTGGTGTTACAGTTCCTATATGCTTCACATGCTTTGTGTTTGAACTGTTTTATGTTCCCTTTCTCTCCTTGTTAGCCTTTTAAACAGTTGAGTACTTAACTGTTTTCATTCCTGTTCTTCATTTTTAATTTTACAATTTTACTTTCCAGTTGTTTACTTAGAGATTACAAGATACATTCTTGACTTATTACCATTTAATACTTTTACCTCTGCCCAAATATGGCTAGGGAAGCTAAAATATTTGAACTCTTACTACCACCGCCTTTCTAGCATTGAATAGTTCTTATTATTCATTTTACTCACATGTACATGTGGATATAAATGTTTTCATGAATGACAGTTATTTTTTACGTGATTAACACTTACTGATCATCACACACGTGTCCTTGCTAGAGTTCTTCATTCGCCACCATTTTGCCCAGATGTCCATCTATGATCATTTCCTTTGTTCTGACAAGCCTCCCTTTGGTACTTCTAGTGGAGGCCTACTGCTAATGAATATCCTTAGTTTGCGTTTGCTTGAAATGGTCTTTTGTTCATTTGAGCCTGGACAGACATTGTAACCAGATAGAGGCCCCTGGGATAGCTTTTGTCTCTTGCCAGCACTTTAAAGGCTTTCATGTGTCTGGCTTCCATCATTTCTGTGCAGGACTCAGTTGAACATCACATTGTTCCTCTTTTGGAAAATAAAAAGTGACATTTTCTTGTTTGTTTTTAAAGATTCCTGTTTTTCAGAAAGTTTTCCGTGTTTGTATGTGGATTTCAGGAATGTGTATGTGGTATTATTTGTACTTATACTATTTAAGGTATATTGAACTATTTGCATCTGTGGATTGATAGTATTTAATTGCTTTGGAAAATTCTTAGCCAGTTCCTTTGGAGACTATTCATTTTCTGTCACTTCTCTTATATAATGTAATATGCATTGTATATAGCAATAGATGTCCTAGGATTGTATTTCACTGTAAAATATATTTTTCCAATTATTTGTTTTCTTTGTGCTCATTTTACTTATTTTTTATGAATTGTCCTACCAGTTTACCGGTTCTGTATTCTGCTGCATTTGGCCTGTTGTTAATGTCATTCATTGATTTCTTAATTTAAGACATTGTATTTTTTTAAAGATTTATTTATTTTTATTGCAAAGTCAGATATACAGAGAGGAAGATCTTTCATCCAATGATTCACTCTGCAAGCAGCTTACGACAGAACTGTTGGTCTGAACCGATTCAAACCCGGGTGCGGGGTCCCAAGGCTTTGGGCTCTCTTAAACTGCTTTCCCAGGGCACAAGCTGGGAGCTGGATGGACAGCGAGGCCACTGGGATTAGAACCAACACCCATATGGGATCCTGGCGTGTGCAAGCCAAGGACTTTGGCCATTAGGCCACCACGCTTTAGCCATTAGGCAATTGTGCCGGGCCTAAGACATTGCATTTTTATGTAAGAGAATGACTACTTGATTCTTTTAAAAGAGATTATAATTCTGTAGTGAACTTTTTCCAGCTTTTCATTTCGTTTTTCTTCTCTTTCTTCTTCAGTGTGCAAAGCGAGATTTGAGAGGTCTCCTGTCAGAGTGACAAGAGGGGGCTGCAAGGCAGGAAAGATCCTTATTTTTTCTCTATTAGCATTGACTATGGTTATCTAGATCAGCAGGTGGCTTTGTTTTTATTTGTGTTTGTTTTTTTTTTTTTTTGGTTGATTATTGGTTGTGTGGTGCACTTTTTCTTGCATCTACTACTTTTGCCTAAATGGAGTGTTTGGTGTCTGATGGAACTCTAGGCTCCATATGATTGTATGTGCCTTCAGAGAAGGCTTCTTCTTTCTCTGTTTTGCAGATACAGGGAGGAGGTAATCATCTTAGTTCAATCAAGGACTGACCGTAGTATCTTAGCTTCACTCACTTTGGCTTCTCCTCCTAGGGCAGACCCTCCAACACTTTGTCTTGAAAGGGTGGGCAGCAACGCATTGGGTACAGTTCTCCTCACCTGGCAAGTCTTAATTCCTTGACACTGTGAAACTGTGGGACTTTTCTCCCACCTCTTGTTTTTGACCTGCCTCCCTACTCCACCCCAGAACTATGGAACATCACATAGGGAAATCTGGCTATGTGTTTGAAGTTTCTAGTTTTTGTCCTCGAAGCTCTGTGTAATAGCTAAAGATTGTTGCAGATTTCTCTTTTCCATAGTTTGGGTACTCTTCTGCCAGTGTTGATCCACGTATGGCCGAAAAATATTCTCAGACACAAAAGATATCTGGCCATCATTAACTCATCATGGAAGGCTGTTCTCCTCTGGAACCCCAATCAACCTAGTCTTAATTGCATATATAAATCTGTAATGCCTTTAAAATATTTTTTTAAATATAGCACTCATCAGAAAGTTGAAGCCTGATGTGGACTATGGTATTCTGTCTGGGCATGAAAGTCCTTGCTTTCATACTTTCTTCATCATTTATATCACCATGTAATATACTAATCTAGAGATTATTATATTTTTGATCTAGCATTTATTTTTTACACACTTATATGCTGAGTCTTTTTTATCAAAGACTTTTATGGGGCTTGTTATAGAGGCCACAATCATAACTGAGAAAATCCATATACAACTTCACTCTTCAATACTATGTGCCAAAGATTTCAGAAATTATTCTAATCTAGGAATTCTATCCCTAAAATCAATCACCATCAATTATTTAGCACTGCTGTGGGCAACACATTGGTAAAATACATTTGAGAAATTCCCCATTTTGTACCAGATTGTTTAGTGCAAACATAGCATGTGTCTAAAAGCTATCAATATAAGAAAATGCATGGCCAAAGGTTTGACACCACAGAGATAGTGATAATCTAAGATTTTGAGAAGATGACCACCCCAGCAGTGATCTACCGAGAGACCTGGATTATATCTTGTCAGATGACCCCATGGAGTTTATTGAGCCTGCAAGGATTGAGGCTTTAAAGTGTTTCTCTTGTCTTCCTTGTGATTTTGATTATTGTGGCCAATCATGCTGGAAGAGAAATGACTAAATTTAATATGGCATCTTCTTCCATCTGGATTTAATAGTCTCAATTACTTTTGAGAAAACCAGTATTGCAAGAAAAGACCGTCCTGCCCAACTCTGTGAGTGCCATGTGGCCTCGAGAAGGATCCTGGTGGTCTCCAGCCATTCATAAGGAAAGTACACTTTACCACAACTATTCTGGAAGGGCCTGGGGTGGGAGGCGTTGCAGTATTTCTCACCAGAAATGTTAAATGAGGAAAATGACTGAAGAGGAACTAAAGAAACACCATCTCTGGAGAGGCAGAGCTTTTATATATCTCCAAGTGTTATGGTGAAATAGTAGTTGGGTAGAATGTAAAACTGATGGGAGAGCAGCAGAGGGAACACATAAGAATGTTGCTTGAGTATATAAATATAAAAAAAAATTGTCAATGTTTGTGCTTCCCTGCTTTTCTGTCTAGCTTTGCTGCCCAACATGGGGCCACCTCTCAGACAGAGCTTCTCAGCTGGGAGCCCTGTGCTCACCAAGTCAGCTGTGGCCTCAGTGACCCTGTCATAGCTCGCTGCGGCGTTGTGGCACCCATGGTGAGCCTTTTGAATCTGTGCTCTTGCTAAAGGCAAAACCCTTGGAGGCTGCAGACAGCACAGCCATCTTAGGCCCAGGGTCTTGGGCCCTGTGGTCCCTCAGATGGAGAAATTTCCCAGGGGAGGCTCACCACAGCCGTGGTTCCTTTCTGAAGAGCACTGTAGGTTTCTGAAGTTAAAGTAATTTTGCAGCTGAGATCTGGATGCCTGACTGTACTATGTGAACCTGGGGACCCTCACTACAGGCCAGCTTACTCATTTTTTTAGATTTGTTTTTATTGAAAAAGCAGATTTAGAGAAGGAGAGACAGAAAGAACTTTCATCAGCTTGTTTATTCCCCAAGTGGCTGTGAGGGCTAGAGCTAAGCCAATCCAAAGCCAGGACTTAGGGTCTCCCACGTGGGTGCAGGATCCTAAGGCTTTAGACCACTTTCCAGTGCTTTCCCAGGCCACAAACAGGGAGCTGGAGGGGAAGTGGAGAAACTGGGACACGTATCAGTGCCCATATGGGATTCCAGCATTTGCAAGCGGAGAGTTGGTCAATAGAGCCATTATGCTGGGCCTAAGCTTACTCATATTTTGCAAATTCACTCACTTCTATCAAACAAAGTTGCTCCTGGAAACATAATGGGGATGTGTTGTATTGATATTTCTGGCTCATAATCCCCAGTTAAGGAAACAAAACAAACAAGAAAAAGCACAAAAACAAAACAACAACAACAAAAAACCCTTGTTTTAGTTCTTATATGTAATTGAAACAAAGCTCCTAATTGCTACAAAGCAAAACCCCCTAAACCAAAGATGTCATAATTTGCAACTAGTAAATACTATTATTATGAAAGTCACCTCATCATAAGGAGCCATCTTTGGGGAATAATTAACATTTATGATTTTAACGAACAAATTCAGTTGTATACGATGCAAAAAGTACAAATGAAAGATGGGAAAGAGCTCTGATGCTCCTAAAAGTTGTATGGATTATAGGCAATTTTCTCTTCTTCTGAACTCATTCAGAGTTCCATGATTTTATTATATTTATAATTAAAACAAATAGTATTCCAAGGCCAATGTTGGTGTATCACAGGTTAAACCACTACCTGTGACATCAGCAATCCAAACAGCTACCAGTTCAAGACCCAGATGGTCCAGTTTTGATCCAGCTCCCTTCTGATGAGCCTGAAAAAGCAGCAGGAGGTGGTACAGCTACTTGGACTCTTGCCTGGTTGAAGCAGCAGATGGAACATCTCTATCTCTGCCTGTTTCTCTGTTACTGTGCCTTTTAAATAAATAAATCTTTAGAAAGCAGTGCTCTGTCCCACAAATATTTTATGGCTTTGTGGTAGGTTTAACAACTTATTACATATTGACTACACACCCCAAAAGCAGAATCTCATCAAAGGATAGGATACTTGCAATCTTACAAGTAGTATGTAATGTAGTAATAAAATCGCAATAAGTTAAATGAGACATACCCACATAAGACTGATGTTCACAAAGGCTTAATGAAGGCAGTAGAATTTGAACTGAATGTTGAAGGTTAGAATTCAACAGTGTTGTTCATTTCTTGGTGGAGAAAGTGCACAAAGGGGGAAAAGGAGGGAAAGCATAATTGTATTTGTGGCATAACGAAGATACATGTTGCTCAATGGAAAGAATGGGAAACATGTGACTTGAAAGTGACAGTGATTCTTGCTTATCAGTTTTTTGCATGTAGGCTATACATTGGGCTTCAGTGTTTGCATCATGGTCACTAATATACGTATTGTGCAGGATGCAAGGTGCTTTCATATTCTGTTTGTTCTTCTCAATGATGAAAAAATTTGAATGGGAGATTTTCATGCTACCTTTGGCCAAAAATTTCAATCAGACAAGCGAGCATCCAAGGTTACAGGGCAGGTTCCTTCTCTATTTGTCCTTCCAGTTGTTCATTCACACAAATAACCTTTTCATGATTTACTGTAATTGTGCACTTTTCCTTCATTATATCTTATTTGTATATAGAAAAACTAATCATTAACAGATTCTACATGATTTTGAAAGATTGCCTTAATATTTTGCATTTGATTAGAGAAAGGGTTTTGATTCAAGATGATATAAATCCTAGATCTGCAATCAACCAGCTATTTTACATTATAACATAATTTTACTGTTTCTGAATATGCATTTATAGTGTCAGCATTTGGGCAATACTTCGTAAGGATGTTCACAGAAAATATGTTAAAAGATGGCCAACATTGGCCCCAACTTAAAATAAACATTAAGGGGAGTTTAATGCTGTTGTTGAAGACAATAATTGATATAACAACTTTGAGTCAATAAATAAGTTATCCTTATTTTATTCTGTTTTCCTAATGTAGTTCAGTCAATTCCTACATGTCCCAGATTTGGAAACATAATTAAAAGCAAACAACTGCCAGCTGCCTAAATATAGGATGATTTTGTCCAGCCACTTGGTATTTGTATTGCCTTTAACTACCACCACAGGCCATTTTGTCTTCTGTAAGGGACTTGGATGATTGCAGCCTAAGAGTGGAAGGGGATGTTGCAATTGAGGTTAACTCTTCTTTAAGCAATGAAACATGTGCAATGAAGAGTAGACACCTGCACGTATTAATTTCCTTTATGTTTAAATCTTTTTAAAAATCGTTAGTGAGCTAAAAAAATAAGAAAATATTACTCTTGCCAGTGTTATAGAATGAAGTTGGTCATTCAAGCTTCAATCTATATTTTTTCTTATCCTGACACTATTTTACATTCTTTTTTCTTATTTTTAAGAAATTTATTTATTTTTATTGTAAAGGCAGATAGATATACAATGAGAAGAATCAGAAAGATCTTCACTCCCCTGGTTCACTCTCCAAATGGCTGCAAAGGCTAGAGCAGAGCTATCTGAAACCAGGAGCCAGAAGCTTCTTCCTGGTTTCCCACATGGGTTCAGGGCCCCAAGAATTTGGGATATATTCTCCTGCTTTTCCAAGTTGAAAGCAGGGAGCTCAATTTGAAGTGGAGCAGCTGGGACACGAACCATTATCCACATGGGATCCTGGTGCGTGTAAGGCAAAGAATTAGTCAATAGGCCATTGCACCAGGCCCTGTTTTGTGTTCTTGAAGTACATATTTAGTATATATTTCTAGAATCAAATCTTTGGTTATAATTTCAAGCCTGTAGAATTAACAAATGTACAGTACCTCTGCTATCTATGGTTGGAATGCTTGTTCCCTTCAAAACCCACATTAAATCCAGTTATCATGGTAAGTGGTAAAAATTTAAGATCTGATTGGTCCACGAGGGTTATGCCCTCAGGTGGGATTGCTACTCTTATAAAATAGCAAGTTGAGGCTTCTGTCTCTCTCCTTTTACCAAAAGGCACTCATAAGAAAGACCTTGTCAGGAACTAGAACCTTGATATTGGACTTCCAAGTGTTTAAAATTGTGAACTAATAAAATTTTTCATTATAAATTAGCCCGTTATTGTCATTCTGTTGATACCAAATAAATACAGACCAAGAGAATCTTCAAGAAATACCACCTAATTTTGCCATGTTTGGTTGTGTTATCCAGAACAGTACTAAATAGCTACCACTCAATAAAGCAAATGTATTTTGTATTTGGCTGTCTTTCTTACAGTGATCTTTTTGCTTCGTCTCATTGCTATTTTATATTTTGCTGATTTTAGATAATCCTTAGGCCAGAGACTTGTATTACATAAGGCTTTATCAGTCATGATCAGAAAGTGATCCATGTGTATTAGTTGGCTTTGGTCTGCTTTACTAACACAGATATAGCAAGTTTATATGTTTATTTTTTTAAACTTACAAAGTTTGCACATTTGATTTTATGATACAGTAAAAGTGATACATACTCAATAGAAAGTATACTTTGAATTTTGTAGATAAGGGACATTAAATGAACTTCCTATTTCTAATATTTTCAATTTAGGATGCATTTGTAAGGATCTCACCTCTTTATAAGCTGAGTATCATCTGCATTCTTACAGAATCAGGTTTGATCAGAGATCTGGCCTATATTATGATGCTTTTGCAATATGTTTACAAGTCCTTGATGCTTTCCATGTTGATAATGATAGGCATTGGTTAGGTGATGTATCATGCAGTTGGGAAAGTATAGATAAAGCTACCTATGGGAAAACAAATGCATGTATGAATATTAATACCATATCTTCTTGTTTTTTTACTTGTTAAATATTATTATTAGTGGCAAATTAGGCCTGTGCATATAGAGCAGATTAAAATTATATCTGCAAGTAGTGTTGAAGAGGAAAAGCAGGGAGCAGTACTGGGGTTTAGAGGAGTGAGAGGAGTTATTGTCTTCATGTAACTGTGCCAATGGAACAAATATACTCTGCTACTTTCCATATTAAGAAAAAATTCAAGTTGCAGACACAGCTTAATTGGTTTAAAGAAATCTGGTCCATAGGCCTATTTTTTGGCAAAATTTTCAGAATTAATTTTTTCGTTGTTTCCACTTTCTGCTACAAACTCCTTCAAGTGTTAACTAAATACAGGAAGTATGAGGTCTAGTTATGGATTTAAAGCAAATGATTCCCAGGGATTGTGAAAAAAGACAACCCAACTATATTTCCTTTACTGCTCATGGAATTTGGTCACAGTGGACGTTTCGGGGAGGCTCAGTTACTGGGGAGATGGCTTGCAGCAAGTCAATCACTGTTCAGGAAAAAATGACAATAGGGGCCACCTTCAAGAGGAGCCTCTTGTAGTTTTGGTACCTTAACATGGAGAGAAGGAGATCCAGTGGGAGAAGCAGCACATTACTCTTACCTTTGTGAAATACTTGGGAGGATCCAAAAGTGTTTCAGGGTAGGGGTTTGGCCTAGTAGTTAGGACCCCTCTCAACTCCTATACTGGAATGCTGAATTTGATGCCCAACTCTATCTGTTGATGATTCCAGCTTCTTATACATACACAACCTGGGGTTCAATAGGTAAAGACTCCAGTAGTGGGATCTCTGCTACCCACGGAAGAGTTCTGGATGGAGTGCCCAGCTCCTGGCTTAGACATGGTCCAGCCCTGATTGTTCGGGGCATTTGCACAGTGAATTAGGGAATATGCGCTCTCCCTGGCTGCTATCTTGCTGTTTCTTTTGAAGTTTTAAAGAAAGGTACTTTAATTGTGACTATCATCATCAAAACGACAAAGTTGGCTGAGAAGCATCAAAGTAAATTTTTTCTAGTTGCAGACTTCTGGACCTAGCTATTGACCTTATGTAGAGGGCTGCCCCACAGCTACTGTTCTACTCCATACCTTTATTCCTCCTTTAACTCCCATTAGCCCCTCTAATTTCCCTGAACAGCTTATTCTGTCAGATTTTTTTAAAATAAAATTGAATGCTACACATTTAGAGAGTTGATTTAATTGTCTGATTCAACTCTTCCCTAGAAAGTGTATGGGTATTTTAATCCATACTCAGGTATTGAATCTTGGGCAAGTTGGATAGCACATAATAGAAAACTCAGAATCCACTGATATTTTTAGCTCACATCATTTTCTCACAAGCAATCTACCATTTTAGCAGCATCCATATTATGTTTTTACATATTAAGCCGTACTTGCAATGCATTTCAGCCGAATCTTCAAACAAATCAATGTAACTTATACGTATGCTTCAAAAGTAGGAATGTGAGAGACATTGGAATTAGTACATAAAGTTTTTATTTAAAGTTTTCCCCTTCCAAGCAAGCTTCATTTACACATTCTAATATTGTACAAAATTTACATCCTGTGATTTATTTATTCACTTTTCACTTTCTAGGAGTTTGCGTCTTTCTGAAATACAGAAAGCTTATAGTTCTCATAAACACTTTTATTTATTTTGGGTAGAAATGAAAATAAAATGAAGGACAAGTGTAAGGAACGCAAATATTCTCCTATAAACTGTGACTTTTGGAAGCCATGGTGACAGTAGACAGTAAAAGATTCTGAAGCTGACCTCGCTCTCTTCATGATGTCAGCTGGAATTTTCACACAAAGCACTGTGACTTTTTATATGCGCATGTTTTCAAGAAAAAAAAACAGGTGTTGATTGCACTGGATATATCTATTTATATATATTTTTTACAACGGATCTTTTGGATCTGAACATAAAATAAATACAAAAACAATGAAGACTGCACGTTACTGTAGAAATGCATTGAATTCTGACATACTCATCCATCATGATGTGCTCCATATGATAGCTTTTCGCCAAGGCAATCTGAATATGTGGCTTTCTGTTGTTTTGTATGACGTATTGGTCAAGAGATTTGTTACATCTTTCCGTGATTAAAAAATAATTGAGATTTTCATTTACGTCTGAAAGTTGATATACAAGAAGAGCTCAAACACCAAATTCATGTTCCTGCTAGCTTAGCTGATTGGTCACCCTTAGAGCATCTCATGCCCTCCTCATCTTCGACTGCTGTATTCCTCATGCTTCTGAGGACTGCTGACTAGTAGTTGGTTGATTACCTGAGTTCAGGTATCTCTGTGATAATTGACCAGATTAAGATGCGTGGAAGGAATAGTGCGGGTAAGTGGTGTCCAGAGGCAGCCAAAGGGGAACAAGAGAAGGACTTTCTCACATGCTGTGATTGGCTCCTGTGCCCCTTTTTAGGTTTCTGTTTTAAGAACACAGACCTGATATTATAATGAAGAGGAATTAATCTTTCTTTTCTTTCCTGAATCCCCAAAAGCAATATACCCCATTTTTATTATGAATCAAGTTTGGGCCAAATGTGTTACGCAACAGAATCGCTGAAGTACTCTGGGACTGAGTTTATCAGCCCTGTTTTTTGAACCAAATAAATACGTGTTCACTACTTATAGCTGCAACAAATGAGAAAGCACAGTTCTTTGTGAACCAAGTGACATAGTCTATTTTGTTTCAATCTTTTGGATAAAGTTAAAGACACAGGGATTATGATTGTGGCTAGCCTGAAACCTATACAGCAGAAAGCAATTACTGTTAAGAGCCAGCATGTTTCTTTTCTTTGATTCAGTCAGGTGCTGTAAGGGCAGAGTGATAAGAAATGAAGTTGGAAAGAAACCAAAATGCCCTTCTTTAATCTTGAGTGATTTTCAATAACTGTGTTCTGGATGGAGTCTGTGGATGGAGTAGTCAGAGGTTAGGAATACAGAATCCAGTTGCAGTTGCTGAAATGCAATGTGAAGATTTTGATGGGTCCAATTTTTGAATCATTCATGAACACAATATCCCCAAAACTTCAACATAGATCGCATGCAGGTAGACTACAATGCACAATACAGATCTTAGGTCTTTCGGGGGTCAGTCTTCTGTATCTTTCTCTTTTGGAAAGTTAACCGCCATATGAGGAGTTTTTGTAAAGCTGGGACAAGTTAAAACCAGTCTGAAATGAGTCTGTCACCACAGGAAGTTTGGTAGGATTTGAGTTACAGACACAGTGTCTGTCCAGAACAGGTCTCTTTTGTCAATGCTTATAAAGTACCAGAAACCTAGGGTGGGTTTTGGCTGTACCACGGGAATGTGTTGCTCCTATGATGATGGTGGCATCACCTGCCACTGCTTCCTCGAATGTGACACTGTTCATTCCAGCAGTTCTTAGTGTTATTTGTTGTATGGTACGCAGGCAGGCAGGATCACTGTAGCACAAGCAGGGCCTGCCAGGGGTTCGGCTACATCACCTTCAAGTTCTGTCCAGGTTCCTTTCTCTGGACAGTAGCATATTGTAGAAGACTTGTAGGCTCCCTGTAATGGGAGAGCAGGAGTGTTTAGTAAAAGGTTTTCAGAGAATTGCTGTAACAGGCCTGTTGCATTTCACAGGATTCCTGTTTTACTATTACTAAATAATCCCAAATGACAGTAATAGATCTTAAACTGTCTTATTTCAAGGGAAAGTTTAGATCCTCAATATTTCAAGATATTTTAAAATATTCTCAACAACTAATAATAAAAGTCCACAAATAACCTGGAACCTGTTTTCAACTGATCAAATTATCTAGCTCACTTTCAGTTTAAAGGACAGAATGCATCTTAAATCTTCAGATATTCGAAGTAACTTGGGATCTGATTTGCTCTTTATTTTTGGTTTGGTATTGTGGAAAATCTGAGCTTAGGTTGGATTACAGGAAACTAGAAAGCAGATTTTTCTAATTCCTGTATATTAACTTATTTTCAAGAGGCCACATGAGAAATAAAAAATGTCTTTGGTTTTGTTTCATTTTCAACATCAAGGGCCAGATTTTGAGTGATACTTCCTTCTCTAAACCAACATGACATTTTTTAAATGGCAGGCAACAAACAAAATGTTAATCTAATATTAATATATTAATGATAAAGTGTGGTTTTGGTATCTATGCCCAAACACCCACATTCTTATAGCTAACAGTTTGCTCCATCAGACAGGCACATATATGGATACATTGTTATACACACACCAAGAAATTCTTGTCTCCATGTAACTAATAACTTTTTAAAGCATTCCTAAACTTTGTGTCACAATTCTGACACAAAATTAAAAAAAATCAGACAATTGCATTGAAACCTCAAATTAATGTCATAAAGCTAAATCAGATAAATAGGAAAATATAAAAATTGTCATTGGTTTGAAAGTGACTATATAAATCACTAGATCCAAGTGTGACTCTTCTAACATGTGGAATTGTTCTTTGGATATAAGCAAGGAGCTGGTTTCAGGGTCCTGTCTTCCCTAGGACAGAAAAGTTTGTGGATGCCCAAGTGTAGGAGGACATTGTGACCCTAGAAGGTCAGTGAGCACAGGATTACAGTTGATTGGACAATATTTGTAATGATAAACAACTGAATGGGTGACTTTTGTGTGACTGATTGGATATCCTTTGCATGAGAACAACTGAATGACTTCCTTATGTATACCTGATTGGATATCATTTGTATAAGAACAGTTGAGTGGAAAGTATGTGTATGAGAACACTTGGTGGAATATACAAGACAAAAGGACTTCCAAACAAAAGCATAGAAACAGTTGATGGGTTTGTTGATGAGCTAAATACCTCCACCCTAATCCTATAGGACCCTCAGTGTATAAAGTCTGTGGCCACTAATAAACTTTGGCTATTGATCATCAGTCAGTTGTCCATGTGTGTTATTATCGGCTCCGTGCACCAAGTCCATCATTGCTGGACAGCAACACCCAAGTCCCTCATAATGTAAAATCTACTGGTGAGTTTTTGGGAGATGTGTAAGAATGACCAAAAAAACCACAAGCATAGATCAAATAAAACCTGTGCACCTCCTCTTGTATAATTTTAATCTCTAAATTGCTTTTTCAAAAGATGTGGGGCTGCAATTTAGGTTAAGATGCTGATTAAGACACCAGTATTTCCTATTGGAATTTTTCTTTCAATCCTTGGCTCTGGAACTTGACTCCAGCTTCCTGTTAATGCAGACCAGAGAAGGCAGCCATGATGGCTCAAATGTATCTCTACCACTCACATGGGAGACACAGATGGCTTTGGTTTGGCCCCATTATAGCACTGTGAGCATCTGGGAGTAACAGTGGATGCCTTTCAAATAATAAAGTATTTTACTTTATTGCTTATGAAATGTTAAGGAAAAAAATCTGTACATATGAACTACTTGCTTGGAAAATTTTACATCTGTGTTTGGCTCGATCTCCAGATGGAACATCCACAGATATGACTGACCTGACTGTAATGGCCAAAAGAAAAAAAATGACAAGTTAGGATTGTTATCTTACACATATCCCTACATTTGGGAGATCTAGAGACTGAACTAATTCCAAAATGAAGGAAAACATATAAAATAACAAGCCTAGTTTGTCAACAAGTCAATGGCATGAAGCAAAGAGTGGGATAGAGGCAATGTTTTAGACTGGGAGAGATTTATGAGACATAATAAATTTTAGTGAGACTCGTTGAACACTGATTTCAGCACATTGACTTGAAAAAAGCATCTTTCTTACAAGCCAATAGGAGAAACTTAAATATGGATTAAATACAAAGGATTTGCTGTTAATTTTGTTCAATGTGATAGGAGTAATGTTTAAATAAGTGAATGACTATTATAAAAAACACTAAGGCATTTAGGATGAAATAACTTGTTGTCTAGGATTTATTTCAAATTGCTCCAGTTCAAAAAATTTTAAAAGTGAATCCAAATAAAGTAAGTTTGATGAGATGTTGATTTATTTTGAAGCTACATGTCAGACTGATGAGATTCACTTATAATTCCTATGTTTGTGTATATTGGAAATTTTCATGATGAGGGAATTAAAAGCACAAAGCAATGACAAATTATGTACCTAAAGAGAATTTATGGATATAAAAGAGTTAATTTCCATTTTTAATGCTTCACTAATTCAGAAACTTTTCAAACTCTTATTCAGTTAGATTACTTGTAAAGAGCACTTCACTTTGGCATTTGTTTGGAAAGCCTTAATCACAAGGACATTGGGACAGGAGAAAGCCACAGGGCTGCCTACTTGCCTTTTCTACAGCTGATAGGTAGTTTGCTGACAAGAATGCTGATTCTATTTCATTGTTTAAGGAGACCTACCGCTTCTTAATTAGCATGATTTTAAAGCAATAAATAGCTGATTTTTTTTTTTTTTTTTTGAGTGACAGAGTTTCTGTCCACTTGCTTACTCTTCTGCTTTGGCCCACAGAGGCAGGGGTGGGGCTGACTCCAAGCCAAGAGCCAGGAAGTCAATCCAGGTCTCCAGTGTAGGTTTAGAAATCTAGTTGCTTAAAGCAAGACTCCTGCCTCCCAGTGTTGACTGGCATGAAGCAGGAGTCAGGAGCTAAATGCAGAAAGTACATCCAAGCTTTGATGTGGGACATGGGCATCTTATCTGCTAGTTGAAATGACAGCTTTGCATGATTCTGTTAACAGGTGTGCAGGTGGATAATACTGTTGGAGAGAAACAGGAAAGGTGAGTACAGACATAAAGGAAGAGGGATGAACACAGACACGTACCATACTCCAGCTGTAGCCTCCCACAAGGAAGATGCTGTCTTCAAGCACTGCACAGCCAGGCCCACTTCGACCTTCCAAAATGGGAGTTTGGAGAATATTCCACTGGTCACCTTTTGGGTCATAGCATTCCACGAGCATGACATCAAGGTGGGAGAAACCTAAAAGGTGGGCAAAATGAGGAACCGAGAAAGAATAGACTTTCAGTGTCTCTGTTTAAGAAAACGCACGTAGGGCCTAGACATAGACAATAATGTCTTTGAAGACACAAATGCTTAAATTCGCTGGGGAAATTAACTGGATGACATGTCAGAAAGGCCCAAGGGGGAATAAGAAACACCTCTGGGTGTTTTGAATTAATTCAAAGCAAGAATGTCTGAAACCATATTTCATTACTGTGGGTTAATTACATAGGGGAGGGTAGATCTTACTAAAAATGGCTTATGAAATCCTTATTTAAGAGGTTTATGCTAATAATAGTTAAATCAAGCTTTAATAGCGTGCTTATTATATGTTTAAGTGCTTTGTCCTTTTTATCACTATATGAAATCATTACTGTCATAATTTGCATTTTATAAATAGGAAAACTAAACAGTGACTTGAATATGTTACAATCCAATAAGTATATGAACTGAGGCTTGAACCCAGGCCAACAAGACTTCTGAGTTCAGACCCTTGTAGACTAAACCACATTGGCTTTCTTAAACAAATGTTTTAGTTTATTGAAAATGCAGTGTTCACAATCTTTCATCTTTTTGACAGTATAACTATGTTTATAAATAATGTGACTGGTTTCCACTGTCTGCAAGGTCTGGCTGACAGGTTGAGTACTTTCCCAGGAAGGACTCCCGACTTCTGAGAGAGTTTCTTAGAGGCTGGGGCAGTCACAGGGCTGCTGAGAACAACTTAGGTTGCTGGAATCCACTGGAACCCTGCCTTTAACTTAGTGGGTGAAAAAAAAAAAGAAAAACCACAAATAGTGGGAACTTCGTGGTCACTGAGTATTCCAAATGCTTTTTTGGGGGTCTGGTTCAATGTATGTTATGAATATGTACCTGCCTACAATGAGTTGCATCCACTAATCAATATACTCAATTTTCAACATACTTGAAAAGATGACTCAAAAAGTGGACTTCTTTTTTCTTCAAGAGGCAAACAGGGCATTTCAGATTACTATCTTATATAAATTGAGTTTCAGCTGTTAGGACAGTAGAGCAATGGATTCATTGTAATGCTGTGATGTATTCTTTCTTTTACCAATAAAGATTATTGATAATTTTTGTAGCTCATATACATAGAACAAGCAATTGGGAAAATCCCTGGCTCTGAAGGTATAGATGTGCTGACTTTTCTGTGTCAAATATCTACTGTATCCATCACAGTAGCTATCAAAAATAATTATCTTTTATCTTTTAATATTTATTTTTTGAAGATTTATTTATTTTTATTGGAAAGGCAAATATACAGAGAAGAGGAGAGGCGGAGAGGAAGTTCACTCCCCAAGTGAGTGCAACGGTTGGAGCTGAGCCAATCCGAAGCCAGGAGCTAGGAGCTCCTCCGGGTCTCCCACGTGGGTGCAGGTTCCCAAGGATTTGAGCCATCCTCAACTGCTGTCCCAGGCCACAAGCAGGGAGCTGGATGGGAAGCAGGGCTGGCGGGATTAGAACCAGCGCCCATATGGGATTCCAGTGTGCTCAAGGCGAGGACTTTAACCACTACACTATCTTTTATCTTTTATTTAGACATGAGGATACATGTATTGAATAGTGAGTAAATGCACTAGCAGAGCTCAATTCAAGGTTTAGGTGCAAAGTCTGTCCCTTCCTTGTCATGCGTCCTCCTATGCTATTTGTTACTTGGGTTGTCAGAACCTGAATCTTTCTGCCCGAGTGTAATATTACAAAACTTTCTAAAACACATAAGCAAAGGAAGCTTCCTAAAATGCTGTGCAAGTGAAATGAAACCACATTTTAATGCAGAGAGCTACAAAGTTGATATAGACTGTGTCGAGGTAGGGGTGTGATGGATAGGCAAATAAAAGTGCACCAGAGAATGCAATACAGACTAACTGGAAGAGATGTGTGGTGAACTGTCCTTTCCCATTGATGCACAGCATCTGCTGGTGAACTGACATTTCTAACTGCACATGAACTTGGAAATATCTATATAAAAATCACATCTGTGTGACCTTTATACTATTTAGGAATGAAGTTGCATTTAAGAGAAAAAATCTTTAGTACATTTTAAAAGATGTACTTACTGTAAGATAGGAGGGGTCTCCAAAACCTTGATGGAAAATGTGTATGTTAAGAAAACTGGTATGGGTTTCCAAATTCTTTTACACCCAAATAAATGTACCTTTTAATTCCATTTTACCATGAACTTTTGGACAGACCCTTGTAAATTCACGACTGTGTCTTGTCTTCCATACCCAGAATGCCTGTTTCCTATTTCGTTCAATTTCAAGGGTCATGGGATGGCAAGAGCTGGAGGAGTTTTTAGAGATGAACTAGATCAATTTCTTCATCTTTAGATGAGGGAACCAAGGCTCAAGGCAGTTCAAGAACATTTCAAATATCAGTATCGTTCTGCTTTCTGGTCAAATTCTATGTTACATACATACAACATAAGTTATATGCACATAGATAAACCGCTAAAGTTGTAATCATACATGTATTGGGGAGGGAGGAAGTAGCCTAAATCATGGCTTTGCAAATGATATGATTTAAGTTTTTTTAATTAATCAAAACAGTAGAGTTGAGGAATTAGATGATTTGATATTCAGTCTCTAAATGAATTGATTTGAAATTTAAACATAACATTCATGCAGAGTTTTTTTTAAAAAAAAATTAGAAGCAATTTTGTGGAATTGTGACAAAAATTATTATGTTTACTGTGAAAACAAGTTTTTTTTGGGGAAAAATCATTACTGAGACTTTGGTGGCAAGGAATAATTTACTTCGTGAATTCATTGTTATGACAAATTGTTGGTGCTTTTCAGTTATTCATGCTCCCATTTCTTATTTTCTCAAGACATCATTATTCATTACTTTAATGTGCGTGGTAACTTAAAAAAATAATCGGATCTTCAGAAAAGCCAAAATAAATACTTGCTCAAGGGTACTGCTAATTTACACAGGGTAAATTTTATTTGATCAACATGTTTTTTACTTGGTTAAATATAACTAACAAGCAACTCCCTTAGCAAGGAACACAAGAGGCAAATGTATTGTAATTTTAAAAAAAGAATACCTTTCAAATGATTTCCTCCAATTGCATACAGGCGGTCATTCATTACAGCCAAAGTATGGATGGCACGTTTCGTGTTCATATCTTGTTTTCGAGCCCAGACGTCCATTACAGGGTCATAACAATATAGCCAGGGGACATATTCGCCATTGTGCACACCCCCTGTGAATGAAACATACACATACAAGTCAAGAAAGTGCAATGAAACTGAGCATGGTATCAGAAGATGAAGGAATGACTTGCCTGAAATGTATATCTTCCCATTGTGCACCGCTCCTGCATGAGCTGCTAGAGGCTGTGGCAAGGAGGACACATAACGCCATTCGTTTGTCTCTAGGTTGTAGCATTCCACACTGGACAGGTAGCCAGTTTCATTCCTTCCGCCAATAACGTACAAATGCTTATCCAGCCGACAGGCATAGAAACTGGCTCTTCTACAATGACAAGAAGAAGCCCTGGTAAGTCATAGAGGAAGCTACAAAATGTCACCTTCCCCACCCCTAAAATCAGTACATTTATTTGCATTTATTTGAGTGATCTTTGGCTGACTGGTTCACTTTTCAGATGCTGGTAAGAACCCTGAATGTCACCCAAGTCTCTCTCCCATTTGGGAGACTGGGGCCCAAGTGCTTGAGGTACCACTTGCTGCTTCCCTTGGTGCGTTAACAGGAAGGTGAATCAGGAGCCAAACAGCTGAACCTGGAATGGACACTTTGTTATATTACCTTTGGTAACAGGCTAAGATTATCCAGGTAGTGAGGGAAAGAAGGGCTTATACACCTTTAAAAAGAACACATCTGTACCCTACATCTTACTCAAGAATCATATTCATTGCCCTCTCTGGTTAAAATAGTTTGAGAGAGATTCACCAATACTTGGCTCTGTGTATCTTGCTTCTAATACATTGTTAAAGTGTTTATTCATGTTTGGAATAGTTGGTATCTTCTAGGGATATCAGAGCTCAGTAACACAAGTGAAAAATGAGGTAGTAATATATAGAACAATAATAAATTATCTTGACATTCACTTTCTTTATGGTCCTTCAAGGGTCATTGTTCCCAATTTATAAGAGAACTACATCATCAACATTTTTCTTCAATTATCATTTTTTCCCCTTAGTTTCACTGCAAATAGAATAACTTTGTGAACTTCACATATTGTTAGAGTTTTTACCTTATGTACCAATTATAAGAAGTTAGGTAGGTTATGGTTTGATTTTTATGAGTCTGTAGAATATTTTGTCATATTTTTTCAAGAGTGGTTATAGACTATATCATCTTGATACGCCATGAGAAGCAGAAGATACAAACTGAGTTCAAAGGATTGGAGATAGGTAATTATGAAGTAGAATGCAATTAAGGACTTAGAATTTTAAGTGTAACACACAGAATGGGCAGAAGCCAAATATTTTAAGAAATAAAATAGCATCTTACAAGACCTCTGAAAGGAATGAAAAATGTGAAGTTGGCATGAGTAGGTTAAAGCTTGAAGCAGATCCTTGATTATTTGTTTGTTTTTCCATTGGGACTAGTGGAATACAACATTTCACAATGATATCATGGAGCTCAGCATAGAAGTACTGAGCCCCACACAGAACACACTCTATGTTGTATGGGTTAATGATCTCCATAAGGATTGATGCATTGTCTTGTACAATGTCTACTGCAAGCAAAGGAGTGTTGCAGGCTTTGTATCAGGCAAGTCTGCATTGTTTGGGGATTTTCCGGGCTGTGTTAATGAAGTGACAAAACATCTAGGATGTAACATGTAGGATCTTAAATGATGATTTCATATCTGGAGTCATATAGCTTGGCTATGTGATTTTAGGTATATTGCTTGCTCAATGTGACTTCACCCCTCTCAGCTGTACCTTGCTTATCAGTAACATGGCAACTTATGGAATCTTTCTCGTTGGATATTTATGAATAGTGTGTGTCTGAGTTCTCACATTTTGTTCATGCTCAGAAACTGTCAGTGTTATCTGAAAAGTTCTTAGCAACTGGCTCACACAATGTCAACATGTACAGTTTTGCTAATATTGAGCAAAATATTCTAGATTATATAACTAGAATTTACATACAAAGTTATAAATTATATAATTTATGACCCCATGAGAGTTTTCTAAAGGTTCATTCAAAATGGAATTAAAAGATATATTTTTGATATAAAGATTAGAAATGCATGAATATGAAAAGCATCTTTTAAAAGCTCTTGGAAAATGTATATTTTATAGAACGTGGATTTTAAAAAGCATTACACGAAAATAAACACATCCTTTAATTCCAGCTTTCATGAACTTTGTGAAAAACCCCTGAAGGTATTGCATTTTATATAGTGATGTATTCTGTTTCTATAGTGATTATGGGATTGTCCTGATAGCAATCATTGATCATTTCAAATAATACCTTTGTTATATTTAGTCTTCTAGATTTTCTTGAGTTATTTTTGTTTTGGAAGAAATTTGTGCTGCAGAAAATTCAGAAAGATGCTGAACAGTAATGGTAGTTACAAAATGTATAAAAGTAGAAAGGATAATAAAAAGAATGTGAGTTATATTTCATGAATGTTATTAAAGGTTAAGAACCCAGGTCTTCTAAGGAGTCTGTGAGGCTCTGAAATTGTAATAAACTGTGGCATCCACTAAACGATTGTCCACATGTATGTTTTTTGAAGGTGATTATTTCATAGCTTGAGTCAGATGCTTTAAGGAATATCAGAGCCAAAATGTTTGACATGGGATAGACAAAAACCCATCTAAACACAGTTATGTTTAAAAACAGATTCAAAATTAGATACATATAGGTAGATTCTTGCTTTCTCTGTCTCTAAGCAGATTTCAATTGCTACAGCTAGCCCAAAGCTATTTTTTTTTAACCTGCTAAAAAGATTGTTGATAAAATTGACACATCTGCCAAAACAAAAATCTCTTGCAGTAGCACACGTTTCTTTGCACCACTGTCACAAGGTCAGGTCAGTGTACCTCTTCCTTCACGTCCTCTCACAGTTGTTGAACCTCTAAATAATAAATGTACTAATTTAACTATGGGTCGTCTTAAAATAGTTTTGACTCTGGGTTGTCAGATGACAACAGTGAATTCTGTAATACTAGTGTAGGAGAGAAAATGTTTATTGGTCATGAATATGAAAGTGTTCTACTTAATTGCACTCACAGAGTCTTCAAAAACTTTATTGAAAATGCATATTACGAAACTACACATAATTTTCAAAAGTTGTTCACAGCAAAACAACATGTGCTTTAATTTCATTTTTCATGAACTTTGGAAGTCCCTTTGTAGATTGTGATGAATCACGGTGCTCTGGCAGCAGGAATTCCTTTGATTTAGTCTAAATGCCAGTGACCTCACTTTTCCTTACTGCGACACTGAGTCAGTCGTCAGAACATGCTGCCTTTTTCAGCCAAGGCCTTAATGTGATGTTCCATGTGTACTCCTGTCTTTATCCACACAGTGTCACTGTTAGATCTACATGGGAACAACGCAGTAGCTTTCACTTCCTGCATAAAAATGCCTTTTTGATTGGTTTTACAGTAATGATGGCCACCACCTGACTCACTCCTTTGCATGTCCAAAGTGAGAGTTCCTAAGATGCATTCCAGACATGTGGGAATGAAAATGCTTTGTCAGCAACTGAATGTCTGCTCAAGGCTAAAAGTTTACCATTCTAGGTCTGTGCTGGGGATGTTCCCTGCTTCTCAACCGCATGAGGAAAATACTCATTTGTGTGTGTGTGTATGTGTGTGCATGCACACACGCTTCAATGCTATTGAGGTTTGCTTTGCTGTGCTAAAATAACTTTAAAAAATCAGTAACTTTTACAAATATGCTTTACAACATGTCTTTACAAGTCCTTTCTGACACTTAGGCTGGTCAAGTTTTTGAAACTGAATCACTGTGATCTTGTCTCGAGTTTTTGATCTTCATTATCACATATATTCTGTTTGAATGCTGTATTTGTTTTGCTGTTTCTAAAAAGAGTATTAGAGTTTTAACTTAGATTAGGAATCCTTTTTTAAAATATTTATTTTTATTAGAAAGTTAGCTACACAGAGAGGAGGAGAGACAGAGGAAGATCTTCTATCCAATGATTCATTCCCCAAGCGATTGCAACAGCCAGACCTGAGCTGATCTGAAGCCAGGAACCAGGAGTCTCTTCTGGGTCTCCCACGTGGGTGCATGCTCCCAAGGATTTGGGCTGTCCTTGACTGCTTTCCCAGGTCACAAGCAGGGGGCTGGATAGGAAGCAGGGCCCCTGGGATTAGAATGGGTGCCCATATACGAACCTGGTAAGTGCAAGAGTGCAAGATGAGGACTTTAGCTGCTAATCTACTGCACTGGGCTCAGGAATCTTTTTTTTTTTTTTTTTTTGATGCACAGTGTTAGGTTCTGGCATTAACTTTGTGAAACAGTGTCTTGGCTATTTTTGCTCTCCATACTGCTTTGTCTACCTTTTAGAATAGCTGGGTGCTGTGCTCTCTGAAAATAGTACTTCCATTGCCTGCTCCTTTTTTTTTTTTTAAATGGAATTCCAAAGCACTTATAAAGATCTAAGTATTTTGCTTTTACTTTGCTGTTACTGAGGAATCGAATCCAGAGACCAAATTAATTTATCAGTCTTACATCTAAATTTATATTTTTGAACATTTCTTGCAGTAAATCCTGAACTAGTAGGCATGCAATTCAGGGAAGCAGGAAGCCCAAGTAGGTCTAGAGGCTGCATGCCAGCTTCCTGCCATGCAAGGGGAGGGTGGTGTTTCCAGCAATTTTGCTGTGCTCCATTGGAATATGACTAGGTAAGTTTTCCTAGGAATCTACCTGACCTACTCTGTGCTCTGAATCAGGGCTCTCTGAAGGAGGTGGTTTACAGAATTCTTACAGCCTTCTCAGTGTAATTTCTCAGCAATGTGGTAGCAGTGTAACAAGAAGATGTAGGTGAGGGAATTCTGGTTTGCTCTTTGCAATATAAAATTAACTCAAGATTTCCATAAACTTTTCTGAAGAATGCCTTCCTATATTTTAGATTCTTTTTCCTCTAGTTTCAACTGTCAGTTAATCCATACTGGTAACTGACAGTGCTTGCTGTTTGAATGGGAGCCTGGCAGTGACAGAGAAATTTCATTTGAAGTTAAGGATTACTGCCTGGGTCAACCCGCCCACAGGACAGATGAAGCTAAAAGATTGACTGGGCATTTGTGAGATCTGCCTTTTCCCACTCAGCTCTGTAAGGAACTCTTTATTTGGTCTATCGAGTTGATTGTTCTAAATCTAAAAAAACCCTTCTTTTACTAGGGACCTGACATGATATACCATAATGACTTAGAAAGAAACGTTAAACAGTCCATCCTGTCAACGGTGGCTGCCGGGCGCCGACAGACCATGGCAGGTCTTTTTATCAGGTCAATGAGCTGCTAAAAATTGTCTAAGTAAGGACCCTGCCATGATAGGCCATAGTGCCTCAGAGGAAGTCATTATAGATGATCAAGTAAACAATACACATTTTTAAAAAAATTACTAATTAGGTTTTGCAGCAGTACTTCCCATCCTTAGGGGCTCTACAGTGAGATAATTGACCGCAACGTGAGTTATGCCTCCCAGGTCGAAGGCGTGAAGGTTAATTATCGCGGTGTACAGCCCCCAGCAAAGGGGACTGCGGTAATGAGATGATGACATTTCCAACATGTATTGATTGCTATTTCTTAAACTTTTTTGAGTCGTTTTTGTTAAATGGTAAAGTAATGCAGCTACAATGACACCATTCCAGAAATCACCCCCAAAATGAGAAATAGAGGGCTCAGGAAAAAATTACAAGGAAATTTCTGATTCATGGAGAAGTTTGTCAGGATATTCATTGTCTTAAAACTACTTTTTAAGTTAGCTTTCAACTACCTTTCCTAAAAGTTTCTGTGATCTGTGATGTATTGTGCTTTGCCAGTTTCAGTATATAACTTTTAATCTCCTGAAAGTATTAACATGTTTCTACAAAATAATGTTTAGTTTGCTTAAAGTGTACACTCGTACTGTCTTGCCACACTAATGTATATCTTTTAATTATGGTGCTGTTGCTGCTGCAAAATTTCCTTTAAACTTGGAATTTATTAGTAAGGATCTAATTTGATCTCACTGTACTTGATCCTTAAAAGAAAGATAAGGGATGGAGATTCCCCACTCTGGCAGAGTGGTGTGAGGTCACTTTTGGAGGCCCACATCCTGCATTGGCATGCCCAGTTTGAACCCCAGGTCCTGTGCTTCAATTTCAGCCTCCTGCTGCTGTGCATCCTGCAAGATTGCAGGTGATACTTAAGTCCTTGTGTTCTTACTCAGTTGAGTGACCCAGATGGAGTTAACTCCTGGCTTCAGCCTGGCTCAAACCTGGCTGGTGTGGGCATTCAGGGTGTGAACCAGCAGATGGAATATTTCTCTTTGTCTCTGCCTCTCTGCTTTCTACATAAAATGAAAGGAAATGTTTTTAAGAATTTTAAAATTAAAGATACTAAGATGAAGGGGACATGCAGAAACAGGAAAAAGAATTCAGTTAGTAAGAAGGAAACAAGTAGAAGGAAGGAAATAATAGAAATTTTACATTGTCTTTTTGGAAAATTTAATTGAGGACATCTAGATTTGAAACAGCCAAGTGCTTTAAACCTAGCATGTAAACTTGCATAAGCATATAAACACACGGTAGCATGTCTGGGTACCAGCCAAGTGAGTCAAAATGTAAATTCAGATAGCAGGAAACTTAGAAGAAACAAACATCTATATGAAAACTAAGATGACACTTTGTAAAACAATCTTTTGAAGGAAAGTTAACAAATGATGTGTTGATGAATGTATGATGAGGCCAAAGAACAATTTGAGATAGTGAGACTTGAAACTAATTATTAAAATAGTAAATTTAAAGATTTATGCATTAGTTATCTAAATTTAATATTGGGTAGTTTAATATTGAAATTTCTGCATCAAAATGTATATCATTATGAGGATGGTGTTTTATATTTACATTTTTGGGATTTAAATATGTTACCATGAAGAATAAGACATCCAAGGGAATTATGGCTGTGTTTGCAAAATGCTGATCAGTGTGGTCAAGGGAAATAAGTCACAAATAATTTTTTTCTTTCTACGTTAGGACAAATGATTGACTTATTTAATTACTATTTTCTATTGAGCTAACAAAGCAGGTAATTTCAGTTGGTCAGGTCCGGTTTTAAATTGACCTCATATGTCTTTCATTGACTGTGTAGCACTGTTTCTTATGGGAATCTCTGGCATTCACACTTCCTTAAGATGCAGCCACAGGCAGTTTAGACACAGGAAATAAACACTTACCTTTCTTGCATGGGGGGAAGTTGTATCCAGCTATTGAATCGAGGGTCATAACGGCTGACAAAATTTGTGCTATGTTTTCCTGCAAAAATACATTTGAAACACTTAACACTGAGATTTCTTTTTTGATCTGAACATCGGTACCATTTTATGAGATATCTCTTGTTCTCAGGGTTAATAGATGAGTTAAGGAGAGAGTTACCTAACATAGTAGGAGAAGTAATGGGTTAGGACAGAGTAAATGTGCCACCTGAATGTTCCCCCCTCCCTTCCCATCTCTTTCCTTTGGCTTGTTTTTGGAATGAGCTGAAATAAAACTAAGCCATCATAGTAATAATTATAAACAATTTTGTCAAGCCAGTTTTAATACAGTATTAAAGTAAAAAAAAAAAATTGCTTGTTTCTAAATAAGAAGTTACTGTATATGATCTGTTCCAGAGACCAAGTTGTATTGTATCTCTGTTTAAAGACATTTACAGATGAATTTTTTTTTGGACGATTTCCTTCTTTTTCTTTTGGAAAAAAATTTAAAAGACTTATTTTAGAAAATTTTCAGGTTTATATGAAAACTGCAAGGAAGACACGGGGAATTCCTCGGTATATAATGCATAGTTTTTCATTATTACAGTATTTTCTAATGATTCAAGATTCTGGCAGTGGCAGAGTCCCTTGTCTTCCCTTAGAGACAACAGAAGTTGCTACAGTGAGAGAGAGCCTAAGTTGGGAAATCATTTGTGTCACCTGCATGTCATGTACTTCTGTGTGTTTTTAGAGGCAGCACAGATGCTGTAACATCCATACAGGTACATCTGCCCCCATGGGACACTTGAGTCCTCTGAACCGCTTCTCCAGCTTGTTCCCTCTGTTGAGAGGCTGAAGCACTGTCATGCCTTCAAGATACTAAAATTAGTCTGCTTTTGCATTCATATTGTCATCAAAACAAGAACTGCAAACAGAATATATTTCATTTTCTGTGAAGCAACTAATGATAATCACCTCAAGCTTCTGATGCCTTAATCCTAAAATCTATTCTTAAGCATGTATGTGCAACTGTGCAGTGAAGTTTAGGTTCACGTCCATGGCAGGTATGAAAAGAAAGGAATGCACATGTGACCTGATTACTGTACACAGATGGTATATAATGAGCATTCTTGATGTATCCTTGGCATTCTAGTCTCTAGAAGTAATTTGGGATACAAGAAACACTGGTCCCTGTTCTTATAAATGAATAGGAAACATACAATAGATAAGACTGCTATAAAGGAAAAGAAAGTAGGGCATGGTGGAGGGGTGGCTAACTGCTCACAAAGCTTTTCTAGAGCTATACATATGTCTGCAGAAGGATCATCTCGGACAGTAACACAGGAAAAAATAATCTATAAACTAGAAATGAGTTCAAAACAAGCAAGAAAGCTGGTGTGGCTGTACAAAAGTTGAGAGGTTTCAGGGTCTAGAATACAGTGTGCTTGCTGGACTGATGCAGGTCTCTGTGTTTTGTGTCGGGAAATATTTAAACTGCTGAAGGGTTTTGAGGGAGTAAGAAATGTCTAATTTATCTTTGGATGCCATGTAGAAAAATAGATGACAGAGTTTACCTGAATCAGGGGAAAGGTTGGGTAGCTGTTGCAGTCATCAAGCCAAGTGTTGACAATGGTGTGAGTGAAGGTGAAGTCAGTGAGATATGATTAGATTTGAAATATTTTCTATGTACAGGCTTGCTGAACATTTCCCAATGAAGTGAATATTGGTACTGAGAAAATGAGTCATTAAGGATGGCTGCCAGTTTTGTAAGCTTGAAGGAAGGTCATACAATTTGCAATTTGTTGAGGAAGACCAAGCCAAGATAAAATTCAGAGCTGGAGAGAAAAGCTGTGGGCTTTGTTTTGAACTCTGAGAATCAGATAAGCTCTCAGACTAAAGTCTTTTGGAAAGTCACTGTCTAAATAAGCCTACGGGAACAGATTTTTGTGTCATTGGTCTGGGGGCATGAAGCTGCAGGCTGGAAGCCACCGCCTGTGATTCTGGAATCCCATATGAACGTGATCCATGTCCCGGCCGCCCCGCTTCTAATGTAACTTCCTGCAAAGGGGCTGGAAAAGTAACAGAAGATGGACCATGTACTTGAACACCCACATTGGAGACAAGGCAACAAGGATACGGATAGCAGAGGAGGCAAGGGTTTATAGAGGTAGGAGAAATGGTTCAGAACATGGGCTTGAAGTGGGAGATGAGGAAGGGCTGGGAAGATAAAAGGCAGGCAGGTACTCTAGGCAGGCAAAGAAGGTACAGAGGGAATAATGAACTCTACACTTGATCTTAGCCAAAAGGCCAAGAAGCAATGGAATAATGAAGTCTAGGAGAAATGAAAGTGGTAGATGAGGAAGGTGAGCAGAAAAACAATTATAATCTGATGTTTCTAGTGTCTAGTGAGTTTGCTGTCTGCAAATTTTGGTCTTTTAATTAGTATCATTAATAAAATTATATTTGAGTTCCATGAATACACATTTCTGTTTCATGAATATGTACTGAAATTTACAAGCTTGTATTTCATTCATGGACACTAACCTCAGGCATAATTTTCATGAGAAAGTTTAACATAAGCAAATTTCATCTTTGAAGTTGCTATCTATTTAAACAACATGGATCTAAAATCTTTTCACTGCCAGTAATGATATTCAAATGTGCTACAGATTGTGCAAAGGTTATTCTTGATCAGTTTTGGTATAGATTACATGAGGCATTATAATATGAAAATCCTATATTTTGAGATGATTGAGTCTCTTCATAATTTTATAAATAGGAAATGACGCTGAATTCTTGGTGAGTTGTGGGGCTATTTCCCACTGTGCTATAATTCATGGCTTAATTTCACAAGATCAGCTGCAAAAACATGATAGCAGTTAAATATCTATCAAATACATATGTTTATGTAACAGCACAGGGTAGGATAACAATGAAACAATAAGGTTCTGGTTCAGACCAACTGGTATTGGAATCGGCTCAGCTGTATCTAAACTGTGTCCTGGCAAATTATTCAACTTCCTCAGGCTTAGTCTCCCAGCAAAGCTAGAACTATCACAGCATATGTCTGTCTGAATGATTGTGATGTAGGCACTAAGCAAGATTTCTGGTAAATATCATATCCTCAAGAAGCATTAGTACTAATCATAATGAAGTCAACAGAGGTTGACCAGATGAACACATTATGAAACCATATGGAAAATATTGAAGGGATTGTAGTGGATGCAGTGATAACTTTCCAACCCTACTCACTAAACTGATGTGCTTATCCCGCAGGTGCTATGAATGCTGGGTGTTCATGCTCTGGGGAATAGGCCACTTCATTGCCTGCCTCCTTCTCCATCTGGAGAAAGGCTTTTTAGCGCATTGACTGGTTCCTTGAAAAGGGCTCAAAAGGCTGGGTTGCTTGTCTCAAGATGTAACTAGTTCTCTCTTATTTAGGGGAGTGAGTCATCAATCTTTGCTCAGATATGTATTAAATGATGCCACCTGCCTGTAACATCAGGGACAGAATAACAGCCTCCCAGGAGGAAGCTTCCAAACTGATACTCTCCATATTGAAACTAAAAACAATATTAACATTTTGTAACTAAATTTGTAGTCAGTTTCTGCTCAGAGTGTCCTAGTGCTTAAAACTGAGAGAATCAACAGAGTCATGCCATCAGCACTGGTAATGTTTAAAAACACCTGGGCCTGGCAACAATTTGCCCAGAGCGGCTTCACATGCAGCACACTGAGTAACAGGAGAGACAGCCCTTCCTGTAAATGCAGTTGTTTTCTGAATTCTGTGTTTTCATGGCATATTCTTGGAGGGCTTTAAGCCCAACAGCTCTCAAAAATGGGGGAAGGAAGATCAGGGTAGTTCCACTGTATGCTTTTTTCAGGAGTCTAAATTGGTTCAAAAATAACTTTTTGATTAAAGCAGAAGTGGGCTGTAAAAATCTAGTGAAAGAATTTGTCTGGTTCTGCCAAGGCAACCACAGGTGGGACTTGAAATTCAGTATATCCAAAGCAGGCTAATTTGTTAATGGATGATGTTATATGGCCTTCACATGGGGTTATAGATATCCAAATGGCTACTGGCAGAAAAAGGTTTCCCCACTCTTGCTCTAGAAGGAGCAAATCCTTTAAATTCTCCTACCTCCTCCTGTTCCAATTCTCCTAGGGTGATTCTGATTCAACAGCAAGTGATAACAAGTTGTTCTTTTTTGACCTAAGCCTAGTGAGCAGATTTTCTGAGTTACTGATGAGTATGAGAGTCACAGGAATGGGAGGTACATAGTGCTGTGGCATCATTGGTCTGTTCATAGAGGCCCAGTTCACCTGGGAAGAAGTGGGCCAACAACACATGGTAGTCTGAAGCAGGACTTTCTAGCCCTTTCTTACTATGGTTTTGTGTTACTTTGGCCTTCAACAGGAACATTTTGCAGGGCTTCTGCTTAGATAAACCCAAGGATTATGCAGTGTGTTTGCTTCCAAATGCTCCATGCAGTTCAAATCACTTCCGTGGAAGGAGAAATTAAACAGTAAATGAGGATTTTGCAGAGAGGGCTGCGTGTACTTCAGAGTTTTCTGACGACTGATCGCTCATTGCACAGGTCAGTTAGAGGAGAGAGATTGAATATCATGCTTTTGCTCTTTTCAAGTCTGGCCTTCACAAAGTCAGGGGACTTTGTGCTTTCCACACTAGAGGATCTGACACAACAAAGCTACAGGCCTTAGTGAGGATGGTCCCCCTTTCTTAAAGGAAATGTTCTTGGACTGTATTCCTTTAAGATTTTCTACAGTGAACAGATGTGACAATTTTCTATCATTTGCCTTGGTGCAGATGCTGAAAGAAGAGTGTTCACAATAAAATATATGCAGTATATGCAGTTTTGGCTGGATGTTCTGGGCTTTTAAAATAAAAATGTGTCCTGCAAGCTGTTGTATGGTTTGTCAGTCCTAATTGTCTCTGTTACACAAAGGCTACAACTGCAACTCCTCCTTTCTGTGCACACTTTCTAAAAATATCTTGATAATTTTGCATAGTCTGCAAGACACAGTGTACTAGCAATTGGCTTGAGAAACGTGTGAACAGGTTCCATTGTGTCAGTGGGGAGGATGGTGGTTAACCTAGAGAGCAGGCAGTCGCAGCAGGAGGCTGAAGATAGCAAGCCTCTCAGTAACACCAGCTGAAGTTCTGGACAGGGCAATTGAAGATAATGCTTATTTATTGCAAGTGCATTGCTTTTTACTAAAATGGGAAGAAAGAAGTGGGGAAGGTGGTGAGGATTCTTAACAGCTACAGCCTCTAGGAAGCTTGTGCTGGTGGCATTCATCAGGGGATGGATCAAGATTAGGTTGCGGTACTGCTGTGAAGTCAAATCCCCAGAGAGTCGAAGAGTGAATGCTCTGCTGCATATATATTCTGTTAGTTCAACAACTGATCCGCCCTCCAGCCTTCAGCCCAATTGCCTGACTACCGCACCTGTTCCAGCTCCTGAGAAATACACATTTTTCCATAATACAACACGGACTACTCCTAAGGCCCTGTGGCCCACATGTACTTCTTGAGTATCTACAATGAGGCTGCTCAACAGTTACCATTTGGATTCCATTGGTCCTCTCCACCTAGCACGAACAAGAAGTTTTCCACCTCCACGACGCAGTGGTGGGCACTGTTGTATGGCATAACTGGAAATAAGAAAACAAAAGAAGATGTATGAAATGTTTCATCTGGGGACCTAAGACCTTGGCACACTAGTTATGTGCTTCACCAGCGAGCACACCAAGTGAAAATCATTCCAAAGGAAGAAAACAGTGCAGGTGGCAGCACAGCAACCCCCCAGCCAGCCAGGCAACCAGCCCCAACTAGCGGCTCAGTGCTGCGTCTCGGTGAATTCAAACCCCACCCCTTCTGATGAATTTTACATGATGTTATTTCACAGATTAGTCAACAACAGCCTGTCATGCTACTTGCCATTTGCAAGTTCTCTCCACCTGCCTGCCCATGGGGAGGGCATTCTGAAACGGAGTGACATCCCATTGGTCAGAGCAGAGGGGCTACTGCTGGGAAGAACTCACCCTCTGTATCCTCAGAGTCACGTGCTCTGCCCAAGCAGTTTGCTGGCAATCTTTCCATAAACAGACTTGGGTGCTTGGTAGCTTTCTATTCCACAGCAATGAGCAAGCTGAATTTCCATACAGTTTTAAGTTTTTAAATTAAGGTCCTGCTGATTTAATGCCTCCTCCAAATGTATATGCTTAATTTCCTGTACAATGTCATTAGCAGTACAATCACACATTTTCTATCTATCTGCATAGGAGCTCTTGTGTAACAAAGATGGAAACTGTCAGAAATGTCAGAAATGTCACAAGTATCCTTTTTCCCTCAGCTCTCCCATCTCTCCTGCTCAAATAGAGTGGCTGTGAGTGGGTGGGAGTGGTATTGGTAGGGATACATGATAGTGAAGGAATTGGAGTTTCTCCATATTTTTTCTCTCTTGTGTCTCTTTTGGGGAGTCACAGGGTACATCTTAGGACACCCTTCTCTGTGTGCCACCTGGGGTTAGGTTTCGCTATTATCATATGTTGAATATACATGCACCTGACATTAGTTATTGCATCACATGTCGTGGTTTGGGCCCAGTGACACCAGTAGGAAAAATGATGTCCTTGCTCAGCTCATCATCTGGGCACCTTAAATCTAGGTGAGGACAAATGGGGAGGTGATGTGCATGTTCAGGCAGGGAACTTATTGCTTGACACGGATCAACAGAGCACTTAAGAAACCAGTGCAGTGGGAAATCAATATGAGTCCCAGCCAACTCCTACCCTGTGCTCTTCTGCCAATGCAGAGACAGAGAAGAAGAGAGCCTATCTCACACCTGACTTATTTTGGGTGATATATACCTCTTATTCCTTTTTTTGAAAATAAATTTTTTTCTCAGTGCTTGTGCAGTTAGGATACACAAATAACCATAAGAACAGGCATAGCTTTCAGACCTACAGCCCAGTTTCTGAAATAGCAAATAAGATTATGAGGCTTTTGAACCAAGGACTTTGCTAGTTTTTGTTCCTTAACTAGCAATGTATTATCTGTTCTGTGAATATTTATTCTTTTTGAACCTGTATCAACCAGGGAATGCCTGTTGGTACACATACCCCTGATTTGGTGATAAAATGGTCTGTGTGGCCAATGAAACAGCTTAGGAATGGTCTTTAGCTCCTCAGTAGTCCTCAGTTTATCTATTTGGAAAATGGCATCACTTAGAATTCATTGTGGTACAGAAGTATATGCTGGGCTCACTGAGTGACTAGGCTTGAGTATGTTGTAAACATCCTTTTAAAACATTAACTTCTTATGATTTGTATTCTGATGTTGGGTCCAAAATTTGAACATAGAATCAGGATGCACCATGTGCTATTGGGAGCAGCCTGGTGCTGCCCCTAATTCCCTGTGATAGTCTTTGGTCAGTCTAAACCTTGTCAGCAATGTCATCTGTATGCATCGAGGCACAGGGGATGTGGCAATAGGGCACAGGCCATAAGCTGTCATCAACTCACTCTAGTTGTCACTGTGCTGCAAAGACTTATTTTAACCTTCTGGTCAGCCTAAGTCTTTTAAATAATGAAAAATTATATTCTCTTTAGTCGGACGTCCAGCTTCTTCATACTGCACAACCTCTGAAAATTTAACACTTGTATTTTGTTCTTGCCATTCATTTGTTCCCACTCAGGCACACAGAAATTAAGTGAAGGAAATAATACATGATTTATTTTTAAGCCTCTTTCTCATTTGATTACCTCTATTGTTATGCGTTCTGCAAACAAATGACACGATTGCACTAAGCTAACTACTGAACTCTTCAAAATAAGGGGAAAGAAGGTCTTTGAAGTCTTAATGTACAATCTGCGTGAAGGTACTCTCATTTGTCTATACATTAATTTTCACAATAAAACCTGCATGCTGTATATCTTGCCTGAACGTTTTGGTTTTCTCATCCCTGAATTATTGTATTTCCTGAATTATTACAGTGAATTAGGAGACTGCAAATATCTACAAATAACTTCTTGAAATTATTCTGCATGTAAAATGCTCCACATTTATCAGGGTACAAATCTATATTCAAACGGTGTCTGAAATGTAAAATACATAATGTCTTTGACTTCTGAAGAAACGCAAAGAGAAGCAAAATAAACAGGATAGTGTGTGAGAACAGTGTGCTTAAAATGGCACTGGGCATCACATTGGTTGGTTCTGAGTGCCAATAAATACTCACCTGCTCCTGTCCAGATTTCTCCTGAGGTGGACACCTACCGCGCAGCCTGGCAGTGGAGGAGGTGTGTGCTGAGGCTCATCTACAGCCTCATGTGAGTTTTTAGCGTGTCAGTCAGTGAGTTAGAGGGAAAGGGGAAAGAAGCTAATCAGGATGAAATGAGATTAAAGGCTGTCTAATTTTACAGCAACTGTGATCCATCAGCCACTGTGAAAGTGACAGTGGAAATGAATGATGGAGACAGACAGGTGGGGCTGTACATTTCACTGATTTATCCTCAAATGCACTGGGCCTTATTTTATTGAGTGAACATGACCGCATTCATCATGACTGTCATCTAAACCCACTTCCCTCCATTTAAAAAGGTCACTTTACTCAGAGGGAGTAGGAGAGAGGCACTTTCAAATCAGATTTAAAATCTCATAACACGTGTTTATAAGGTCCTTTATGCAAATTCTCAACTTTATCAAGCAAACTAGCAGTACCAGAAGCAGAGGAGCACAGAGAAATAAAAAAGTGAGTGTTGGTCATCTGATGTCTCTTAGATTTGAAGCAATTTAAACAAGTTTAGCTTTTCCCAGTCCAAACGGCAGATATTCTACTCTAAATGAAGGAGTTAAGATGTTTAAATGTACTGTTTTAAATTTAGATAGCAGGAAGCAGGTAATACTATAAAATAGACTTGGAGATAATATTGTGGTATTTACTCTGTGGAATGACTATTCATCACACATGAAATAGATGTTAGCAACAGTTACAAGCTAACTCTGCCACAATTATACACCTGCTAATTGTTTTCCATAATTTTAAAGCCATAAAAATCTCAGCTACAGAAAGCCTTTCACCCCTCCCTGAACCAGTGCACTAAAATGTCTCAGTATATTATGCACAAACTTGTTCTTTGTGAATGTGAAAATGGGAAGTCAAATGTTTAGAATATGATGTGTTATTTTTCACAGTAATAACTACCATTTGCCAAACATTTATTATGTGTCATGTATATGTAAATTAACTATACAATTATCTGTTTACCTCTGTTGTTTCTTTGGAAATATTACAACATCTGTATTTTGTTCATGCTGTTGTATTTTCTTCTATTCAGGCAAGCAGAAATTAAGTGAAAAAATTATACATGATATTATCTGACAGCATATAGGGTAGATTTCTTTATCTCCACTTACACAACATTTTTCATTTCATATGACTGACTACAAAGGGGGCAATGCCACTCCATCTCATTTCTGCACGAAGTACTGAGGCTTTGAGAGGAGAAGTCACTTGTTGAAGGTCATACTCAGCTAACGGATGGCACAGACAGAAACTAAACATGGGGATATCTGGATCCCAACCCACGCTCTTATCCATCTCACTCTACTGATTTTCAATAGGTATGTTCATCCAACCAGCAAGTCATTACTGAGTACCTGAGTGTTCACTGACAGGGCTTCTGAGACTTGTTTATAATTTTTTTTAATATTGAAACATATTCTAAGTGTGGTTCTAGTCTGAATTTTAAAGAGATGTTCCTTGGGTCTTTTTCCTATAATCTAAATATTCAGGTATGCAGTTGGCTTTTGTGCAGTAGACATTTGTTTGATGGAATCAGAGAAGCACTGAGCAATGCAGTCTATGAAGGGTGGTTGGAGACCATTGGCATAGGATTTTTATTACAGTTTTTAAACAAGGAAGACAGAGTTTAACCTTGAAACAGTATCTTGGCTAAAGAGGCCATTTTCCTGGTGGACTTGTTTGTATTTATGGAGGCCTTAGTTAACTAGAGGTCCACCCTGCTCTTTCTCCTCCCAGATTTTATATCTCTTCAAGCAGAAAGTATAGGGATCTTTCACAACTCACAAATTTTCATGAACATTCAAACAAGAGAGTACATAGGGCTATGCCAAGAATACAGGACTGCTAAGTGATGGTTATGGAATGTTTGTCATTGAGATGGAACATTGAAAAGTGCCTTCTAAAACTGTCCAAATATGACAACCTTCTCAAATTGTGTGTGAAAAAAAACTATATCCATAAAAGTCTCCCTCATTTCCCTGCTCTCTAGTTTTCTTTTTTCTTAAACTGTCATTTCCTTATTTTTCATTTTGTTTGAAATCTAGACATTCTCCATCTGCTGGATCATTCCAAAATGCCCGCAATAGCTAGGTCTCTACTGTGAAGCCAGGAGCACAGAATTCCATTGGGCTTTCCTGTGTAGGTGGCAGGGATCCAAGTGTTTAAGCCATCACCTGCTGCCACCCAGGGTGTGCTTTAGCAGAAAGCTGATATTGGAAGAGGAGCTGGGACTCAAACCCAAGCATTCTGGTATGGGATGTAGGCCATCTTGCTCATTACTGAATCAAATGGCCATCCCACCTTTCACTGTGCTAGCCAAGGGCTGTCACTGCTGTTGTACTCTTGGATTTTCCTTCCAGGGAGATTGTATTTATGAGACATTTCATTGAATGCAACTGGCATCAGTACACTACAGACACAGTATTTGGCACTCTGCTTTATTTGCATTAAAGAGTTCATTTATTTTGCATTCCCCTATAATCAAATACTTGGTTTGTAGCTATATCATGCCAGGTAATGTCGAACCTGCTTGGAAAGACATGGTGAGCAAAATCCAGGGAGAGCCTAGCCAGAGGACACACATAATACACACACATACACAACTAGATTCTTTTACTTCAGATGACAATGAGGGAAAGTGAATCAAAAATCCATTTCAACTAGGAGTTCAAGATGTTTATGGAGGAAAGAAGGATAAGAGTGAGGAGTTTGATAGTAGTTGATAAAGCATTTTAGGTAGAGAAGTGATTGAAGTGAAAAAGGAAGCCACGCATAGTGTAGACACAGAAGGGGCAAATGCGAAAGACTTGAAGTACACTTGGGATGATTGAGTACAGTAGGAACCAATGACCGATGGATCTGGGGCAATGCCTGGGAAGGAGGCTGAGGCCACATCAGTGCAGTGTTTCAGGGGTGTCTGAAGACAACGCTGGCATTGTCTGTTGCTGCACACTGTTCCATTAGATGTATGTCCTGTAATTCATCCCTTGCCCTTCAGATGGCCATTTATTAACTGAACAAACATCTCAACACTTTTGCTGATGACACAGCAGTGAGGGTAATAGACAATGTCCCTGTTCTCACAGAACGTGTATAACATGGCATATAAACAAAGAAGAATACAGCCAGCTAATGAGAGATGGTATAAAGAAAAGAATCAAAAGGGATGATGTTGTAGAGAATGAAGGTCTGGCTATTACTCTGCTTGGGGTGGTTAAGAAAGACCTCTGCAGGGAGTGACATTTGCATAGAATGTGAAGGGTGAGAGGAAGTCACCCATTGCAGAACATGAAGAAAGAATCCACACAGGAGTCCAGAAGGGGAATTGATTGGCTATAGCTGAGAAGTAGGGAGAAAGACTGTTGGGAGCACCAAGGGGAAGTATTAAAGAGGTAAGGGATGAATTGAGGAGGCCAAAAAAAAAACTGGTACATGGATCTGTATGAGCCAAGATAAGTGGGGTGGATTTTATTACAAGCATCTGAGAAAGGCATTAGAGGAGTGTAGGCAGCACGATGACATATCACTTATATTCTAAAACATCACTCTTGGGACTGCTGTTAGATGCCCACATCCCAAATCAGAGTGCTGTGGTCTGAGTCCCAGCTCTGATCCCATTTTCAGCTTCCTGCTGATGTGTGTCCTGGAAGGCAGTAATTGAGGAGTCAAGTGCTTGGGTTCCTACCATTCACATGAGAGACCTAGACTGAACGGCTCGGTTTTGCCTGTTTATAGCTGCACTGTTGTAGGCGTTTGAGGAAGTGTCTGTCTGTCTGTCTCTGTGTCTCTACCTTTGAAATATAATATATACATATCACTCCATATGCTATCAATATTATAGGAGCGAGAGGGAACACAGGAAGACTGGAAGCGTCTCATTCCTGGTTTAGATGAGGCATGAGGGAGGTTTAACTGAGAAAGCGGACATGTGTTGAAGGTTCCTGCAGTTGTGAATAGGCCTGGATCAGATCGGATGTCCCGGATGTCCCTGTAGGTGCAATGCACGTGCACACACACGCATATGCACACATGCACACGCGTGCACACACACACACGAGCTTGTTTCAAATGAATCCCTTCAAGTGATACTTCTGGACTAAAGAAGGAATATAGTTTAGATTTTGGTGGGAATTGTCATGTTTTGCCCCTTTTTCGTTTGCATCTCTGCCCAAACTGTAGGTGAACAGTTGGTATCTAATTGAAAATTAAATTTGCCTTTAAAAAATCATAACGGTGATTGAGCAGCTTTTCATACATTTGCAACCAATTCTATACATCTTCCTCTTGTGCTTTGATTTCTTGATATAATTTATGTTACATAATTACATGATTTCTGCTTCTAAAATATTTTCTGGAGAGTTATCTAAGCAAGTAAAATAAATGACATTTTGGAAACATGATATTGCCAGAATATATGTTTGTGAAATACTTATTCATTGAAGCAGATTCAAATAGCAATTACATGCTGTTGAAAACAAATATAATCCAAAAGAAAGATGCCTTACTACAGTAATATTGAATGAACATTTCTTATTATCAGGTTCTAAGACTTAAAGCAATTTCATAGTAAATACATTTCAGAAATACAGGTTTTAAAAGTTTACTACTTAGTAGATTGCTACAAGTTCTTATGTAAAGATCTAGCTAGTTGGTCAGTCCGTTTCTGGAGAGAGAGAGATACAATGAAACATTTCTCAGCTTAGAAGGTGGTTTATATTATTGAATCTGTACAATCCATAGAAAGGTTCTGTTACATTTATATGTATATATATTATAATAATATATAATGTGTATTTATATAAATATGCATGTTTAAATATTTATTTACTTTTTTATTAGAAAGTCAGATATACAGAAGAGGAGAGACAGAGAAAATCTTCCATCCGATGATTCACTCCCCAAGTAGCCACAATGGCCGGAGCTGTGCCGATCTGAAGCCAGGAGCCTGGAACCTCTTCCGGGTCTCCCACACAGGTGAAGGGTCCTAAGGCTTTGGGCCACCTTTGACTGCCCTTCCAGGCCACAAGCAGGAAGCAAGGTGGGAAGTGGGGCCTCCAAGATTAGAACCTGCACCTATATGGGATCCTGGTGTGTACAAGGTGAGGACCTTAGCCATTAGGCTACTGCACTGGGCTCTGTTACTTTCTTTATGTTATACTTGGGCTGTACTACAATGACAAGATATAAATACATAAATAATTTGTGTGTTTGAGTATGATTAGACAGTTATGGACAGATAGTATGGGAAGTGGAACCTATGAAGAGATGTGTATGTTCTAAATACAATGAGAAGTTGAACAAGGTTTGGAATCACTTTCTGCTTCATTCATAACTTGTTCTGACACACTAAAGTAAGTGAATTCAAGATTATATATCTGAAAGAATACATATTGATATGAGCTTTAGGAGGCTGCATAATGATCAGGATGGCTTCTTTCTTTTAGTTTACATGAGAGGAAAGGGAGAGTTCTCCTGAATCTTATGTAACACTATATTCTATGCAGCTGTTGGAATAAATGCATGCCTTAGCTCTAATGGCTTACTAGGTGGTGGTAGAGTATATTAAGATTGCTTGTCCTGGATTGCCACCCCAAGAAGCTCTTTGAGCTCCCTGAGGCCAGACTTTGCTACCTCTGTAGTTTTGTGCTGAGTACAAAATATAGCACACAGTACTAACTAGATTCTAGCATCCCCTTGACTTTGACACCTAGCATAATTATTAGAAATATTAATGACCCATAAGTGTCAGTGGCATACGTGAATGTTAGCTGAAAGCGACAATGAAATTTACTTTTTCAGAAGATATAAAGGATGATAGATGGGCTGAGGGTGGTAGCCTTATAGCTGAAGTCCTCGCCTTACACATGCCAGGATCCCAAATGGGTACCAGTTCATGTCCTAGTGATCCTGCTTCCCATCCAGCTCCCTGCTTGTGGCCTGGGACATCAGTAGAGGACAGTCCAAAACCTTGGAACCCTCTTCCCACATGGGAGACCTGGAAGAAGCTCTAGGTTTCTGGCTTCGGATCGGCTCTGCTGTTTGCTTATGGCAGCCCCTTGGGGAGTAAATCAATGGATGGAAGATCTTCCTCTCTGTCTCTCCTCCTCTCTGTATATCTGACTTTGCAATAAAGATAGATACATTTAAAAAACAGTGACGGGCACAAGATTTGAATGAAGAATAGAGTAGGAAGGACAGTAGAAAAGATAGAGTTTGCCTTGGATGAGAATTTTGTGGCTTCTGGGAGAGACGTTATCCTAGGCAACACATGTGTCATCCAGTTTCAGTAAAGGAGATGTGCAGGATCTTCAAGCACATGTTCTTTTCTCAGTAGCTATCATAGCACCGTCATGCCAAGGTCAAAAGCTTTTAAGAAATCTTTGTTCTTTTACAGTTTTAGCTCTAAACGCTTATTTTGGGTAAGCACCAATAACAAATGAGAGTAAAGTGACTTAAAACAACACTTATGTTAGCTGTTTAAGCATAACTGACTTTCTAAGTCTTAATGTGAACTAAAAGTTTTTATATGGTATTTAACTAATTATAATTGTCATTACCATATTCAACTATCTTATTTTGAATACATTCTGATAGATTAAAATGTAAAAATAGTTTTATTTTCACCTTCGGAAAGAATGAAGTCTTCAGAATGAAATGTGAAATCTCTTTTAAAGATTAATATTATTCTGTCTTAGAAATGATTCCACATTTCTATTTTTAAAAAAGGTCTCTGTTTCTTTATTTTGGAAGTGAGATGGAGAGAGAAGTTGTGGGGGAGGGGGGATGAAAAGTGGGGAGAGAAAGAGAATTCTCTTCTCTATGCACTGGTTCACTCCCCGGATGGCCACAATGGCTGGGGCTGGGAGCTTCATCTAGCTCTCCCATGTGGGTGGCAGGGCCCCAAACACTTGGGCCATCTCTGTCATTTTCAGGGCATTGCAGGGACCTGTATTGGAAGTGGAGCAGTTGGAACATGAACTTTCACCCGTATGGGATGAAGGTCTGGTTGCCTCAAGCTATCGAGGGCAGAAGGAAAGAAGTGGGCTAGGAAGCTCAAGTATGTAAGAAATGCATGCTAATATAGATCACACATTACCAATATTAGAAACTAAATGCTAGTTAAAATTCATGATTTGATAATTAGTCTATTTTAGAAAAAATCACTTTAAAAAAGACTAATGTAGTTTTTGTTTGAATGGCAGAGTTAGAGAAAATGAGGGATCGAGAGAAAAACAGAGTGAGCAAGTTCTGCTGGTTTACTTCCCAAATGGCCTCCACGGCTGGCACTGAGCTAATCTGAAAACAGGTGCTTCTTCTAGGTCTCCCATGTGGGTATGGGGTGCAAGGCCTTGGGCCAGCCTCTTCAGCCATCCCAGGAAATGATTAAAATGTCAGGATTGGGGCCTATGTAGATGCATATCAGGCTAATCCTCCACTTGCAATGCCATATCCTATATAGGTACCAGTTCAAGTCTTGGCTGCTCCATTTCCAATCCAGCTCCCAGCTTATGGATTGGGAAAGCAGCAGAGAATGGCCCAAGGCCTTGGATCCCTATACCTATGTGGGAGACCTGGAAGATTCTCCTGGCTTCCAGCTTTGGACAGGCTCAACCTTTCACCATTGCAATTATTTGAGAAGTGAACTCGTGGATTGAAGATTCTCTCTCTCTCGTGTGTGTATGACTCTTTCTACTAAGAATAAATATTTAGAAACAGTTTTAGGGAGAAAGTGAGGTATAGACTGAATCACATGACTGAAGATTGCTTTCCCCAAGCTGACATGGAAGCACAAGTCATTATTAGTGAAGTTACCCTGATGCCACAAATGCTTACTGAATTCCTCCTGTGTGCTGTTATGCTAGACCTTGTGATATTATCTTGCTTTTTTCCTAAAAAGGGATTATTAGATTTATTTATAAAATCTCAAATTTTTGCAAAAGCAATCATTTTATTGTGGTCCAGAAAATATGTTGGGGAAAATGAAGCCATTAAAAAAAATTGACCAATTATCTATACCATACTTTTTAACCATTATCCAGTTCCCCTCCTCAAGTTCTCTTCTGGAGCACTCTTAGACAATTTGGTGTTCCCAAACTCCAATTCAGTCTCTCCCAGCATGTGGAGACACCCACTCACTTTGTAAGCAGTCTATGGCATTGTCAGAATTATAATGTTGTTGTTCTTTCTTCTCATTTGCTCTTGCTGATTTGACATTAAAGGATAATCTGCTCTAAAGATTCTAAGGAGCTTACTGTATGTTCTTCAGCGGCGAGTTCATGGTCTGTGCATGTGTATGTGGCGTGTACCCACAGGTGTGGCACATCTCTGTGTACATGTTGTGTTCAGTCCACTGGGATGGACTAGGTAGTTAAGATTTTACTGAGTCAGCATACAAGTGAAGCTCAAGTGCAGTTATGATTCTTGGAGAGGAGCTCGGGGTTACAGCTGAGAAAATTTCTAGCAGCCACCTTTGAAGGAAACTCTATAATTGTAGTCCTGGGAAATGTGCAGAACCAACCACACGTGGGCAGGTAAGAAGAAAAAACATTTAGTACAGTATGACAAATGGGTGATTTTGGCAACATTTTTTTCCCACTGGCAAATCGAGACACTCCCTGAATATTAAGTAGAATTCGTGAATATATTTATGAATGTATATGAATCTTTGGCAGCTGTTCTGTCCCAAAATATAGGTTGAAATCTGAATACTGAAACTAATCAAAAGATATTTCCCAGGCTACCTATGTAGGTCTTTCCAAGAGTTGCTCTGAAATTTGTTCTTACTGGTTTTGTCTGTATTCAAATGTATGCTATAAGGTAGAAAATACTTAGTCAGTTGTGGGAAGACTATATATATATATAAAATCTCCATCCATAAGATAAAAAGGAGAATGTTTCTTCTCCTTCCTAAAAACAAAAGAATGGTAGAAGCATTCTTAGTTGGATGTTTCCAAGTCTGTTGGAGTTTGGTAGAGATAGGCAGATGAGCTGGTTAACTGATTGTAATTGGAGTGTGAAGGGAGTGCTGGAGTGGAAGTGGCCTGTACTTTGGGATATGGTAAGAAAATGACATCCAGGCCTTTCCATTCTCTATACTTGCGTTCTGGAAACTTGGCTGGCCAGAGTTTTGCTCCTGACCCAAAATTAACTGTCAATTCAAAGTGATCTGTAAAGGATCTTTATGGTACTTAAATCATTGTGGAGTGGGAGTTTTCATAAATAGGCTCACAATAGATGAACCCTGGATGAATGAAAATCTGAGGAGCTCATAGAAAACGAAGTCAGCTTTAAAGCAGTTGTGTCCTGAAGAGCAAAAAACCAGCCAGATTCTAAAAATAGCAAGCAAGTAAGAGCTCTATCTCTTCCACCCTACCTGATCCTTGGTGGAACCGAGTTATTAAAGAGAGTTGCTTTCGTCCAGAGCAGGTCAGTCTCACTTCAACTCACACGTGTGGGAGAGTTAACACAGACTGTGTCTATGCCAATGATCTTGCAAATCTGGTTTTGATTAGCCTTATTGATCAGAAGCTCTCAATATTCACATTGTGATTGATTCTGGCGGCCTGCTCTTCCTCTAGGATTGGGATATGCCCCTGATCAGCCCCCAGTTAAGCAGTGGGCCTTGAAACTTCCCTGGTAAATAGCATTTGGCATGTGTTGCCACAACTTGATACTGAAGGATTTGTGGCCTGTGTAACTTAACTGAAGCATCACTCTTGCAAGCTCTCCAAGGCTTCCTCTTGACTAGCCTAATATACCTTTTACTTTTGCTGATTTTGCTTTCTGTCCTTTCACTATTGCAAACTACAGCTGAGAGTCAAACTGCATGATGATTCTGTTTGTTCTGTTGGTGGATCACTGATCTTGGAGTGCCCTTGGCAATATCTGACACCATAGGAAAATGTAAAACCTCAAATATATTTAGAGAGTAAAGTTTTGGCTTAGCACACCTAAATAACTGGGTTGCAGTGAGAACTTCCTCAGATACAGCCTGCAGGGAAAGATGACACCTCTGACAGAGAGGGTTTAAATGTTAGTGGTTGGAAAAATCTGAGTTGTTTCTGTTGGCCTCATTTGTAAAGTTCACCGGAAGAGCTGATTATAGATGTGTGTATTTCTTTAAGAAATAGATTTATTTTCACTTTATTTGACAGGGGATGCAAAGGAGGGAGGGAGAGGGAGAAAAATGGAGAGAGATCCTTTGGCTGGTTCATTTTCTAAATGATAATAACTAGGGCTGCACCAGGCCAAAGCCACAAATTCTGACCTCAATCTGTTTTTTCCACATAAGTGACAGGAACTCCAGTACTTGAGCCATCACCTGCTCTGCGTCTCAGGGTGTGCATTAGAGAGAAACTGGGCCTGAAAGGAGCTGAAACTCAAGCTAAACACTCTGTTCTGGGATGCAAAGACTTAACTTGATGTCAAATACCTCTTCCTGGGTGTGTGCATTTCCAGTAAAATGACTCCTGGATGCCCCAGCAATGCTTTCAGTTGGGCAGTCAGGGCTCCCAATTTCTGTTTGTTGGGAGCAAGGCACATATCTCTCCTGAGAGTCCCACCCAGTTCAACGCCATCTTACCTGAGGTGCAAGATGATCACAGTAATTACATTATATCCCTTTTGATTTTTTTCTAGGGAAATTTGTGATCTAAACAGGGATGCCATAGGAATAGATCTGAGACAGTTTGGAAGAAGTAATACAGTAGTGTACAAAGCAATTTGTGTCAAAGCAATCTAAGGAGAAATCACTAGGGTTTGGGTGAGCCAGGTAGCAATGTGCCATCTTCAGCTTCTCCCTAGGCATTACCTTCTGCCATCTTCACAGGTTCTGTTGCCTTGTTTTTTAAAAAAACAAAAAACAAAAACAAAAACAACAGAAAGCACAAATGCTTTCAGGGTGTTGCCCTTCTTAAGAGGTGTTGGAATACCCTGTTACCTGGCCACAAATCCTAGCCCTTATATCCAGCGGTGCATACAGCAGGTGAATGGTGTACAGTTGGTGAGCCAGCCAGATACTTCCCAGGGGTTTCAATAGCACAGCTGAAGAGTGACCCCTGTTTCTTCTGATCACAGGGGTGTCCTTGAGGAAGTCCCTCTAAGCTAAGCAGTGGCTCACACAGTCAGAGAAATGACACTAGCACTGAAGGCATCCTGGTAGGATTTTGAGATTGTTGTTGTTTAGTTGTCCTGAGGCAGCCTTGGCCTCCTGGTTGTGAGGCCCTGAGTGTCTTTTCTCTCTGGATTTGTGCAGTGGCCTCCTAATAGGTCCCCCGGCTTTCGTGCTCACCCCACTTGAGCTCATTTTTCACAGTGCTCCGAACAGTTCTTCTGAAGCCTGAGTCACATGAGGACAAATGCACGTAGTGAGTCCTTTCTTTGGTGCTTATTACCCTCGCACTAAATTCTAAAGTTTCAGAATGGGCTGGATCCTGGCTACCTTGGCATTTCCTTTTGTGCCATCCTGCCCTGGTGGAGAAGCTTCTTCGCCCGTGTTGGCTTCTCTTTCTCCCCAGCACTTCTAACCTCTCTGAGATCCTCAGCATTGATGCACACTGCTCTGCATCTTCTTCCTCCCTGTGGTCTCAGAGTTTGTTCCTATGTATAACGCGGGTGTCTTTTAGAGAAATGTTCCTCTTTTGAAATATTAATTTCATTTAAAAGGGCTCCTTTTCCCCATCATTCTCTATACCCCTGCCCTGACTCAATGTTCTTTATGATGTCCAATGTTCTTGATAATGCCTAATACTTATTTTTTCTGAGTTTTTCTTAAAGCATTGTCAAATAAGTTAAAAGAAGTTTATCTTGTTGTAAAAATTTCTGAAATTCACTCACATGGGGAGGATGTATTTCAGAAAAACCCTGGGAAGTATGCGTTATGAAAAAAAATGGTGGCTTTCAAAACTTTCTATGGAAATAAGCATTTTTTAAAAGCTTTTTAACTGATTTGAAATCAGAGGTACAGAGAGAGTCAGAGAGGAGAAAGATCTTCTATCCATTGATTTCACTCCCCCGGATGACTGCAAAAGATAAAGCTGAGCCAAGCAGAAGCCATGAGCATCATTCAGGTCTTCACCATGTGTAACAGGGGTCCAAGCACTCAAGCCATCCTCTGCTGCTTTTTCCAGATGAGTAGCAGGGAGCTGGATTGGAAGTGAAGCAGCTGGGGTACAAACGAGTCCCCAAGTGGAATTGCAGTGCCACAGACAGCTGCTTAACCCTTGATGCCATAGCGCAACCCAATTAAAAAACATCTATAATTCCATTTTCTACAAAGCTTTAGAAGCACCATGGACAGTGCTTTTTGTTGGCTTGTTTGGATGCAATCAGTTTACCAGTGTACTAACTGCATAGGAAAGACAAGGATGAGTTGCCTACCAGTGAGTCCCTAGTGCCTATAGTGAGTAGGTGCTCAAAAGGTTTTGTTATATTTAAGGCAAAATAGTTTAAGTTATACTGAGCTTGGAATACTATAATTTACATCCAGTGCTTCTAAATTTCCTATGGAGAAATAAAGCAATTTAGTTAAGGAGAGAAAGCACCTTCTTTAGCTACTTGGTTCGATATTGGAGGTTTATATACATCTTGCTTTTTAAACTGGAAGACAGCATATTATTACATAGGCCAAATTTGATATCATTCAACTGTGTGAGTTTGAGGGTTTTGATTTTCAGGATGTTGATAAGAATATTTACCTCAAAGGACCATTGTGAGGATTTCTATCTTATGTAAAGCAAAAAGCTCATTTATAGACAAATTGCAAAAGGTACTTTTCTTCTTTTCTCCATTCTATAGTTCTTTCACCAAACATTCTATCAGTGTTTAGTCATACACAGGACAAAATATCTCCAGCCAGGAAAGTTACTTCGTTTAACATACTCAGTTCTTTTATAAAAATCTGCAGTTGCTCAAGCACAGGTTCAATGTAGAACTACATTAAGATTCATTTTTTGCTTATTGAGGCTAGAAATATGCCCCCCAGAAACTAATTACAACTGTACATGTGAATAGGATGAAGGGACACAGGACCCCAAAAGTGTCAGAAGTTCTGATGTTGTGATATAGCATCAAGTGATCAAAGTGTTTTAAGTTCATTTCCCAAGAACATGTGTTAGATGAGAATGAGGGATATTACATAATTTTAAACTAACTCATGAGAGTGCTTCAAAAATGAATGGAACCAGGGCATGCGAGCAGGCATGGTGGGGTTATTGCGAGTCGCTCCGACTAGGCTGCAGTTCCCACCAGTCTGTGTGAGAACTGCGTGTGTGCTGGACAGAATCAGGCTGGTGGTTGCAGCACCCATTGGTTTGCTTGGAAGACAAGGCTGGAAACAGAACTGACCCAGCAGTTGCAACCACCAGCATGTGCAAAAGCTGATTGGGGAGACACACACAAGAATCTGGGCTGGGATCACCTCAGACAAAGTTTCTCTAGGGATCCCTCCAACTGAACTGCTGATCTCAGAACCCCAACCATGAAGAGAAGTACAGGCTCCATGATCTGACCATGGAGTGCATGTGTAAAAGCTGAGCCTCCTCAGAGGCTCATATGGAGCAGTGGAGAGCATATCCAGGGGCACATGGAGATTATGGCAGACCATAGGAAGTTGCAGAGAATACCTAGTACCACAACAGAGGATGGAGAACAGAACAAAGCAATCATCTACCCCAACCATGTGGTGACAGTGAAAATCTGGGCAAACGGAGACTCTAAGATGAACTATCTCAGCCAGTGGATTCTGGAGGGGTTTCATTGTGCTTGGAATGGCGAGATTGGTAGCAATTCAGAACTGTTGAACTATCAAGACCACTTGAGCAGGATCCTTGGAGCATGCCCCACATTGGGGACCTGGGATGGGTGGGAGGCTGGGTGGGGCTTCTCCATTTATCTTTTCCCTCACCCCAGATGCAGAAATAATGATGATGATGATGTGGAAACAGTGGCTTTACCCACTTTCCTGTAGCCCTTGACCCTATGTGCCCTAATCAACTAAGTAAAGATTATCAAGATAAAATAATTACCAAAAAAATGACTGGGAAAAGGACCTTTCAGACAAGTTTATTCTTTATGTAAAACATTGTTAATTTGTGTTTTGGACAGACTTCAAAAAGTTTATGGAGGGATCAGTGTTGTGTCGCTGTGGGTTGAGGTGACTCCTTTTGATGCTGGCATTCTCTAATGGAATGCTGAACCATTTTCTGGCTACTTTGCGCTGAGCTCCCTGCTAATGGTGCCTGGGAAGGCAGCAGCAGGTGATCTAAGCACCCCAGGAAGGCCCCCCTTCCTGCTCTCTGTGCAGGAGATCTGCATGGAATTCCTGGCTCCTGGCTTCAGCCTGGCCCAGTCCTAGCTGTTGTAGCTGTTTGGAGAGGGAACCAGAACAGCTTTGAATGCTCTGACATTTCTCTCTCTTTTTCCCTCCCTTCCTCTCTCTCTTCCTCTTTCTTTCCTTTCCTCTACCCCTTTCTCTCACTCTTTTTCTGTTGCTTTTTCAAATAAATAAATCTTTTTAAAAGTCAAGGATAATGAATAATATGATAAAATAATGCATGGGTTTAAAAAAATTTGTACCAAAACAAACATCTTTTAATTCTGTTTCTCCACTGAGCTTTTAAAAGCTTTACATGAAACATAAAATAATATAATGCCTTATGTGCTTTACACGAAACATAAAATAATACAATGCCTGATAGGGGCTCACATTTGTTGGAAGAAAATTTAAACACGTATCTAAATTTAACACACAGTAGACTACCAGTAACAATGGGAAAGAGGTCAGTGTGCAAGGAAAGAAGAATGAGAAGAGTGATGTGTTTGGTTATCTTGGGAAACATTAAGTACAGGTCAATCTGTGTTGGGCTTGAAAAGGAAGAGTGAGATTGGACAGAGAGGAGCTCATGGGGTTCCAGTCAAACTCACCTGTGTGCACAAAGGGTGGTGCTGGGGAGCTCTGAGCAGCTGCAGTATAAAGGGAAGTTTGAGGAACCATGGAGCATGAAATGGAAAGGTAGCAAGAGACAAGATGGCCCAAGTCCCTAAATAGCGAGATTTCAGCTACTTTTAGCAGAAAAGGCATGGAAGGTTTTTAAGGATCCCTATTTCTGAATAAGAAATCTCTCTCATCATCTTGGTTCTCTTTTAGTAAGACCAAAATGCAGAATTCCAAAAAAAAAAAAAATAGACACATCTCTAGGAGAAAAGCTATGACGAGTGTAACATCTTCAGGTGTTGACCCAGAAAAAAGTAAAATACAGCGTATGAAGGCCAAGAGGCAAAGAAAATGGGAATTTTGGACAGCCAAAAGAAACAGTAGGCTATTCATTCATACATAATAAGCATCTGTCGTATCTGGAGAGAGGGAGTAGAGAAGCCCATTCTTATATATTAAAAGGGAAAGCACAGCCCGGTGTGATGGTTCAGTGGCAAAAGACTCCCCTTGCAAGAACCACGACTCCATATGAGTGTCAGGTTCATATTCTGGCTTTTCTACTTCCCTTCCAGCTCCCTGCTTGTGGCCTGGGAAAGCAGAGGAGGACAGCCTGAAAGCCTTGGGACCCTGCACCTGTCTGGGAGCCCAGAGGAAGCTACTGGCTTTGGATAGGCTCAGTTCTGCCCATAGCGGCCATTTGGGGAGTGAACCAGCAGAAAGAAAATCTTTGTCCTTTTCTCTGTAAATCTTCCTTTTCAATAAAGATAAATATTTTTTTTAAAAAAAGGAAATAAGAAACATGATAGGAAACAGCCCAGAAAAAGCCATGGAAAACTACCCACTGGCATACAATTGGCAGACGTGGGGGCAAGACCAGGCTGAATCTGTCCACGTCATCCACTGGCAAATCCAGGCACCAGTGTGGGTCGACCCAGGTTCGGTCGCAACAAAGACTAGTGCACATTATGGACTGCCGAGGTGAGGTTGCCTGTACCGGAAGGGACCGCAGCGCCCAACCAGCCTGAGAACAAGAAAGGAAGTGGGCAGAGCTGGCAGGGGAATAAGGGAGGGTTCCTTTGCTGGACAGCTACTTCCACAGGAGAGCATGGGCTGGGATGGGGGCAGACCAGACTAGGCAGAGCTACCACACCTGTGCGCCTCATGTGGACTAGATCAGGGAAAGGCCAGGCTGGGCGGATTATTCCTACTGGTGCAAACAAAATTAAAGTGGGCGAGGTTTGTTTGGGCAGCATCAACTGGAATCTGGGAGTGGGAGAGGCCTGGGAGGGAAATAGTGGGCTCATCCCTCTTGGGTTACCACTTCCATGGGAGGACATAAAACTAAGACAGCGGCTGGGGTGGAATGGGATGTGGGACAGACTGGATTACTGCTACACTTACTGGCAAACCAGGGTAGGGGGTGGGCCTGGTTGGGGTTATTGTGGGTCGCTCCAACCTAGGCTACAGCTCCTGCTGGTTTATGTGAGGGCCAAGTATGTGCTGGGCAGAACCAGGCTGGACTGCAACACCCATTGGTTCCAGTGGAAGTCGGGAGTGAAAACAGAACCAACCCAGGAATTGCAACCACCAGCTGATTGGAGCGATGGACGGTGCCAGGCCCTGTACTTGTTAGCACATACAAGAAGTTTCTTTGGAGATCTTCCTAATCTAAATGCTGGACTCAGAACCCTAACGAAGAAAAGAGAGAAGACAGAACAGGTCAACCAACCATCTCAGCTATGATGGACTATGTCAATCAGTGGATTTTTCAAAGATCTCATAGTGCTTGGAGTGGCAAGATTGACAGTGATTCATAACTGTGGCAATATCAAGACCACTTGAGCAAGAACCTCAGAGCATGCCCTATATCCGGGACCTGGGGAGGGTGGGAAATTGGGTGGGCTTCTCCCTTAAATACCCCCCTTTGAATATGAAGCTAACAATATGGAAAACATACTAGTATTATCCACTTTCCTGTAGCCCTTGAACCTTCTTACCCTAATTAACTATGTAAAGAATGTCAAAATAAAATTTATTAATAAGAAAAAAAAAAAAGGAAATGGAGTGATGCTAATAACAAGCTAGGCGTTACTGTTATGAACACTCAGTCAGGCCTACTGTGCCCTTGAAATGAATTCTGTTGCCCTTCATGTTGGTAAATGAGGGGTAACATTGTATTTACCCCTTCAGTTATGCACTGCCACTCTACAAAGTTAGTTACTGTTCACTTCCTACTTGCTAAACAAATGGCAAATGAATTGTGCTCTTTCCTTAGAAAAGTATCAGAGCATTGAAAACCTTCATGAGATCTAAGTCCATTAGAGCAAGCTCTTTTGCCATGGGAGGAACTGACTGTTCCCCAAAGCTGAAGTTCCTCATTATCCTTATTTTCCTCCTGTCCTTGCTTGGATTTTATAGCTCATAGCAGTTTCCTGGTATACACACACACACACACACACACACACACACACACACACACACACTCTACTCTCTTGCCTCTTCCTTGTATGGCAAAACCAAATTTTGCTTCTACTACATCCTGCAACAGCACTCACCCAGCAGAAATCTTCTATACCACTATGCAAATAAGCTCATCTAAAATGGATGTAATTGTTGCCTGAAATAGTTGTTGTGTGTTTCCTTGGCCATTTACTATTATACTCTTCTAGGTCAAAGGCCAGCAAACTATGACTCATGGGTAAAAACTAACTCAACAAGTGTTCGATGTAAATAATTTTTTATTGGCACTGACAGCTAATGGATAGCCTATGGTTACTTTTCTGCTACAGTGACACAGCTGAATAGTTGCAACAGCAATCTACTGTACTGTAAATGCTAAATTACTTACTGTCTTGACCTTTCTAAGAAAAACTTTGCTCACTTCTGTCCTAAATGACGATTTTATACTTTGTTCTCTCTCAAGTCGGTAACATCTGTTCTCTGATTTACTTGTAGTTGATAACCTTGTTTTTTATTTCACTAAGAAAATAGAAACATTTAGAATAGAACTCCCACGGGCTCCCAGCCTGGCACCTTCCAATTACCAGCATCAGTATGCATACATTCTGCCTCTTCTCTTGTTATTATAGATGGACTCTTCTTGCTTATTTCTAAAGTCAAGCCCTCTATTTGTGTATGGGTCCCATTCTTTCTCAACTACTCAAGGATATTTTCTCCAGCAATTTTATCATGTCCTGCGTCATTAACTTTCCCCTCTTTATCAGATCTCTCCTATCAGCAGAGAAGCACACTGTTACACTGCTCACTTTAAAAAGGGGACATGTCTTGATTCAATATCCTCTTCTACCTCTCCCATTCCTAATTTTTATCTCTATACAAATAATCCTTTAAAAAGTTGTCTTTACTCAAAGTGTCCACTTTTTATGCTTCCATTGTCAATCCAACCTTCTCCAGTCAAGTTTTAGCTCCATCATTCCCCTGAAACTGCTGTTTAAATTAACCTCCAGGTTGCTAAATCTACTGTCACCATTTCCTGTTCATTTCACATGATGTGTCGGGTACATTGACACAGCGGGTCATTCCTTCCAAGGTCTCCTTCTAGGAGATGTGTCTTCTCTGGAGCCTCCTTCCTTTCTCACTGGGTGTTCACCTCCATCTATAAACTTGGTCAGGCCCCCAGACCTTGTACCATATATCTTTCTTACTTCCCCCCCAAGCTCAGCACTTTGATGATGTGCCAGTCAGAAAGCTTACGAAACACATACAGCTCAGTGTGTCTCACGTAGGTCTCTTCAGTTTACCTCCAACCACCTGGCTTTTTCCTCCACATATTCTCCTTACCACCTAAGGGAACGTCAACCTTATTGTTTCTCTTGCTGAAAATAACATTCTCAGGTCTTTCTTTCAGTCCTTTTTTTTATTATTATGCTTAGTAAAATAAATTTTTCCTCTTGGTATGAACTATACCTTTAGACTTTTTCTTTGTTATCCATAGAAACATAAAAATGGGTTATAGGATATATGCCTTTATAATTTCTTTCCACCTGTGAATATGTTGTGAACTATTTACATTCTAATGAAGATGGATCTTCATCAATAGTTTTTTTTTTTTAAATAGTGCTATGTCTTTTTTTTGTATGGCTAGACTACTACCCAATAATCTTAAAAATAGTCAAACTTTACTTATAATTTTTTGTTCTTGTAAACAACGTTGAGATGGTTATCTTTGAACATTCAAATGATAGTTTCCTTTAAGGCAAATGTCTCAAAGTGTGATAAAAGTTTAATATTTCTTTAAAACAAAATGAAACAAAAAAAAGTAAGAACCAGAAAAGGTGTGGGCTGGTTAGGCAAGGCTGCTGTACCTGCCATGGCAGGAAGTGGGCCAAGTCAGGCTGGGCCAAGGACCCATCAATGTGCTTGAGATCTGTCCCTGGGAGGTGACCTGACAGGACAGTGGGGGAACTCCTCTTTCAGGACACAGTCTGTGCAGATGAACACAAGAACCAAGCCTGGGAACAGCCCGGACCACGCCAGATTTCAGTACCAGCTGGCACATGTGTTGGTCATCTGGGGGAGGTCAGGCTAAGTCAGTTTATAACACCCACTAGCATATGTGAGAACCAGGATGGGTTGCAGGACAGGTCAGGGTAGGCCATAACTCCAGCCACTTCACATTAGGACTGGGACTAGCGTCTGGTTGGGCTGGACTAAGCTGCAGTGCCTTCCAGCATGACCTGGAACTGGGTCACACCAGGCCAACACAGGCTCCAGCACCCACTGGTAAATGCTGAGGTGAGGTGAGCTATGCTAGTCAGGGCTGCAGCACCCACCAGCATATGTAAGACCCAGGATGGGAGCTGTGCCACTGGACCACTCCTGTCACTGGTGAATGTGAGAGCTGGGAATAGGGGCAGACCAAGCTGGGTAGGGATGCAAAGCACATTGTCCTGCATGTGAGCTGGGTAAGGGGAGAACAAGACTGGGTGAAGCAACTGTATCCACGGAGGCTTGCATGAGCCAGAATAAGTGCAAGCTGGCTGAGTTTTGCCACAGCAATAGGTAGCAGGTGCTAGGACTGAGAGCAAGTCTTATCAAGGCCACAGAACTACCTGGAAAGTGAAAGATCCAGAGTTGGGAGTGGGCCTAGTAGGGAAACTGTGGGCAACCTTCTAATAGGCTGCAGCTCTCACTGGTGAGAATCAGAACTGAGGGCATGCCTGGTTGGACAGGTGGTGACCCTCTCAAGCATGAGTGAAGGCTGGATGGTGGGGTTGGTTGGACTGAGCTAGGACTCAATGCCCATTTTTATACTAGAGCCAAATAGGATGTGGGACAGACTGGACCAGTCTGCTGCACTTACTAGCATGTGCAGGAACTGGGGCTGGGCACAGGCCTGGTGGGAACTCTTGCAGGTCTTGCTGACTAGGCTGAAATTTCTACTGGTGTGCATGAAGGCCAAGTGTATGGTGGGCAGAGTTGGGTTGGGCTGTGGCAGTCACTGGTTTGTGTATTAGATGGGGCTGGAAACAGAACTGACCAGATGACTGCAACCACCAGTGTGTATATAGGCTGATGTAGATGATGGACTGAGCCAGACCCCGTACTGGCTGGCATACAGGAGTAAGGTTGGGGTCATCTCTGGGAAGGTTTGTTTGAGCACCCTCCAACTGGACCACTCTATTCAGAACTCCAGTCAGTGAAAATTGAAGGATCTGGGGTCTGACTATGGAGTGCATGTGTCACAACTGGGCCCCCTCAGTTGCTGAGGCCTGTGCAATGGAATGCATGCCCAGATGCTCAGGGGGGACATGACAACCAGTTCATTGAGGCCTGCAGAAGATATCTAGTACCACAGAGGGCAGAACAGATTGGATAGCTCTCCTGTCCAAGCTTTGATGGTGAATATCTGGGAAAATTGAGACTCTAAGGTGGACTGTGTCAGCAAATGGACCTTGCAAAGGTCCATTTAACCTTGGAGCAACAAAATCAACAGCACCTCAGAACCATTGAAACCATTTAAGCAGCACCATTGGAACATGCTCCACATCGGGGACCCTGGGATGATATCAGGTGGCATTCTCCCATTCCTGGCTATTGATGTGGTTGGGTTACTGGGAGTGACCCTCTCCCTTTCTCTTTCCACTTTCTCCAGATACCAGAGAGAAAAAGGAGATTGGAGGCAGTTGCTTCCTCCACTTTTCCCCATTCTTTGACTGTCCCTGCCCTAATTGGTGGTCCGTATGGGCGTACATCTCTTTCAGCCATGTAAACATCATCAAAAAATGAATTTATTATTTTTAAAATGTTCATTGGAAATGTGTATTATGGTGATGTACATGGGCTTCCACTGTGGCAGAAAAATAAACATCTTTTCCTTTTTTAAAAAAAAAACATTACTTTTGCTATATTCATACACATAGATTTTTCACAAATTCCTAAATGAATGTGTTTATACTAATGCTTAAAAAATTAAATAATAAATTATTGATAATCTAGTAATTCTTATTAGTTATGCTTGAACAGCAGTGATGAGCCTAATATAGTTGAAAGTCATGCATATTAAGTTTATAGAATGTGCTCCTGTGACTGGGACCTCTGGCCTCAGTGGTCTCCCAGGTTTGTGGAGAATAGAGACCACAGCTTCAGTGATGCTGAGTTAAAAAGGCAATGCACTTAAGCATCTGACCAAATAAAGCCTATTTTCTCTTTCTCCCAAGTTGCTTGGTTTATTACAGAGTGTTACAGCAGTAACATCAAGTTATAATCAGAGTGCAAGTTGAAAGTTCTTATCAAGGTAGAGTAATAATACATAGCTGGAATAAAGTAGGCTATTTAAATGAACCTTCTATATTGAATATTTTATGTACTGTGAGCACTCCCCCAAACCCAGGAATTCCTGTCAATATCAACATTTCTCTGGCTCTTGGCAAAATGTTAAGGTGAGAACTTAGTCTTAACTACTGTAGGTGCCTCTTGATGCTTCCTGTTCCAACCCTCCGTTCTTTAATATCTGGTGTAATATTGAACTATGCCACTAGATGGTGCACACTGTTCTTTACTCACCCCCCAGGAAAATACCTAAGAACGATGCTCAGATAGGTGGCCCTAAGGGCAACAAAACAAAGAGGAAAGCTGCAATGATAAGGGGAAAACAAGGGGTCTGCTTTTTAAAACTCCAGCACTCACTTAAAAATGCAGATTACACTGGGTTGCAGAATAATATCTATGTCATCTTCTTTACATTCCCTAAGTAATAACAAATAATTGAATTGGACCAAATCTTCCGATTGTCTATTCATTTCAGTATACTTTAGAACTTCATACTGTAGTCCTGAAGGCAGAATAAGACAGTTTTGCCTTTTATAAATTCATATGGACATAGGAATAATCCCTGCTGCGATTGTTAAATTTCTAAAATACAGGTTAGATTTTTAATATCTTGAGAGATTTACACATAAATACTATGTATATTGTTTATGAAACATATGAAATCAATACTATCTTTGATAAGTTACCTTGTTTCAGCATAAACTTATAGTTCTATACGTGGTGTTGTCATATATATGGTTTGGAAAACTGCAATTTTCTTTGTCTTTTAAGCAATAATTCCACACAAAGGCCAAACATTATTAAATGCACTTTTCAAAATGGTAAATTGCTTTAAGGTAAGGAGCAAAATTTTTTAGAAAAGTTGAAAGAATAAAGTCTTTTTTTTTTTACCTGAATGTGAAGTACCAGGTTTTTATAAACACATTTGAATTTACCCAAGGATTAAAGGATGTGTTCAGGAGCTTCACCATATTATTTGCTTTTTATGGAATTCATTTTTGTATAGTAAATTGCACTGTTAAGAAATATCTTCATGACAAAAGTCAAAAGATGAAAATAACTTCTTTCTTTTACGTCACCTCAGATTTTTTTGCAAATACTCATAGATGATATTTTATTTTTGATGAAGTAGTTTCAATATATCTCCTACTCCTTCTTGTTATGCTGACGTAGAACCTTCTCAAGCAGTAGTTAACTGTCTGAATCCTTAATCATCAAAGAGGATTGTAGGATCATCCTTTGTGGGGAAAACAGAACTCAAGCCAGTCGGGATCTCTGAGCTGACAAGAGCTGCTGGAAGTCCATTTCCATTGCATAGTAGTGAGATAACAAATGCCTATAGGTGAATCTCCAATGTGAAAATCTAAAAAGTGAAATTACTAAAAACATTTAATAATGCTTTAGAAAACAGGCAGTAATTTCATGTTCTCTTTTAGTTATGTTCATTTGACATTTAAAAGTAATTTTAAGGGACATGCTTTTATTAGCTGAGAAGCCAGATTTCTTGGACCAAAATGATACAGCATGACTATATTTTTAAAAACATAATCAATTCATGATTATTCAAGGACCAATGGTTTGGTTTGTATAATATCCCAGAATTATTTCTTTTGTCACCTTCTTTTAGCTTATCCTTTGATAATTTAACTTTTCAGAGGCTGGACAACACAAATACTGCCCAATGTAAACAGATCATATCTCAGCTATGAGAAAAGTTAGGAGTCTGTTATGGTGTTTGTGTAGTGACTGAATAAAGTTGGTAAGTTAAAGGTATTATTACAAGTTATGAAGTTTGAAATTTGTTTGACTTTTTACAATCAATTTTGCCCCTTTTCATATAGTTTATATTTTCAAATTGGTTTTTCACATTATGTTTAAAAGCCTTCTCTATATGATTCCTATGACTTTTAGTTTCCTCTTAGTTTATTATTATTCATAGATTCTTACTTCTATCTTCATCTGCCAGTCCAGGCGAAGGGAGACATCTAAGAGCAAGGCCAATTAGGACTGGTATTGAAAAGCAGGGCTTACTCACTGATGAATAGAGTGTTGGACCAGTACCTATAAAACTTGTCATCAAAGGGACCATGTTGATGGATTCTGGTACAGGCAGTAAATGGGCTGATGTTTTGATTCTCTTTGGCCCACTTTTAGTGCATGAACAAGTATTTTAAGTTCCTGCCATTAAGTTTAGTATGGCCAGTCTGAAGGGAAGAATCATCTGTTGAAGGTCAATTTGATGATGGATTTGCCAATAAATCAATCTTATAGGATAGCATGTGGAAGTGAGAGGAGAAGAGGAACAATTTGTTCTGGGTTGCCTGGAATTTAGACTCAATCCTCATGGGATCCAGATGTCGAACTATAGAATTAGATTATGACTCAGACAAAGCACTTCAGAAAATACAAGGGCTGCAACAAGACTTCTAGCTGTTCTTTATTCACCCATCCCTGAGAAGTTGGCATTCATTCATTCTTTCTTTCACATATTCTAAGAAGAATTAGTCCTTGACCTCTGCCCTATGCCTGGCATTGAACAAACAAAATCTTGATTCCTTAGAGTTGCGTTACTCTTTTCACTCCATCTCTTCTCTCCTACTTTCTCTTTCTCTCAGTGATGGTGTTTAAGTTTTGACTTTGAATTTGTATCTATGACCCTTTCAGTCCTTTCTGTATAACTTCTCTTGAACATTTCAGCCTTAAAATGTTCCTTTCTTCATCAACACACACTAATATTTACCAAATACCTACAGGCATGCCAGACACAAGGCTACATGTGATGGATATAGACACTCTGACTCTACATGTCCAAGACTGAATTCATTCTACTCCCCTAAAACACATCTTCTTGGTTTCCTCTTTTGATCAAGGGCATCAGCTTAATATAGCCAGTCAAGCCAGACATCCTATTTCCCAGCAGTTATGAGAAATGTTTAGCTATGTTTATGAGTTTCAAATTTGTCATCGTTTCATCATTTTCATAGACAATTCTGTTAATCACATTTATTATCCCCTGCTTGGGTTATGCAATACATTGAACTTGACTTCCAATCTCTCCTTTTCCAGTTCATCCAAAATAGCTTTTTAAACACAGATTTAATTATGTTGTTTCTCTACTTAAAGATTTTTGGGGACTCCCCACTGGCTATAGAATAAGATCCAAATGGTTTTCACATAATCCTTTACACCCGAGCTTAACTTTCTTTTTGAAACACTCCTAACTCTTTGCAATTTCCTAAATTGAAAAGGCAATGTCACATTCTGCCTGTGCTGATGTGGTTCTCTGCCCAACACAATCAGAACAGTTGTACAACACCTTCTAGTTTATAGGGAACTTTTCCTCACGCCTTCTGTGAGGGAGGTAGGAGCTTTTGCCCCTGGATTTAAGAACTGGAGGAGCCAAGGCTCTGCCCGTGTAAATGACTTCTGAGCTAGCTGAAGTCTTATGATTGGCGAGGGAGTCCAGATAATGAAAGTCACTGGGCAGCGGAATCCATATCAGATTAGGATAAGATTTAGACATTTACTGAATAAAAAAGACTTGGAATATGTGGCATCATATCTTAATATAAGCTATTCTCTTACATACAGAGCCAATTTTTAAACCTTTTGATTTATAACAATACTGTTTTACAAAGAGCACTTTAGAGCTGCTATGCCTAGTTCTACCCTCTTTTTAATCTTTGTGTGCCTACCGTAATACATGCATACGAAATTGTTAGTCTTTTATGAGCATTTAGGAAAAATAGCAACTGCTAGTTTCATCAAAATTCGTAGTATCCTATATCTTTTTTGGAATTACATGCTTTAAATTGATAATTAGCCAATCTCTGCTTTGTGCCAACATGATAGATACTTAAACAGAAAAGAATATATTTTAAGGGTGTTCACATTTTTGAACTATAAGCATGTTTAACTCCCAAGTCCACTAGTGTGTCAATATAAGTATACATTTATAAATGGCTATTTCTCATTAAAAACTATAAGACTTTTTAGGCTTCATTCCCTAACAGTTTATATATTTAACAATTTGATCTAGCAATCATTGAAATTGAATCCTTTATACATAAGGTGTGAAGATAAACTGATTTTGATTTCTGTTGGTTTATTGTTTACTAAGGTTGCTTAAGCTACTCTTGTTGTTTAGGGATCACCCAATCATGTTTTCCATAATTGCTATATGTGATTAAGACAGTGGCTATAAGGATTTAGACATAGCATATTTGCTTTCAGTCTAGGAAGGCAGGTATTTAAACAATTGCAACATGAAACAGTAAGCTTCCTTATAAGTATTGGTAGGGCTTTGTGACCACACTGAGGAAGTGGCAATAATTTATGAGAGGTGAGCAGGTCAGTAGTTACCCACTGTTTTGTCAGAAGAATATGCGTAACCAAGTGCTCTATGCTTCATGAGTGCCCTGCACTTCTTTTTTTTTTATCTTGGCTGTAGCATTATATTCAATGAGTTCATGTATGGTTCCTGTGTCAATTAAGAAGAAGGATCATGTCTTTGCTATATCACAAATTCCTACCATAAAGTATGATTATGTATGGATTTAGCCAAAAATGAAGAACACCAGAGGAGGAAGTATGGGAGAACAGGCCTAGGTGTCAGGACCAGATTCTAGGGTAAAGCTAGAGGAAGGTGTGGAATGAGAGTAAAGATGGAAAGTCCTTCTGGGAAGACACTAGTCCAAAGCCATGCTAAGTGGATTTTTTTCTTGCACATCCTGAGAATTCCCAGATCTTGGCATGTGATTGGAAATAAGGAAACAGAGTAGAAAGGGTGAAGAAATGACAGTGACAGCACTTTGTGATAAGCAGGGGAACAGGTTGGAGGAAACATTAGGTTTTCAGGTTGGGGAGATAGAGATGTGATTTTCCCAATTAACAACCAAGGACAGGTTTGAAGTCAAGGATTTTAATGCAAAAAGGAGATACTCAAAGGATACTCAGAAATACAAAAGACTGTGGTAAGAAAGGTGTGGGTTAGAAATCCTGATTAGTTGCCAGCTACTATCTGCTTATATTGTCGTCAACTGTTATAGACCCAAGGACAAAAAGAGGCCCAGGAGGACAGCCTGCCAGCCACTAGCACATGAAGGACACCTAAACATGAGACATCCAGGAAGGTGCCCAAAGAAGATTACACACAGCTGCATTTTCTAAGAAGGTGACAGCCAGAGAGAGAGAGAACTTTCATTGAGGTGATGGGTATCTTACTGATACCACAAGGTCAAAATGAGTTTTCTCTGGGCCAGAAGTCTTACTAAATGCAATACTGTGTCTTCCTTGTGTTGCACTATCAGACCCACCAAGATTCCTCATCCAGGTTGATAATGGTTATGGCGCTCTTCCATGTCGGGTTCTTACTCTTGTCCCATGAAGCACAGGGCTTTGGGGGTCACCCCATTCCCATCATTTTCTCAGACAGAAATAGAAGAGAATGGTGACATGGCAGTGTGGCAAGATGCAAAATGAAATTACAAACTACACATGTTCTCCATGGGGGAGGCCCTAGTAGGCAGGAGGGTCAGACTGCCTATTTCCTGCCACCCTCACAATTACAACATCAGTCCCTTGCCTCTATACACTCGGATAACATTAACAAGCAGGGATCACAACAGGGTCTGTAATCCTGTGCATTTTGCAGAATCATACAGAGTGTTATGCACATTTTTGTGGTTTTGGTGAGGTTGGGAAGAGGCATCAGCATACTGGAAGCCCTGGCACCACACAACAGAGGAATGTTTAGAGGGAGCAAGTGCATTTGCACTCTCTGTACTCATTGAACATTTGTTCAGGCTTGATTCACGTGAAATTTACGTTTCTACCTATTTTCTGTTCCCTTGAGGGAAGGAAGGATCCTTTCTCCTCAAATTTGATACAGTTCTTTTAAGGAGCTAATTGTTCAAAGTCTTCTTCATATTTTTTCATTTTTAATAATAAATTCATTTTATTTTTGGTGATATTGACATAGTTGAGAGGGATACATGCCCATATGGACTGCCAATTAGGGCAGAGACGACCAAGATTGGGGAAAAGTGGAGGAAGCAACTGCCTCCAATCTCCTTTTTCTCTCTGGTATCTGGAGAAAGTGGAAAGAGAAGGGGAGAGGGTCACTTCCAGTAACCCAACCACATCAATAGCCAGGAATGGGAGAATGCCACCTGATATCATCCCAGGGTCCCCGATGTGGAGCATGTTCCGATGGTGCTGCTTAAATAGTTTCAATGGCTCTGAGGTGCTGTTGATTTTGTTGCTCCAAGTGACACAGTCCACCTTAGAGTCTCGATTTTCCCAGATATTCACCATCAAGGCTTGGACAGGAGAGCTATCCAATCTGTTCTGCCCTCTGTGGTACTAGATATCTTCTGCAGGCCTCAATGAACTGGTTGTCATGTCCCCCGTGAGCATCTGGGCATGCATTCCATTGCACAGGCCTCAGCAACTGAGGGGGCCCAGTTGTGACACATGCACTCCATAGTCAGACCCCAGATCCTTCAATATTCACTGTGGTGTACAAGACTGGGTTAGGTTCCTGAATCCTCTAATGCTTGCAAGCATCAGGGTAAGTGTAGAACAGACTGGGTTATTCTTATTTTTTAAAAAATTTTTACTTGTACCTCAAAGATAGATTTAAAGAGAAAGAGAGAGAGGGAGAGACAGAGAGGGAAGGGGATAGAGAGAGATGGAAAGATGGAGGGAGGGAGAGAGAGAATGAGAGAATCTTTTATTGCTGGCTCACTCTTCAAATGGCTGCAGTGGCCAGTGTTGAGCCAATCCAAAGCAAGGAGCCAGGAGCTTTCTAGGTTTCTACTGTAGATAAAGAGTCCCAAGGATATGCACCATTCTCTGCTGCTTTCCTTGGTCATAAACAAGAAGTTGGAAATAAGCCTGCACCCTGTAGGATGTTTTTAGGCCAGAGGCTTAGCCTGCTATGCCATGATGCAGAACCCTTACAATTCTTTTCCCAATGACTATCTATCCTCACGTTCCAATCTAAACATCTTGATGTGGTAAAAAAAAAAAAAAAGATAGTATCTGTTAATTCTCCAGCATAAACTGTTTGGGGGAACCCTTTACTAGGGCCCTGTTTGGTCAAAACCATTGTGAACCTGCTCACGTGTCACTGTAGCTTAGTCACTGGGCTGCACAAAGTCTCATCTGACCTCAAAACAGCCATGTAACTCACCCCCAAGATCTTCCCCACCATGGCTCTTCTTTCAGCATTTGAAACCACCAGGAGGTACCACTAGAAGCTGGTCCCTTTGCTCTGACATGCAGTAATGTTTCTCGTTCAGAGATGGCCTCAAGTTTAGTTTGCAGAGCAACAATAGCCAATCCAAAAGAAGAAGAAAGAGAGAATGAGAGAAAATGAGAATGAATGACTGAGTGAATTAACCAAAAGAAACCTGGGAAAATGAGCAGAAGTCACATATTGCGAATAAAGAATGAGTAGCACCCAGAAGGACTTAGCTGAAGACACAGAAGCCACGTTTCTCACCATGAATAGAATTGACTTTATTATAAACACAAACAAAACACGCATTTTCATCCTATTACCATTGATGTATACAAACCCCATGATTGTCTTCAGTTGGCAAAGAAGATCATGTGAGCATTCAAGGTTGTACATACCATGGCGTATGGGCCTGGAGCCATGCTGACTGTCCTGCACCACCTGCAGGACAGTTGTGTGGTAGTGTTTATGCTGACCACCCTCCAGCCCCTTGCCTGGCAACTTGCTTCCACTCTAATTTGTTTTCTTGCTATGTGGCCAGTGGAACCCAATGGAAATATAAAGCTGCTTAGGTTTTAGGGAGCTTAGCTGAGCCAGACTGACACTGTGGTCCCCCAAAGGCCTGAAAATGTATCTGCATGAGGGTATTTCCAAAAGTTCTCAGAAAATGGAATTAAAAGATAAGTTTATTCTACTGGGGAAAAATGTCTAAATCCAGCTCTGTTTTTTCATTAACAAGCGGTTTATATGAGGTTTTCAGAGCAACCTCATACCGTGTCATTTCCAGGGCTAGATTTTGCTCTCTGGTGAAAGGAGGTATTTGCAAACAGTACTCCAGGTATGCTGGGCATCCCCTGACTGCCCCTACAGATCCACTCTGTGGCCTGTGACCCTGACTCTGCCCTTGTAGCTACAGAGGGTACTAAATTAGTTAGGGACTCTAATGCGCCTTGACTTCAGGCTACATTTGCTTTCAGAAAACTGAAAAGGAAAGCCATGATATTTACAGCTCTGGCTTTCCTTTCCTAGCTTGCTTTCCCATTGGAACAAAATCCTATTGGTTGGGCCTCTTAAATACAGCCCTCTCTGCACCTGATCCCGTTAAACCCTCCTGACCTTGCCACCTGGGGTTGGTGGTAATAGGACCCTACTGTTGGCATCACAGGGAGATAGAGCAGACAAGTACAGTTTCTTGAGAGGTTCCTTCTTGCCCATGTCTGTCTAAGTCACTCTCTTATTACTAAACACCACTGTGTGTTGTTTATTGGAAACCTGTATTATACATGAGCATCCCTGAATTTTAATATGAGACTGTGTGCATTGTCATCTCTGCCTTATTTACAAATCAAGAGTTAATTGCTTTTCCTTATTAAATGGCTAGTGTGATTCAAAAGCTTCTGCTGTATAAATACTCTCCCAAACAAACCAGTTGGGGAAAAAATATCATGTTAGAAAGAGATCAAATAATGTCAGTTACAGGTCAAGGAACTCCTAATAAGGTTTCATAGAACATGGCTTAATAGAAAGCACACTGAACTGAATTAGGTCAGAAGCCAAGGGTGTGAGTCACAAATTCATCAATTACTGTGTGACCTTGACAAGTCACTTAACCGCTCTGAACTTCAGTTTCCTCATATGTCAGATAATGATAATAAACGGTGACCTATTTATCTCACCAGGTTATTGTAGCATTGGCAATGAATGATAGCCTGGAAGTGCTTTCCAACTGCAAATATTACACAGGAATATTTGCTAGAGTGGTCATCAGGATAAAATGTGTCCAATAAATATGTAAACGTCTATTAGCCTAGAAAAGCCTCAACAGATGTTCACTCTTATCCTTAAAAATATAGCAAGGAAAAAGCAGAGCCATGTTGAGTTGAAGAGGAAGGTCTGAAGACAGCTGCTGGCTCTGCATCAACTGGTTTGGACATATTCATTGACTTTGATTTTTTAATTCATTCATGATATTGACCTCATGGTATTATTCTGAACTTATCTAAGAGCTTAATGTCTTGCATATGAGTCCTTTATTTATAGCTTCATTACATAGGAGGTGGAGAGAGAACACTTTAAGTAAGTAAAAAAAAAATAATGCCTTCAAATATTTGCTCATATATTTACTACTTGTGTAAGTGAAAAGAATTGAGTTTTTTACTCTTATTTAAATTTTATGATTTCGAATGTTTTTTACACTAACTTTCCCCCAATAAAATCCACTATGAAACTTAAAAAAAAAAAAGGATTGGGTCTAAGCATTTGGGTCTTAGTATTGTTTTGTGTTTGCTTTTCATCCTCATCCTGGAATTATATCTGCCATATAAGTACTAAGTAAGATACTCATCAGGTATTCAAAACAATATCAAATGCATCATAAGTGCTCAATTAAAGTGTACATTACTATTCTCATTTGCTAAGATAAACTTTTCCCTTTGCTTCTCTATCTCATAATTCTTTGACATATGTAGTCTTCAGAAAAGCTCAGTTTATGTAATAGATATTTTTAGGTTCAAGTGTGGAATTAAGATATGCTGGAAAATGTACATATCCACATGCAATGATTATACAGCTCTTTGGTCAGCTACTGCTGTTTTGCAACAACCTGTATGTGTCCTACTAGAAGGTTCTATGGCTAATCAGCCAACATTTACCTATGGCCCTTGGACAGGAATGACGGTTGATCTCTGATTCAGGATTGCCCAAGGTCTGTGCAGTGTGTCCTGGAGCAAGGCATGGGCTAGTTCTGTTAGTCAAGGAAGCAGAGAGATTATCTGCCTTCATTCTTCTGTCAGAGAAGGGGTTTTATGGATATTTAGAAGAGCAACGGCTACCTGAATTACAAGACAAAGGCTGGAAATGATACAGACAGTATAATTTTTGATTTAAGGATTTCATCTCTAATGTGAGGATTAACTGAATTTATACATGCAAATAGCTCAGCCTAACAATAAATACTACTAGTAATAAATAGACTCACTATCACATTGCTACAAGTATTCTTTCACTACCAAATTGTATACTTTGTTAATAAAAACAGCTACATCTTTAGAGAACAAAGGGTGGCATATGGCTATATCCTACTGTCTATATTCAACCTTTTGCCTTGTTATTTTATTTTTGAAGCTTTATTTATTTAGGGCCCAGCATCATGATTCCTTTGGCTAATCCTCCTTTTACAAATGTCAGGATTCATTAAGGGTGCTAATTTGTTTCTCTGCTGCTCCATTTTCATCCAGCTCCCTGCTTGTGGCCTGGGAAAGCAGTAGAGGATGGCCCAAAGCCTTGGGACCCTGCACCCATTTTTGGAAACCTGGAAGAAGCTCCTGGCTCCTGGCTTTGAATTGGCTTAAGTCTAGTCACTGTGGCCATTTGGGGAATGAACTAGTGGATGAAAGATCTCTCTCTTCTTCTTCTTCATCTTCTCTCTATACATCTACATTTCCAATAAAAATAAAATCTAAAATTGCTTAAAATGATTTCTATATTTTAAAGGTACAGTTATAGAAAGAGAGGGAGAAACACTAGTGAAAGAGGGGGGGAAAGAGAAGAGAGATCTTCTGTCTGCTCTTTCACTCCCCAAATTTCTACAACAGCCAGGTTTGAGCTAGATTGACATCAGAAACTTGGAGCTTCTTCCAGGTCTCCCTTGTGGCTGCAGAGGTCCAAGGAAGTAGGCAATCTTCTACAGCATTTTCCACGCACATTAGCAGGGAGTTGAGTTGGAAGCAGAGCTGCTGGATCTTAAACGGATGCCCATATGTGATGTTGACTTCAAAGCCTTACCTCCAAGGACACATTGCTGCCCTCTTCACCTAGTTTTATAAAGTTTGTTGGAACCCAACCATGCTTATTCAGTTCTGTAGTTATGGATATTATGAAGCTACAATGGTAGAGTTGAATAGCTGCAACAAGAGTCGAGGATAAAAAGCCTTAATGTATTTACCTTCTGGCCTTTCGCAGAACAGTTCCTGAGCCTTGGATAGACAACCATTACTAATGAGTCTTTGTCAAAAAAAGTTGGCATAGAAATGATTTATTCTGAGACATGTGCTTATGCTCATGCATTTGCATTCTTTCAAGTGACATTATCCACTGCAAACAAGTGAAACTGAGATGGCCACGCTCACACTGCTGTGTGCTCTCTCTGTCCCCATCAGTTCTGCCTAAGGAAACAACACGCATGAGGATGATGCTGCTAACCTACTTTCAGCTGAATAAATGCCCTGTTATTTTCCAGTAGTGTTAATGGATTTGTGCTGTTCCAGCCTCCCTTTCAATGGACTTCTGTTATCAACAGTCACATATGCTTATAAGGAGCAGGTTGAGGTATAATCTGTGACTTGGCAAAAGACTTTTTCCTCTCTGTGAAACTAGCTGAGCTGTAAAGGTAGTTAAATTCTCAACTTTAGCTTCACACAGTCCATTCCAGAACCAGATATGTTATCATATTTGTAAATGACTAAATTTTATTGTATAAAAAGAACAAAAAGATATCTTCTAACAGGTTACATACTGTATCTTTTTTTAAACAGATTATGGAAAAATTTTTTTTTAAATTTCCCCAAGATAAAGGTTTTTCTGTCTCATGAGGATGAATGGGAGAACTAACTTTTTGGTTTAACATTGAATGCATGTCTACTTAGATGTTTCACTTTCAGGAATGGGGTTGTCCAGTGCTAACATTAGCAGATGGGCTGGATATTAGAGATACAGAGAAATGACCGGAAGCATGATGGGTGGTTTTCTGGGCTGTATCTGGAGGCCCATTTACATATGTTTGTGTCAAATACAATACAGTACACCAAAGCTTTGTAAATTTAATGACAATATTCGAAGTAAATAGCCACTGCACATTCCCTTAAATCATTTGCACATGTATCTTCTAATTTTTGCTCTGGTGGAGAAAAATGATTTTTTCTTTAATTTGAGAAGCAGAGATTTTTATCTTTGTATTCTCTCCACATGCCTGAAATAGGACTAGGCCATGCCAAAAATTGTAAGATGGAAATTCAGCCAGGACTCCCACAGGGATGGCAGAGGATCTACCCACCTGAGCTGTCTCTCACGGTTTGCATTAGTGTGAAGCTGGAATCAGGGACAAAAGTTAGGACTTCAGCTTTGGCCTTCAAATATGGGACTTGAGCATCTTAAGGAATGCCTTAAACATTATGCCAACTGCCTGTGCTGCTGGGTTTTTGAAGGAAACAGATCTTTAGCATTTTTTAGATGGTGCAAGCTCTAAAGTCAAAGAGGTCATTTAATTCTACAAGATGTTTATATAGGCACAAGAGCAGCTACTGATATTTGGTTGAGTTTATGGCAATGAAAAACTCTGAACAAATTTATGACTCTACAGGAAATAAAGATCCAAGATTCCATGGGATGTCAGGCAGAGGAGTGCCTTTGAATCATTTCGTATGAAATGAAATGGACAATGGAAAAAGAAAAATGCACAGCTTTTCCCTCTTTAGAAAATCCTTTCTACACACATACCCTACAATTATAAATTTTTTCAAATTAAGAAGTTAACAAAAACTGATGGTGGAAATTACAAGTGCTCAGCACATGCATGAAGATAAGTTCAAGATAATTGACAGAATTCTACCCTAGGAAATAACCCAATACATATTCATGTTTTAGACATAACTAATTACACAGGGTGTAATGGAAGATAAATGTGTATTTCAGGTGTTAGTATATTCAACTTGTACAGTGGATATTCTGCAGTGTTCTGTATAAATGCTGGGGTCTCATCCCACTTCACCTTTGAATATTCCTGCCATGTGCCCCGTATTACCACAGTAACGAGAAACAGCGAAGAGCACAGCTATGGAGCTTTACTTGATGCACATTTTGGCTCTGCCATTTACCATCTGTGTGACCTTGAGCAAACGATTTCATGTCTCCGTGCTTTCATTACTTCATCTCAAGTAGAAACAATTACAGCGCCTACCATTGTAGAGGGCTGTTGTGAAAATTAAATGAATACATGCAAGTGAAGTGCTGGGGATTCTGGATTCCACTTTGTGTCTGCTCCTTCTGTGTGCTGTTCTCTGGCTGTCATGATTTGGGTATGTGAAGTCCTGACTCCTAGTTACCCAGGAGCCAGACCTTTCTTTGGAAATAGTTTTTGTACATAAAGACACTGGACTGCGCGGACTTTAAAACCAACAATAGATGTCATGAGAGAAGAGACAAAAAGTTAGATGCAGAAGCACAGAGGAGTGATACAAGGAAGGAGGAGTCCATGTGGACAGAAAGACTGCAAAGAGGAAACTCAGCCAAGCAGCCCAAGGGCTGCTGGTAGAAGAAGCTGGGAAGAGGCAAGGAAAGCATTCTCCCTCACCCAATGTGAAGAGCTGACTGGGCCCTGCTGATGCCACCTTGGTTTTGGACTTCTGACCTCTAGATCTGTCAACAGAATAAGCATTGCTTTAAGCTGTCCATTTTTGGTAGTTTGTTACTGTAGTCCCAGAAAATGAATAAACAGGCAACCTGCATTTTAAAAAATGAGAGTTTGTAGAAGGGAAGACAAGAAAATGTGAAATTCTGGTATCCAGAACCAGGCTGACATGAAGTTCATGCAGTTATTTCACTTCATAGGGCATCACCTATTTTTTCCCCTTGCTTGTTAGATGAATGGGTGCCATCCAGAAAGGTTAGGTTGGAAGACAGTGCCCCTGGTTGACTGTGAACACATCACACAGCTTCCTCCTCCTGGAAATGTGTTGCTGATACAGAAGGCATCTGCTCAATAATAAATAATAAAATTGGAAATTCAGTTTCCCAGTCATAGTAGGCTTATTTTTAAAATGCTCAGTAGCTACTGGAGGCCACTGCTGCCCTGATAGACAGTGCAGATACAAAACGTTCCCGTCATCGCAAAGAGGAACAGGGCTAGGTGGTGTTACTGAATAGGCGAAGGCAGAGGTTCTACTCTAGATATGGCATGGGTAAGTGGTAAGGTGGAGATGTACTTTCTGTCAAAGTGGTCCATATTTTGGTCCCTTGACATGGTGAAGGAGTTAAATGCTGTATAGCAACAAATGAGAAAGATCAAGAAATCCATGAGCTACAATCTTTCCCTTCTTCTTCAGATCTAATCATACAGATGAATAAGTTGCTGTAAAAATACCAAAAAATAATACTAAAAACAATAACTGAATAATTTTTAAAAAATCTCATGTACTCAGTGTTCAGGTAGCAAGAAATTTAATTCCAGTCAGACCAGTCTCCTGTGATTTTTTTTTCCTGTCATTGAAGATATTTTGAATGCTCAGAGGCATTATAATGGAAAAAGCATGTATTTTTGCCTGGTTTATACCCATCATCCTTACCATTACAACAAGACAAAAGCATTAAAGTAAAATTAATCATGTCAAAAGATTTTAGCAAAAACAAGTGAGACCATGCATAAAGCATCACTTTGTCTAGTGTGAAGTCACGCTCTGATTAAAAACATATAATGAAAGTGAAAGTGATACATCATTGCCTTAGCAGTAGGGTTTTCTGAAAGAGCTATGCAGTTCTCAACACAAAAATGTGAGAACATTTTGGTCTCTGAAACTCACAATGATTATTGTTCTAGCTAAATCACTGGGATTCAATCTTAATTTTTTTAAAAGTAAATTAAGACTTAATGGCCAAACGAGGCATGTCAGTGCGATTAATAATTAGAACACAGTGTATGGAGCAGCTGCCTGCCTCCACGACCCAGACAAGGGGCTGGGAGAGTGTCTGCGTGTCATTCCCCTTTCACAGAAGCATCCGGATGCCAGCAAAATGCAGTCAGATCCTTAAGGTGCCTTCTGTGCATCACAGCCCTTAGCACAAAGATGTGACTGTGAAGTTGCCAGACATTCCCCAGAAATGTGGGTGTTTCACATGTAATTCACAAAACCCCAAATTCTGAGTGTCTGAGTAGTCCTCAAATGGAGGTTTGGTTAATGATGTTAATGACATCATCACTGAATTATCTCATTGATTTGAAAAGATTCCTTTTCTTTCTTTTGTTTGTTTGTTTATTTATTTTTTATTCTGATAGTCTATTGTGTTCTATGAGAATTATGCATTGTTTGAACTTATATGTCTCTGTGTGTATATATATATATAGTTATATAGGCTTTTGTGTGACTATTATAGATAGTGGTTTACAGAATATAAATAGGAGCAGTCAAGATATTTCAACCGAGGCATGTTTAAGTTATTTGAGGGGAGGCAACTTTTGAAAAGTTCAATGCCAGAAGGTTTATAATAACATGGTGAATGTATTTCTAAGCTTTCACATTCTTACAGAGGCATCAAGATTTCTTTGATACATCCAAGTCCTGACAAGAAAGCATGATGTAGTGAGAGTAAGGCAGCTATGTACAGGAGCCAGGGCTGCAATGCATGAGCTGAGCCTCTTCTTGTTGTGCCTGCATCAGATGCTCGGTTGTATCCTGGCTATTCTGCTTCACATTCAGCTGCTAATGTGCTTGGAAATATGACAGATGACCCAACTGCTTGGGTCCCAGCCCTCCATGTGGGAGATCAGACTCTTGGTTAGACCTGGTCTGGACCTGACTGTTGCTGCTATTTGAATGAGTGAACTAGCAGGTAGAAGATCGTGCTGCTGCTCTGTCTTTAAATGATTTACATGAATGGAGCAGCTGTCTGTTCTGACTAGTAATTTTTCAATGGAGGATCTCTGCATATGTCAGGACACACTATTTTCATCTTAGGACCATCAAACAAATGTTTTAGTTATCTTCCTTCTCCACTTTGAGACTAGTATGGGCCAGTAATTTGCCACTGGCCTCATAATGTATAAATTTGAGTTAGAAATCAGCATGAAGTTTCTCCTCACCATGGCAATGATGAAATACTAAATTGTGTAATTTCCATCAACTCCAGTGCTGCAATGAGTAGAACAAAGCTATAGACATGCATCACAAAAAATTAAATCTTACATTTGTAAGTTGTTAAGCGTTGGCAATTGTTGTTGTAATGGCTTTAGCTGACTGATACAGGCATTACTATGAGGAAGGCTTGGTAACTGATAACTAGGAGACTGACAGGATGGATAGGTGGACATGCATGTTCCACTCTACTAAGTCATCTGGCAAAAAATGATATCTGCTTAAATAAAAGGGTAATCAGTTATTTAATGAACTCCAACCCATAATGGAACAAGTTGATAAAACATGAGTGTTGTTTTGGTTACTGTTGCCTGCATTTGGCTAGATGTTAACAACCAAAAATGATCTTTAAAAAGAATTGGCCCATTTATAAGCAGGATTGAAAAATATTTGAGAGGCAGGCATTGCGGATTAGTGGGTGAAGTTTCCATCTACAATGCCTGATTCCTACACTAATGGCCTACAAAAGCAGCAGCAGATGGTCCAAGTGCTTGAGTTCTTGCACCACATGGTAGATCATGATGAGGTTCCTGTGTTCGGCCTGGCCCAGCCATTTCTCCTATCCCCTGTCTCTCTCTCCTCAGCGACCCCCCACCCCCTCTGGCTCTCATTCTTAGAAAAAAGTCACTAAGTAACTGATTCCATAAATCTACAGGAATGGAACTTTGGAAGAAGCAAAGGTTTTTTCTGTTTTTCATTTGGTAAAATATGAAACTGAGAAGTCTTTTGAGCAAAGCAAGTGCATTAGAACTGAGCTTAGGGACCAGCACAATGGCCTAGTGGGTGAGGCCACCACCTGAAGCACCTGCATCTCATATGGGCACCAGTTGGGTCAAGGTTGCTCCACCTCTGATCCACCTTCCTCTTAATGTACCTGGAAATCACTGGATGGTGGCACAAGCACTAGGGTTCTTGCTCTCTCATTGGAGACCTAAAAGAAAATCTTGAATCCTTTCTTCAAAATGGCCCACTCTGGCAGTTACTTCTGTTTGGGGAATGAACTGGAAGAAGAAAGATTTCTCTTTCTGTCATGCTGTCATTTAAATCTCTCTCTGTCTCTCTGTCTCTCTCTCTCACACACACACACACATGCATGCACACACACACACTAAAAAAATAAATAAATAAAAACGTACTCAGCTTCGTGGGGCCAGAGTGTCAGTTTGAGTCCTGGCTGCTCTGCTTCAATCAAGCTCCAAGCATTTGAAGGAGAAAGTGGCCCAGGTGCGTGGGCTTTTGCTCCCCACAGGGAGATCCAGATGGAGTCCTGGCTTCTGCCTGGATGTACCCTTGCCTTTATGGCCATTTAGGGTGTCAGTCAGCTGATGGGAGACCTCTGTTTCTCTCTTTTACACCCATCTCTCTGTTCTTTTTCAAGTAGATGTTTTTAAAAAGCTTTATGTGCAAAAAAAATTGAATTTAGATTTACAAGTTCCAAAAAGTGACACTCTGTGTATGTATAGGTTCATTTTTTTTTTGACATGGTGATGCTTTCAAAATAGGAAATACCAGAAAATTGCATAGGATTAAGGTTTATTGGTTATCTTAAATGCAAATGTCACATATTTTACCATTTGTTTTGTAAACCAAGATTATATTTCTGTGTATCTAGACATAAGCTATTTATTCAATTGCCCCTTTCTAGTTGTATTCGATGTCCATGGTACCTTGCTAAGGACATGATTGGCATTCAGATTTTCCTGGGTAAAGTGGATCAGCACTGATGAATCCTATTAATGTTCTTGGGCTCTGGCGTTTTGGTGAGATAGATTGATGTCGTATCTAAGGCAGCACTGTCTCATGGAATACTGCAGAGACCAGTATTCTCCACCTCTCAGTCCCATTCAGTCATCTTGTGACTCTTGGTATCACGTCTCCCTCTCTTCTCATCACTTAAAGTATCAGCCAAGATTGTGAACCTGACATAAGAATTCCTGCATGGCCTGGTCTGCTGACATCCATAGCTCCATTTCATACTTTTATCCACCTAACATTTTATAACATGTAATTTTGTTTTAAAAGCAGAGACCTCTATTTTATGATCATTATGTGAGGACCTCTGTCTCCCAAACTAGATCAGATGTCTCCAGGGCAAGCTCTTGTGGACTTAACACTTTGTGGAGCACCACCATATTTATTATGATGTACTGCATGTTGGGAATATTTACTGATGCTGTGTCCTAAACTCAGTGAGGTCATAGTGATACTTGCTTTGACTTAACATTGCATCTTCTGTGCTTAGCCCAGTGTCTATTACCTAAGAGACAGCAAGTACATTTGTTGACCGCACAAAATGAGTATGTAAAGTAAGGGTTGGGCAAGGAGATTCATTTAAAAATCATTTAGTCCTCACATTTAGTGGTTTATAAAAATTATAGACCGAGCCATGCTTCGTCAGTTTTTCTAGGAATGACACAGAACAAATATGAGCGGCCTACATAACCCATGCTTCCTTCATGTCAGACTCGGTTAGTGCCAAGTACCATACCTGGTTTGTACAAACAGCATTTGTACACATACTGTTCTCTGAAGAAAAAAAAATATTTGCAGTATTCAAATGAGTATGAACCAGAAATAAACAAGATAGGGAAATAAAGTCAACTGGTTTCTCTGTGGACTCAACTTACTTGCAATACATGGTTCAGGGTGACCATTGCACATATTTTTAAGAAAAATCTATGAAAAATCCACTAATGCACTGGTGCATGAATACACAGTAGCAAATAATTCAAGATATATGGCAATGTTCAGCCATGTATCTCAAATTAGAACTGAGCTCATTGAAGGTAAATTAGATGCTAACATATTTAAAAAGTCTAAACACAATTCTCTTTCCTACTTTGTCCAAAGACATGGAAACAATTGCTCCATGAGCTGAAATAAAAAATTCCAAGCTGAGAGCATTGAACTGCTATGCTATTGTATGAAATCTTTAGATCATTGTGTTTTTACTAACAGCAGAAACAAAAATTAGAGGAGTATGCTTTCTCTTAGGTTTTGAAGAAATTCTCTTGAAAATTGCTGGAAATACTCACTGAATGGCATGGTTCTTATAAAATATTAGACATCGTTATATTTTTAAGGCATGAGTGTGTTCACACACACACATACAAACATGTATTTCACTACTCACATGACCACTGCAGCTAGGACTGAACCAAGCTGAAGTTGGAAGCTTGAAATTCAACCTGAATCTGGCAGGGAGTTAAGTGTTTAAGCCTTTACCTGCTGCCTCTCATGTTGCTGCGCGAGCAGGAAGCAGAAACAGCGAGCGGAATTGGAACTTGAACCCAGCCACTCCTGTTTGGCATGCTGTGTGTCTTAACCACTGAGCCAAATGCCCACCCCTCATGACATGGCTCTTGGTAGATTTCCCAGCTTCATTATTTATAATATGCCCAAGTTCAGAATCTTCCATAGATACGCAAGAGTTCAGACCCTGGAAGGTACTGTATTGCTTCTTACATGTAGGGCTATCCTTATAACAGCCTCTTTAGTAGAACATTTGCCCCTTGCCCTAGGTAATTCCTACCCATTTTCATAATTACATGAAACCACTTCTATGAAAACTTCCCTAACCTCTCGTGTGTAGATGAAGTGCCCCTTTTATACTGCTGTAGTTGTCTAGGATTTCCCCTTTATCTTAGCATAAGGCATTATAATTGGGTTCTTACATTATTGAGATTCTCTTATTTCATCCTTCCATTCAATATAAAGTGAATATTCAGTAACTGCTTGCTACGTGAGAAAAGGAACTTTTAAATAAGTCAAAATTCTTGTTTCTTAAGAGTTACTCTGGAATGTAACTCATTTTCTGAGGTTCTTATAAGAGTGGTACTGTCTGTAAATTCTATCTACCTGTATAGAACTTAAGTCATTTGTGGATTTGTCCTACTGATAAGGATAATATGAAAGAAACCTACAGGCACAAACCATTCACTTGAACATTATATTCCCTTCAAAACAAGCAAAGGAAAGAAATGATTATATTTTGACTATCTTTCTTGTCTCTACATGCTCAAAGAATAGAAATGAACTAAAATCAAAAAACAGACATGTCAGAAAAGAAATCCCATGGAATATACCAACCTTCAGGTTCGTTATTTCCTAAACAAGTGGCAGTTAAAGCATTGTGCATTACTTGAATATTGAATATGGTCAAATGTACATTTATCTTGAATATAGAACTGAGATTCAATATCTTATATGCGGTTGCTTTTTCCCATTACTGTTCCCTTGACAGGGTGGAAAAATATGTATTTTTTATACACAAAGAGTCCATCAGCTTTCTAATTTTGATTCTTCCAAAAGCCCTTCCTATGTGACTGGGATCAAGTTAAATGTCCTCACAGAGGAGACAAGCCAGGGACCACAAGTCATGAGTTCCCTTTCCTTTCAATGAAAAGTCCTTATACTGCACAGTAGCAGAGAGAGCTGTAAATCAGCAGAAAAGAAACAAGACATTTCCTCCACCATTCACAAAGGAAGCAGAACAGTCCAAAGAAGGAACAACACTTTCTAACCCGGCTCCATCATTTTCCTTCTCCTGTTATCAAAGAAAGTCAGCATGAGCACTTGGAAATATAAATCTATATTTTGAAACCCCTTTTCCTGTCATTGCTCACAGAAAGCAAAAAAGGCACTTGGTGAATTGAAGCTCTTATCTGAAATGGAGGTAAAAGGGAAGGCACTTTTTGAGAAATAAATACCTTTATCCATCAGGAATGAAATTGGCCAATGGGGGATACAAGAACAGAGAGCTCTTCACTGCTCCTATTGGGAAGAGATGAAAGGTGCTTCCACATGTGGACCTCACGACAACTTTGGCATGGGAGAAATCGTACAAAAAGTACACAGTTGCCCTGGAAATTGCTTTGTTTGATCTTTGCATTAAGGATTTAGGGCCTGCAGCCTCTGAGAGGCATTTCTCTCTCTCTTTCTCTCTTTTTTTTTTTTTTTCGCATTGGCCATTTTAGTATTCATGTCTCCTGTACTGCTTTCTAATAAGTTAAGAATGAAACGGGAGACTGCGTACAAGAGTGAGAAACGCAAGAAAAGCAGTAGTGTAAAATAAAAATGAATGAAAGTGCATCTCAACTTTTTTTCTTATTAGCAGGCAAGAGAACAACAATGCCAATTTTACTGTTATTACTTAACGCTTCACATTTACCAAAGGGTCTTATAGACATTTTTACATGTCGTTTGTCAGTACTTTTCTCATATAAGGTTGGGCGGTCTGTCACTGTTCTTCACATCAATTTTATACCATTGGATTAATTTTTTTACCCCAAAATGTTAATCTAAATTCAGTTTGTGCTAGCAAGTTACCACAAATATCCTTTCAGTGGGAGTAAGTGTTCTCTTTGCTCTTAGGGTACAGCAAAACACTGGGTAGTTGATGTTTTAAATTTTGATTCCTTATGTTAAATAGACCCATTTTTCCACTCTTATTCACGTCCATGCCATTCAATTAGTTACTACTCAGATGTAGCCCTAGTGTAGTGTTTCATAAAAATAAAGAGCATAACAAGGTGAGATCTAGAGGGAATTTGTATGGACCTTCCTTTTAACTCTTCTTTGTTACCTAATGTGAGTGAATGTTGTGGCTCCCATTGGTGAATGCGGATGGAATCTTTGACAGGAGCATGAAGACATGGAGAGAAGTATGTGCCTGAGTTAAGTGGGCCAAGTATGCTGACTGAGAAACCGGCGAATCCCAGGTTTAAGGTTGTTACTAGTTTGTTAGTTTGCATAATGACAGTCACTCAGTAGGCAAGCAGAATTCAAACCTGAACACTGTATTCTGTCATTAATGATCACCCTCAGCTCCCTGAAAAGTCAGGTTAGCAGTGTGAAAGTATGCCATTTTGATGTTTTATTGGACTTGGATATTTCCTTGTTCCTATGAGAAATATTTCTTCATATATTACTAGCATGGCTCAAATGGTATGGAAATCTCATTCCCATATATATATTTTCTTTTACATGTGTGCATACCTATATGTATATAAACACACACACATGCACACATAGAAGTTCCCTTTCACATCAAGTGAATTGAGTGAATAGCTACACATTGAATTGCCCATATGGGATCCCAGCATGTTCAAGGTGAGGATTTTAGCCACTAGCCTATCACACTGGGCCCAGGAAGTATTTTTATTGACTGATGATTTTAGGGTATAAAGGAACAGTCCTTGTGCTTATATTGGTGATGGTGACATAATAATAGCAACTATTCCTGACATTTATTGTGTGAATACTAAACACTAGATTTATTAAAAATGAACTCAAATTATCTTCAGAAAATAAAGAAGCTTTCAGTTTTATGACTTCCTCAAGGTTATAGACTATGTTGAAACAAAGGCTTATCTGATTCAAAAGTCATGATTTCTTACTATTTCTCTCCAGGAAGACAGTTAAATCAGGCTATGGGAAAACTTCAAATAGAGTTACCTTATATTCTAGTCTGTAACTACTGTCCCAGAAAAACTAATCTCCTTTTCATGCTAAAATAAATTTAAATTTGGACAATATATGTGAGAAGCAACTTATCTGTGAGCAGTATTTAAGATGAACACGGTAGGTGGTGCGGACTAGTCAGCACTGTAGTATAGCCACTGCTTGTGGTGCCAGCATCCCATACTGGAATGGTGGTTCAAATCCTGGTGACTCCTTTTCTGGTGTAACATCTTACATACATGGGAAGGCAGCAGATGATGGTGCAAGACTGATTCTCTGACCACAGGGGAGACGAGGTGGATTCCCTGGCTCTTGGTTTATCCTGGCCCAGACCTCTGGCTGTTATGGCCAGTTGGCCAGTGAATTGGTGGATGGAGGGTTGATCTCTCATTCATTCATTCATTCATTCTTATTCTCTCTCCCCCCGCCCCTTTCCTGTATACTACCCTGCCTTTCAAATAAATAAATAAGTCTAGCATAATGAGGCAAAGTTTTTCTTGGGTCATATTCACTAAGCGTTGTTAATATCTTTGCCTTTGCTGAATCATGGCTTCCAACAAGTGGCAAATTGGAAGTAGCTTGGTATTTTGGAAGGGGATGGACAGATCTGTAAATGAATGCTATTTCCTATCCAGATCCAGTGCAAATGTCTTCATGTCATTTATGTTCTGTTTTTATGTCACTTTCCTTTGACAATCTTTAGTCCTGCCTCTTTTCTCTCTCCTTGTCTTCATGTGTCATCTGTGTAAGGTGTCTTGACTGATCAAGTGTCCGAAAGTGGTTTGGTTTTACTTTAGCTTTAGACTCTGATACGTTTTTAAAGGACAGCTTTGTTCATGCAGTCAGATGGTTAATTTGTCAAAAGGAAAATAAAAATTGTTAGCATGTATCTTTAACATATGCTTCTTCCTTCCCTCTCCTTAATTTCCCTGTTCCTACTCCGCTACTGCTTTACTGTCATGGTGCTGTTAGTGGTATCCAGGGAGCTCCTGGTTGCAGTTTCTGGACAATGCTACTGCAGGTTTCGCTGGGGTAAGCCAGCTCCAAAATGTATTATTTCAAGCACCACCTCACACGTTTTTACTCCTCTTCTGCTCTTATGGGCAAACTGTTGTTCTGTTTCTATTATTTTAAAGGGCTTTCAAGAAGAACACAGAAAATTATTGTTTTTAAGCTCATAAAAAAGCCTACTTAAAAGACATACATAGTAACATTTAACATTCACATTTGTCAGTTTTTAAAAGTCTGGCTTTGAGAGGTGGATTAAAATTGTTCATTTATTATTTTATCTTTACAGCTCTGGGTGATTTTTGACAGCTAAAATGTAGTTTTATTGACCAGTGCAGTCACTGTGCCCACAAGGGGACTTGTGCCCACAGCTTGCTGCACTCACGGAAACGATGGTTTTTGATCCCATGACTGAGTCAGACTGGAAATCATAACCAATATAGCAATAAGTTCCAAATCTCAGGGCCCAAGGCAATAGGTTTGCTGTAAAACACAATCACCCTTTAAGGAAGGGAGGGAAGAGGCAGGGGGAGAGGAGCATTCTGGAAACTCAGTTTGATGCCACTCTGGGAAGACCAGGAACACTTCTCTAGCTGCCCTTCCAGAGTGTAACAGAGCAACATAAGGAGACCTTTCTCTAAGGCCTGGCTTCCACAGGCCAAAGAGTCATGAACAGAAATGCTGAAGAAGTGAAATAAAGGTTAGCTACACAAACTATGCATTAACCAACTAATTTAATGTGAGAAAATGTACAACTAAGCAATCAACAATAAATACCAAGAATTTTGGAGAGAGAGGATGTCTCCGATCCTCCTACACCCACCGAAACCTCAGCCAGTAGAGTGATTCTAAGTGCAGCTTTAATTTAGGCCCATTCAACTACCAAATTGGTCACCTCTGCAATGTTAATTTTGTCCTTTATTCCAAATCCCCTTGTAACACATAAGCAAACCTCCAAAGGATAACAAATCAATACAATGTCTAATTTGATTAACCATGTTTTCAAACTCATCAAGACCGCTCTAACCTGAAATAAATAGGTGAGTAAATAAGTAAGTGTCACTCACTTGTGAGTATTTTCCACGTCTTCTTTTCATCATCGTAATACTGAACCAGATTGCTGGGGAGCCGGTCCGGTCCAGGAGGCAACCCTCCAACCAACAGCAGCATTTTCTTGTTAGAACGAATTCTTCACCCAAAACAAAAGAGGAGATGAACAACCACATTATTGTAGAGTCCTTTTAGTGGCAACAAAATCATAACCATCAAAAGAATGTTCCTTGCTTGCCGATTTCTATTTCATTTTTTCCCTGCTGCTTCTCCCATTCATGTCTCAACATTTCTTTTGAGCCAAGCAGAAAAATGATCAGAAGAGCTGCCTATCCCCATACTCGTGGAATAATAAGCTCCCTTTATGCAATTTGTTAGAGGTTCATTCTAGAACGACCTTTTTCTTATATTATCCCTTTAAATCATCACTCTTTACAGCTGAGTACACATGAAATGCTCTGGAGTTGTACTAAGGTTAAGCATTAAAGTTGCATGTCAAAAATCGTATTAGTCAAAATCATTATTATAAGCCATTCTCCACTCAAAGAACCTTGAAAAAATTAAGGTTATGCAGAGAGTTTGTGAGCCAACTCTTTAATCACCTAGGGTAGTTCAAAAACCAGTTTGGTACAATTAGCACAGTGCTAACTGGGGTGGGTTCACCAGTTTGAGCATGAATTTTTTTGTTTGTTTCATTTAGCTTACACTTCTGCCTTCATCCTCTTTCCCTACTCCCAGCTCACCCTCCCCTCTGCTCTCCCCCTGTGCACCACTGGCGATATTGCAGCACCAATTGGTAAAAATGAGACTGTGATGTTGTTGTGAGCCTCCCCAGAGTGGAGCCCTGCCAATGCTTGCCACTGATCCAGCGGCATGAACCTGCTCAACTGTGCAAAGTCACTCTAATTCCCTCCCTCTGTTTTTCTACCTTCTCCCCCAGGGGGCAGCCACTGAAAGGAGTGACTACCCACCCATCAAGAGCTGGCAATTCGCTGCTATTAACCGTGACTGTGATTCCCAGTCTGCCTGGCAGTTCCTGAGAAGAGGCCTGCAATGTCTCATATGCAGTAAAAGCTATAAGATGCACCCTGGCCGGCACACTCGACCTGATGGATGTACAATCCTCAGGAACAGTAATGGATTGAGAACACTTGCCGCTGAAGCAGTGAGCGGAGGCCCAGACCCCTACAAGGGGCCTGCTGCTTTAACAGTCGCTTTACATGTAATTGAACTTTTAATTCACCTGAAAGACTCAAGGTGGTGGTGGAAGAAATGGAACAACCATGACTGAAGGAAAAAGTCAATACATGCAAAAATGTTGCTCTAAAATATGAACCAAGCCCACAATGTAGCTCTGGATATATTGTTACATACTTAGCCTGTTCTGACTCAGGGATGCTTGACAAAATATACCCTTGTGGAGAAGCATTGTTTCTTGGTGAAGAACCTAACACTGGGAGAGTTTACTTAATGCAGTTAATTGCACTGAAGGTAGGAACAAGAGAATTCCTTTAATGAAACTCTGATGCCATTGAATTGTTGTACATACCTCAGTAGGAAAAATTTAGCAAAACGTCTGTGTTAGAGACTTATCAATAGGGGGAGCTGCGTGTGTAAACAAATGACTAATGGAATAACTAACAAGGTTCATCTTGCCACTGTGTGGATGTAGGTGATAGAAAAAAAAAACAAACTTGGAATTTAGTGTGCTTTTGAACTCAGCTTGTATGCAGGACACTAGTTGGCAGAGAAACAGATCACAAAACAGCAGAGAGCTCTGCGCTTTCAGAATTTCAATGATTGCAGTGATTTTAGAAGGAAGCTAAGGTAAATATGTGTGAAAAGTACCTATTTATTCAGAAATAACAGAATTCACGTGCCACGTAATTTCCAAAATATATGGTAGCAAAACTGATAGCTATTCTTTTCACTATAGATCTTGGCCAGGTAATCAACTACTATGTATATATAAAAGAATTCAAGATGAAAGCAAACCATCTTTTGGTTGCTGTGAGTTACCTTGTGTAGATGGTGTGGCCTGAAATCATCACATGTCTCTATGCTACCAAACTTCAGGTGTGAGCAAATGAATCAATTTCAATAAGGTAGACACAGGAAAAATTCAGTGAAGAGCTAATTGTGACACAAGCAATATATTTTATCAATCTGTTCTGCTTTAAAAATCTGGTTACTACAACGGACCAGCATCTTGTGGCTCCAATATATTTGTAAGGTTATTTCATTCAATGCCAAGTTAAGTTTCCCTGGATTATGCCCATTGGAGATTGTCCAGCACTGAGCTGAGTTGATCATCTCTGTTGATGCAAAGAGGGTTCTAGAGTCTATCTTCTCATTATAAAGAAGCAGCCATTCCTGTCTGACCTGTGAGAGTAGGAAGCGAGACCAGCAATATGTATGCCATTGCATAGATGGGAATTGGTAACAATCTACCCCTGGAAACAATGGCAGACAGGAAATGTTCTGCACACATTTATGGATTTAAATCTTTAGGTCATCGAGTGTCCACTGGTAATGTGATGAAGAATGACAAGGAAGGAAAGAAATCCACCTCCCCTCATTAGATGTTTCCTTTGCAGAGGCAGTGCCACTATGAATGGAAACCCATTCCTAATTTTTCACAGTGTTGTGTATGTATCCTCACTCATTCTGTTATGGTGTTCATTTAGTCTAGTTTGCTTGTAAAGCTTGTGTTACTCAATTTTCCAACTCATCCTCAATAGGAGTATTCATTTTAAAATGAAGCCTAAAGTTATGCCTTGTATAAAGGTGAACTGCATAGAAATCAAAATAGAGCAATGCATGTGAGAAGCTGCAGAAGTAACAGAACACATTTATTCACCATTTTCCCACTGACTTTCAAAAAGCCCCAAATGGTATAAATTTCCATTTTATAGCACAGTGTAAAAGTTCCCATAGTTACTATTAGAAAACTTATATTTGATGTTACATAAAGCTATAAACCTTCCTGGATCCGAATAATGGGAATTTTTCTCTATTCCTTAGTTCTTAAGAATAATATAAATGAGCAAAACCATCACATATTTTACTTTGATGTAAATGCAATGTCAACTATTCAATTACTTCTAGAAAGTAACGCATGTGAATAATTTCTGTGGAAAAGCTTTCATTCTTTTTACAATGTACAATTATAATACTACAATGATAATAATGACAGATAATGACAAATGTACATCGGATAGGAGACCCCTGGTTATCATGCTATTTACTTGGTATGGGTGAATTTCAATCAGAAAAGATCGTGGCGTAAGAAAGCATACCCTGTGAACTAGAAAAATAAAATCACGAAAATCTAAACTGTCTGGGGTAAAAGGAGTTTTAATGACTCTTTTCTGAAAAATACCATCAGAGCTTTATGGGTTGGGTTTTAGATTAGACCTAACCTACAAATACAGCCTCACTATAATCCTTAGAGCTCCTTCAATGGCCAGGATATGTTGTGGGGAAGCTTCCTACATGGGGAACAAATGTAGCCAAAATTACTATGTTCTCATCCTGTTTTTGTTATATTTTTAGATATTACTTTTCATTCCTCATTTCAGCTACCTAGAGACAAGTAATGCATATTAAAGATAGGAAAATTAGCAAAATTTAAACCAAAAACTGAGTATATCATGATTAATAATACTATTTGGATGTCCGAGTTCTTGGATTCTCACTCAGAAAGCATCACATGAAAAAGGCAATGGAATTTGAAGGTCTCCTTTGTTCCATCTCAGTAATTGCCCACCATTTAGCATGTGTCACATTTGGGGGTGTGCTTGTGCGTGTGTGTGCCTGTGCGTACCTGCTTTGGTTACGGGGATGAATGATTGAAGGATGACCCAAAATCTCCTGGTGTAAACAAATTTTTCATCATACTGGTGCTCTAAGTATAGGAAAATCTCATTTATTTATATTTCAGTGATTTGGAACTTTAATAATTGGGAAACATGCCAAGTTATCCTTTCCATGATACATGAAAAAAGTTTGCATTAGCCAGATCATAAGGAGAGCTTTAACCTATTAAAAAAAAAAAACAAAACAGCTGGCTTGCTAGCACTTGAGAGCTACGACTGTGCCTCTAAGATTATGTTTATTTTAGATTACTAATAATTCTTTGAAGAAAGTAAGCATTCTCCAATGTTCTAAGAATTATTAAATCATATTTAACAGAAACCTCTTAGGCAATTTCATTTTGTGATTACCAAGCTTAGTACATTATCAGGAACATCTGAGGGGTTGAAAAATTTGAGATTATTGACAGAGATTTTCAGTTCCCAAGTTTTAGAGATTATGATTCACTCGGATGGGTCCTTTAAATTCAATACGTCTTCATAGCCTTCCAGTTGCTTCTAACAAAAGCCAGGTTTGAGGCCACCTTCTTAGTGCAGTCCTCTACATAATGTAGAAATCTTTTTCACAGTTTTTTCATAATTACTATATTCTTATATGTTTAGAAATGAGTAATAGTTTTCCAGCTATTACAGTTTTAACAGTTGTTACAAGTTGTTGAACAAATACATCTCTCTTTCCCATAGGCTGGGCTGAAAAACCTACCTAGGTCTTCAAGAGGAAAAGCGAGCACCCAGGGTTTTGGTATGCCAGCATTTCAAATACCGGAATTTCTCTCCCTCATGTTGGAAATCCTCATTTCCTGTGCCATGTATCCCAGTCTCCTCCCAGTACTTAGAGGGCCACTGCTCCTTCTAAAACGGGAGTTTGGAATTGTTCACTGTGTGACAAAGGTGATATATGACAGGACAAAAGTACTGTTTTTCCTTGAATGTTTTCCAAAGTCACGGCACTCTTGTAGCGGTCATATGCAATCCTGCGCTACTTTTCATTTTATAGCTGACAGATATAGTTCGTTTTTTAAAGCAGACTGATAGTGTCAAACCAGGTTTCCCTATCCTCCATTTCTTCTCATTGAAACGATTTTAAATAGCCATAATTGACTACATTTTTTTAAACATTTCTGTTTCCTCCAACTGATCTAGACATGTTGCTTCATTTATTATTTGGCCATTGTTAGCTGAGTTCCTACCATATTTGAAGTGATGTTTGCAACAAGTGGCATCAATTCCTTTTCCCTCACTATATTTAACACCATTTTGCAGGGGAGGCATCGAATTAAAATATCATGGTTCTTGAGACAAAACAGCCTACTTATTAAGAGTGTAGACATTAAAGCTATGCTGAGACAGTTGGCTAAAGTTCTTCTTTAGAACTTTAAAAGAGATAAACAACATTGGGCTTGCCTCTTTCTCCTTTCTAAATCTTATTCTTTTTTTAAAAAAAAAGTATTGGAAAGTCAGATACAAAGAGAGGAGAAGAGACAGAGGAAGATCTTCCATCCACGAATTCACTCCCCAGGTGGTTGCAATGACTGGAGCTAAGCTAATCTGTAGCCAGAAGCCTGAAGCCTCTTCTGAGGCTCCTACATGGATCAGGGTCCCAAGGTCTTGGGCCAACCTTCACCACTCTCCCAGTCACAAGCAAGGAGCTGGAAGGGAAGTGGGGCCGATGGGATTAGAACCGGCACCCATATGAGATCTTGGTAGCTCCTAGGCTACTGCACCGGGCCCTCTAAACCTTATTTTTAAAGCAGAGATAATAAGATATCTATGGTATAATCTTAGTTTTGAGGATTAAATAAAATAGGTAAAAGTTTTAAATGGTATTAGTAAAATTAAATCACCATATTCTCTGTCATCAGGACCATTGCTATTACCCTCCTCATCATCCTCCTCACTTATGTTAGCTATTCTTTTCTGTAATTTTCAGGCTTGAGAACAGGTGGTCCACGTCTCCATCCAAGCTTTATCATTTGAAAATAATGAGTTGTATTTATATTGTTCAGATATCTTACTTATTATCTCTGAAGAGAAGCTGAATCACAGGTTTCATGGGAATTTCCTGTGGATGATCTTTTGGGGGTATTTTTTCTTTTAAAACACAAAGAGTTGTTGCAAGAACTCTAGTTTTGAAGTGGCAAAGTAAACCAGAGTAGATCATCATTATCTCATCTTCCAAGTTAATTTCAAGTAAAGAATCAGCCGTGTATGAATTTAAATCATCGTTCAATGATTTCTTGTATTTAGGGCATTGGGTCAACTCTAAGCCTCAACTGCCTCACTTGTGCGATGGGGAGAACTATCTCTTCTTACAAAAATGCAGCAAGGGTTAAAAGAGGTTTGTAGTTATAATGGATGGGGAAATATACGGTTCCTCCTTATCACCAAAGCCGCCTTCTAGCACCAGTCTCTCTGGCAAATGAAAAACCTTCTGTGCACCTTTTAGCGTGAAAGTTAAATGTCTCTGTGTCACAAAGGGAGAACAAGGTTGATGCTTTCAGTGTGATCCAATATGGTGGGGCTGGAGAAGACAAAAGAAGTTATGACCTTCCAATTTCAGAGCACTTAACTCATGATAGTGTCATATTTTATGAAAGTGGTAAATGGGCAATTTCACATGTACAGTGCTCATGTGTGGGACTGATCAAGAAAACAGAAAGCCTCTCGGAGTTCATGGGTACGGGATGGGTGTTTGAGTCTGTTCAGGTTGCTATAATCAAAGTATTACAGATGGAGTGGCAACTGGAAACAGCAGAAGTGTATTGCACACAGTTTGGAAGCTGAGAAGTACAAGATGAAGGAGCTAGCAGATACGGTTCCTAGTTAGGGTGGCATTCCATTTTTGTTGCCACACTGTGGAGGGTTAAATGGAGAAGGAGAGAGAAAGTAAGCTCTCGCCTGTCTCCTCTTCTGAAGCCACTAAACCCATCACAAGGGGCAATTACCCCTCAAAGATTATATTTAAACAGTATCACACAGGGCATCAGGGTTTCAATGGATGACTGCTGAGGGGAGGAGAACACAAACATTTCATCCGCAGCAATGGATTTTTCATTTCTACAGGTTACATGGGGATCTGTAGCAGTTTTTCTAGACCTGAGAAGCCCCCAGTTAACATCTGGGAAAATATTTATATAGGAAAAATATTTATATAGTTTTTTAATAATCAATTGATAAATAATAGTTATGCAGAAGTATTAATTTCACAAAGCATTCATCTGAAAACTAATCTTTGGTGTTCTGAAATCTTTATTGCTTAGATGCTTTTCAGATACCATGTTACATTGTTTATAAATTGCCAGAACATTTATAGCATAAGTTTAAAAAATATATAACCACAGATGTTATGGATCCTAATCTCATTCATAAACTCACTCTATTTATTCTCTTGCCTAACAAATCTTTTTGTTAAGACAACCTCTAAACTTTCTGACATTCAAGTCACTAAGTCTTATTGTTAACCCCCTATTTTCAGGAGTGCATATTAGAGTGTCCATAGCTGTAATGATTTATAACTATCTCCTGATTCTGGCCAAGCCCTCATTAACCTGATTGAGCTGGGTTGGTTTTCTTTTGAGCGGTACTGGTGATGGTCCTGCCTCCAGCTATCCCAAATTATGTATTTTGTTGATGAGCTTAACAAACCCTGACATTTATGATCAATTATTTCAATCTCTTAGAAACCGTCAAAGAGGTCCTCACTACTTATTATGTATAAAACTTCACCTTTCTCCATATTATAACCTCTCTTTTCTCTTTTTCTCTTTCACAGGCACATACATAGCCTGAAATTCATTTCAGGGGTAAGGGAGTTTGTGAGTGGAGAAAATGTGAAAGAAGAATTTCAGACAGAATTTTGTTAGATCATAGGAAAACCAATCAGCTGGGCAAGATCCCAAGTCACTAGCCAGGAGAAGGCTTGGCAAGTGGGCCAGCCTGCCTTCTACTTCGAGCAAAAACAAATCCCTAAACTCCTCAAATGAGAATTGCTACCTTTTTCTTAAAATTTTCCAAAGAAGCAAATTCCCTTGAGAATTTGTTCCAGCTGATTTGCTGTTGTATTTAGGTTTCTTTATCATAGCTGTGCTTGGTAATTACACAGCAGCTTTCATTGGAAGAGACTTTAAATAGACTTGATAATGCCTCTCTGAGGTGGGTAAACATGAAGTATCATTATCCCCATTTAACAGATGAAAGAATAGAGGAAAGGGGGCTTGGGCACCTTTTCCAATGCCTGGTGATGGCTTTGATTTTCTCCATTTCACACAGGAAGTGTCTCTAGAGGCTCCTCACACAACTGAGACTCGCAGGTGTGGCTGCAACGGTTCAGTTTTCACCTCAGAACCTAGCAGCCACCCCTCTTTCTCTGTCATGAGTCAGGCTATGTGGTAACTGTGAAATGTGATCATATTCATTAAGTATTTATCTAAGATGAAAGCTACTTGAAGATTTGTTTGATCATGACATGAAGACAATACACATTAATTCTGACTAAAAAAGCCAAATAGACTCAGTGCACAGTAGGTGCTCAATAAAGGCTTTATGGGTGGAAGTTATGAAAAAGAAAAGAGTAAATGAATGGAGAGTGCAGAAGTCACATGTAATCCTGCTACCCAGGACATGTAGACTCTGCATGTCTTTTCAAAATTTATTCTCACCAATTTAAGGCTGAGTCAAGTGGCGATTATTGCAGGTGTTGTCAAAGGCAACGGAGAAAGAAAAGTTACACTTCCCAGCTTCACTGTGGAAGAGGCAGAGGACCATGTATTGAGAGGATGATGCTGTTGGTTAGCCCTAAGTCTAACCTGTTCCTTTCACCAAGTGCCACACCTTAACCTTACCTATGTTATTAGCCTTTTTCTTATTATACTACCACCCCATCCACCATTTTTACTGAACATCTCTGCTTCACTTTCCTCTTCTTTATAAATCAGGATTATCTCATGGACTGGGAGTCACCCAAGATGGAGTGCAAAGTTTGCTAACATTCACTTGTGGTGTAGTATGGGACCTTCATGATTTTTGCCATATGATTTATTTAATTTTTATTTTAAAACTGCTCACTTATATACTCTGAAAAAAATTTGAACCTAGCACAGTGGTTCACAGTTGGGGAATCTCTCAGAGATTCTAATTCAAGATTCATGGTAGGGCTCAACATTTTGGAACAGAGGGTAAATCTGTCTGCACTGCCAGTTTGAGTCATGGCTGCTCCACTTCCAATCCATCCTCCTGCTAATACACCTGAAAAGGCAGTGGGAAGATGACCCAAGTACTTAGGCCCCTGTCCCTTGTAGGAGACTCAGAAGAAGCTCCTGGCTCTTAGCTTCAGTCTTGCCCAGCCCTAGGCATTGTGGCCATTTAGGGAATGAGCCAGAAGGTGAAAGATCTCTCCCTCTCCAACTCTGCCTTTCATGTGTGTGTGTAAAATATGTAATCCAGGTTGGACTCAGCATTTTTTATAAACGTTTCCATTCAATTCCAGTGTGTAACCAATATCTAGAAAAATTGTTCCCAGCATTAATATTTATGAAAGTATAGAATTCATAAGTTAAAAGTTTTATTTCTAACACATATTAAACATAATACCTAAGCTAGCCACTAAAATGATTTTAAAATTTTCCTCATATACCGCCAAAATAGTCTCACATACTGCCACTGGTAAACAAACCACACTCAGAAACATACTATAATAGAAGAAATCAGGCCTTTAGAAACTCTTTAGGTACATCCCAGTTTTGCAGTTTTCCATTGTGTGACCATGGAGATGAACACCTGTATTGACTGCAGGTTTCTGCATCAACATTGGGGTTGACCATCTTCCTTCTGCTTGATGTCTCATTCCAGCTCTCAGAGCTCCCAGGGGTCCTAACAGTTCCTCCCCAGTATGTCCTAGTTTCAGAACCTAACGACATCCTCTAGTGTGTGAATGGGGTAGTTTGCTCATGCTTTTGGCAGCCTAGACAGCTTTTGGTCTAGGCACCAAACCTGTACACTGACTGATGGCAGGGACAGACAAAACAAAAACGAACAAACAAAAATCCTTAGGATCAAAATCAGAATCCATAAAATGTAGCTCCTAGTCCTTCAGTCCTTAGCCATCAGGGCTAAGATGAGTGTCTTGGTAATGGACATAACTTCACACTCCATTCTTGGTTCCCTAGTCAACTTCATATTCACAGCATTCTCCTCCTTTCTCTACTTCCCAGATTAAAGCTTCCCACAGCAACTAGAAGCAGTTGAATATCTTCTCTGCTTGATTACCTATATAATCCCTAATTCTAATACCCAGTGCTTAGCTCCTTTCTCCTGAAGAGCACACATTGCAGTAGAAATAGCAGCTCATTAATCCCATCCTGCAGCCCCATCCTTGTCCCTGTATCACCTCTCAGGCTAATCCTCCTGCTTGCAAGAGATGTAGAGGGCTTGTGGTTTGCTAACACAACTACTGGCTAGCTAAGCAGCTGCAAAAATAACCACTGTGTGTGTGATAGGAGAAAGCTCTTCTCGTCCAAGAGGGAGGAATGGTTCCATGCAGCCTGCCACTAAGGAGCCATTCAAGCTCTGTCTAGCCTGGTGGCAAACTGAGATAAAGCATCACTCTCAGCCTAGTGAAGGACTCCTCAATACTGCCTGCATTTAAACTGGCAACAACACCCAATTATTAGACAACCAGCCTCCTGAGAAACAATCTCATTACTGACATTTCTTTCTCTTTCTCCATCTGGCTGATTTTGGAGGAGATAAGAGTGACCTCCAGCCTGAGGGGACTTTGATACCTGCAGCAAAGGGAAAAGTGCAGAAAGACCCAAGATCATTGTAACATAATGAAATTGTCAATTCAGAAGGCTGTGACTCTTCTCACGAACAATGTCTGTCTGAGTGTCTGAGAAAGGAGTTGAGTCATTGCAGATGATGCCGAGGGAGAAAAATGGCCAGGTCCCACCTCATGGTCCACAGCTCAATTTTTTCTGGTACTTTAACTCTTGGGAGGGATTCCTCCTGAGACAACTAGGAAGCTGGTGCAGAAGAAATGGAGGCAACCTCCTGCCAACCAGGCTCCTTCCAGTTAGTTACTGAGGGAATGGCCACAGTGGGAGACAGGGAGAAAAGACTCCAGTCTTTTATTGAAATATTCATGTTAACAAATTGGTATTCATCTTTAAGAAAAGGAGTTTCAATTGCTACTTTCTGAAAGGGCCTGCAATTTGTAAGAGAAAAAATAAGTCTGCAAAATCATCCTGAGGTTAGGACAAAGGAAGGAGAGAAATCTGCATCCAGCGAATGAGGCAGGCACAGGGGTGTGTGCTGTGGAGACAATGAGGTGTGGCTTGTGGGAGCTGGCTTAGAGGAACCCTGCTGCTGTGGGTGCAATAGGACTCTTTTTTTTCCCCTCTCACTCCCTGTAGTGAACTAGCTCTTTCTGTTCTTTGCTTTGCCAACCCTGGAGGACCCTAGTGCCCAAGTTAACACTAGCTGGAGAGCTCTGTGACATCTGGGAGGCCCTCCTAGGCCCCAGTCCCAGAAGGGCATCTGCAAAAATCTCTGAGATCCATACCGTCAAGGCACCCTGGGTCAGTACCCCTTTCAGGCATCACAGACACCAGTTATTCTGAGAAAGCTTCCCACATTCTTGAAAGCTGAATTGTACACAGTGTACTGTGTAGCTTTAATTAGTGTGTAAATTCTCCAGAGCAGTAGATACCTAATTTTCATCCCCATAAATTATGACCGCTGGAGTTTGGTCATTCCAGTAACTGTTCCCATGAGCCATTTCCTTTTTTCTCATGTCAGTTAACCAGATTTCTTTTAATTTTGTATTATACTTCGCCCAAACTGTGTCAAAATAAGTTATTAAATAAGTATAAATAAATTACTATCTATTTCTCTGATCTTCACTAGATATGCAGTAAATAAATGAAGACCAATCATTTTTTCTCCCATGATTTTTAAAGTGTGGCCCAAAATCCACCTGTCACAAAACCACTTGGGATGCTTGAAGCCTCTAGGATAGATTGGAGGAACATGTATTTCATTAAAAATCTCTTTGGTCATTCTTAAGAGTCCCACTAGCCTAGGTAAGATTTTAGGGGACTGAGGAAAGAAGATGTGCATGTTTCCCCTCTTCTAACTTCTCATTTCCTGTATAATTTTGCCTGTGCAGATCTATTTGAAAGTGCCATTTCAGTTCGTTTCCCTAATCTGTTAACTAAATCTTTGTGTTGGTTGGGTCTTGCTATGGACTTATTCGAGCTCCTTCCCTACCTGTGCCTATTTGGAGCCATGGCTATTAGGGAGGCAACAAGGTTAAATGAAGTCATGAAGACAGGTTCTAAAGCAAGAACTGGGTCTGAGGAGAACTAGGACACATCCACCTGATCTTCCCCCATTCCCTAAGTGAGCAGAGGGTAGTCCTTAAGAGGACACAGGAGATGGTTACCTGCAAGTCAAAATAAGAGGTCTCACCGGAAATCAACTCTGAGGCACCGTGGTCTTGATCTTCCAGCCTCTACAAGGGTGATTAAGTAAGTTTCTGTGAAGCTACCCAATGTCTGATATTCTGTCATGGCAGCCCCAGTAGGCTGTTACAGGCATCTTTAGCAGAACTATCTTGTCAAAAGGAGCCTGGGATTGAGAAAGGTCAAGCAGTCTCACACTCGGTCTTGCACACTGACACTGGAGGAGACCACCTTATGGTCAAACTTGCCTTGATCTTGCTACTCATGTCAGGCAGTAACTATCCTTTGGAGCAGTCTCTCAGCTACAGTCTAGAGAATCCCACGAGTGCAGAGACAGGCTTTGCGGTTACTCCTCTGCTGTTGCTTTGGGCACTGGAACAGTGCATATTAATGAAAAAGAATATTGCAGTGGTGGGACGGATAACCAGGAAGGAAAAAGACGAAGGCAGTTATGTGGAGAAGTGATTCCTCTAACCTGATATTGTGAACTCTGAACCACGTCTAGAAAGTGCAGATGAGAATTTGAGTTTTCAGAAATTTAAAATGTTTCTCATGCTGTAAGGCTTTAGCATTTTCTAAACACTCTCTTCACACACACACACACACACACACACACCACACACACACACACACACACACACACACACACACACACACACACACACACAATGTGAAGCACTCTCCACGAAATGATTTCTGAGGTGAGATGATTATTTGCTATGTCTTAAACACTACTGTCTGAAGCTGGGACTGTTAGTTGCAGCACACTAAGGCAGGGCCTGTGTGTATGTGTGTGGTGAGGTGCGCTCTTTGCTGTCTGGGGGGCATGTTTCTTGGAAAAGAACTTTACCTGAGCTGGCTGCTACTGCTTTAACACTTGAGAAACTGCAAGCCTTGACTCTGAGTATTTTAAGGATGATGTTTCCATTTTGCATTCTGCTTTTTCATTGTTGAACTTTTGAGGATAATCATGCCTGGCAACAGGTCTGTCACAACTTACGGTCTGAAGTTACTATCCAGAATTCCTTCTAGAGGGAATAAGCCTTTTTCAAGGCAAGACAATGCTGTCTTGAGACAAGGTAGTAGCTAACTGGGAAAGGTAAATGGCTTTCTTGGTGTCTTTCACTAATGTTTGAAAAGACACTCTAAATTGTCATGGACTTTGATGATACTTGATTTCCCTAAATTTAGGTAAGAGAAAGTGTTTGTGTTAAAATTCTTCTGACCTTCTACTCTAAGCAGTGATCACGGCCATGCGTTGTCTTTGTTATACAGTAGTGATACAACTCTTCATAGAAAGCAAGAGTTTGATTTCTCAGAAAGGGTCATGATCAGAACGGAGCGTTCTCATCAGAAACGCAAGCACTGAGTGTGTGCACTGAACATTTCTTCCTCTCCACAACTTCCACCAAGTCAGTGACGTCATAGTACTGCATGTACTAAGCGCAGTAAGAGACCTGTATTGTTAAGAGCTGCAGATATTTTTGTCCCTATGAAATACGATGAGGAGACTGTATCGAAGGAGAGAGGAAACTGCACAAGCAATTCTCATGATGAATTTAGCTTTTCTGTGTCAGGCTCTGCCTTGGTGATGTGCGTGGTGAAGCCCTCTGTTGGATTCCAGCCATGACTGGAATTGTGTGCTTCAGTGTTTCCTGCTGATCCTCACAAAGAATGTTTTTGCATCACCATTAAACAGAGCTTTTTTTTTTTAACTTTTGCTTTCTTTTGACATATTTCTTCTCTTTATGAGTTATCACTGTCTTGGCAGTCAAAGAATTCCACCTCATTTCCCTGAAATAATTATTGTCTAAACATTGTTGCAATACATATTGATGTGTTTGTAAGAATATTTAAGTAATAACTTGAATAATGAATAATTTTTTTAAATAAAAGATGTGCTAAAGTAAGTCTAGACTATCATTTGAGAAACACAGTGCCTAAGTCTACAAAGCCATAAGAATCACACAAAGAAGAAAAAAAGATCAAAATTAGTCACAGGTATTTTTCAGCACCGCATCAAACACCAAGATTTTTAAATGATATTAATAGGGTCATGTAAAAATTTCTACAAAAATTTTCATTATACATCTGTATGCATTTTCTTTTCATTTTTGTCAAATAGAACACATCATTTTTACAGAAGGTAGCCTAGATATGCTCTAGAAAGCATAAGAAAGTTTACTAAAATGATTAAAAGACATGGAGCAATAGTAAATAGACAAATACTGCAGCTAAAAAGTGGCCAAAGGATTTGAACAGATGTTTCTAAACAGATACACACATGACCAGTAAGACATGAAAAGATGTTCACTATAGTTAGGCAGAATGCAAACCATCATAAAGGAGCACTTCACACACACTGAGATAGAATGAGAAAGACATACAGCAGGTGCAAGTGAAGATGCTATTAAATTGGTACCACCGATGCAGCTGGTGACATGGCAAAAGGAAGGAAAAAAAAGCTATCTGATAGTTCCTCAAAGGTTAAACATTTGTTTGTCATAGACTGAATTACCAAATGAGCCAACACTTCCACTTCTAGTTATATGACTAAATGAACTGAAAATACAGATTCACACAAAAACTTTGACATAAATGTCAGCTGCATAATTCATAATAGCAAATGAATCTCTGGAAATGGCCCACGTGACCATCAATTGGTAGACCAACTGAATGTAACATATTCATGCAATGAAACATTATTCAGCCGTAAAAAGGCTACAGTGTGTATTATCCTTGAAAAGATTGCTACATGAGAGAAGTCTATCATTGCATGATGATATTGACATGAAAATTCCAGAATAGATAAATGTAGGAAGACAGAAAGTAGACTAGTACCTACCTAGAAATAAGGTAGGGGAGTTAGGGTGGAGGAGTTCATTACTAATAGTTTTGCTTGTTGGTTAAGTGGAAGAAGGAATGATTAAGATGCCCTAAAATTGATTGTGACTGTGGCTGCACAACCCTGAGAATATACTAAAACCCACTGACATATATATACTTAGATAAGTGAATTCTATAATATACAAACTGCCATCCCATAAAGCTGTTCTTTGTAAATCTGCTATTGTGTTTCTAAATTTTCTGTTAACATGAATAGATCATAAGGATGGGAACAGATACTATTCTATAGATCACTCAAGGTGGATAAAATCAAACATAAACCTAAAGCACAAAATAGGGGACAAAATATATAATGCTTCATCAGGACAGCTCTGGATGCAGGCTGTGGGAAGCCAGCTCTAGACTGGGTAGATTTTGTGAAGAGTCCTACTTAACCAAAAATTCCTCAAAATTTTAAAATAAAAGCTGTCAGCTATTAAATACTCACAGCCATGTACCACCCTAATTATTGTGGACACACTAGTTTCAACATTCACAATTGCCCTAATGAGGAGTGTAGTAGTATATGCCTTTATTAGATAAGGAATCCGGATATAGGTTAAGAAAACTACCTAAGGACAGGAAGCTTGTAAGTGGTTGGGGTAGGATTAGAAACCACATCTATCTGATATTTTGGTACTAATTACTATGTAATAGAGCTGTTTAAGAAGTTTACATTATAACCTGAAACAGTCAATTAGATTTCTTTTTCCCCTTCCTCACTTTGGAATGAACGCTTGTGAAAACTTGAAGAGAGGAAGATGGGGAGTTATAATTGGCACTGGCAGTCAAGTTGCCATAGGAAGCAATCTACCAACTTGGTCTGTTCTGCAGGCACATACTGCTCCTCCAAAGCACCCCCATTGCGCCAGAGATCCTGAGAGTATCAGTGAGTTCCTGTGGGTGCTCAAGGCCCTTTGCCCTTCTTACAGCATTAAAACATTCCCTTCCAAGGTCCCCTTCATAGCAGATTTTACACCCCCACCTCTAGTCACTTCCTTTTGCTTGGAATGCTCTGGTGTGGCTGAGATTGAGGGGTATTAAATAGCAGGAGTGACAACAGTCTGCTACTTTGTTTGCAGAGTTTACAAATATGACTTTTATTTTTGGCAACAAATGGATCCTCATTACCCAGTAATTTGTTTATTATCTCACCTCCACTCCACTTACTCAACAGACATTTATCTGACTAAAAAAAAAAAATCTCAGAAATCACTGAAAGGAAGATGAGGAGGGGGCACCCAACAATATGTGCTTCGTGCACACATCTCTTGTGTCTCCACATTCTCTCACAATGCCTCTAGAATTGCAAAAACTTGGTCTTGTGGGATTCTGATGCTTGCTGTCCTCCTGCATCTCCCTGGCCTTGCCTGTCTTCAGAGGCACCTGAAGGCACATAAGGCAGGGAAGTGAAACTGCCTGCAATTCTTCAGTTCACTTCTCTGCAGCCTCCAGTGAGCCTGTCTCCATACGGTGGCCCAGCTGAGCTGGGAGGAAGTTCAGAGTCCCCACGCAGGTGCAGTTCACCAACCCACTCACAGGCACTCGAGGGAGTAAAGAAGCCAGACGTATGTGAGAGGGTCTGGTAAAGGGTAAAAAAGAAGCCTCTAAAATCAAATGTAGGAGATTAAAGAAAAAAGGAATTTTTTTTCTCTGAAGGAAACAAATGAAAGACGTTGACGTGTAATAAGGCCATCACTTTCCCTTTGAAGAATTAAAGAGAAGTGGCAGATTTTCCCATTTCCTCCTGATGCCCTTGATTTAACCTTTGGGTTATTTCAAGGTCATTCTTATGGTCTTAAAAGTCCCAATTGCTGTACCATAGGTGAAGTCACAAATAAATCCTAGAGTTATTTTGATAGGAAGAACTGCAGCTGAGATAAACTTTGCTTTCATGTCTTTTAAGATAATAAAAATAATTGATAGTTATCAGTTTTTCACTGTTTCAGCTGACAAAGTTAGAACTACAGTATGAACCCATTTTCCTGATGTGGTGGTGTCAAGACCATTGTTTAGATTTTCAATTTCAAGGGTAATAGTGTTTCCACAATTGCATTGCATCTTTTCTTGGTTCCATGTAAATATGCCGACTTTTCCATGACCCAGTTTATTGCTGCAGCAGCTCTCCTAGTAGGTCCTATACCCCTGCTCAGATGACGACCCCTTTGTGCATCTCCAGCTGCACATTCTGTTTTCAGGGAAAGCACCAAGCTCGGTCTGCCTCAGGCATCCATCGTGTGCTGTCACACCTGGGCCTCTCCATCCCAGACACATGATGACTAGCTGCCTTGTGTTTTAAAGCTCATCTTGAGCCCTTTCTGCAAAGAATATCTATCTGTTCTGATCACCAAGGCAAGGTTCCAGCACTTAGCTCCACGAAGTCCTTTCTTAAGGTGTTTTTCTAATCTACAGTGTGTACTGTTAATGCAATTAATTTGTGTCATAATTATCCTGTCTTTAAGCTACATGATGTCAAGAAAAATATCTCATTTCACTCTGTGCCTCAAAATACAGTGCACTAGATATGTTCCAGGCAAACTTGGAAAATATTTCACAGCACATCTTCTTAGTAGTGCTAAATTGCAGCACATTGAAAGTCCTCACTGGAGGTGTGACATTGTCACGGGCAGGGGTTAGCAAAGGTGTTCAAGGTGGTGAAGGTTGACTTGCTCCTTAGGCCTCGTGCCAGCTGAAATTACAACAGGCATTACGATGATTTCTACAAGGAAGGCAAATGTATTTTCATCTCCTCCTTCTGGCATAACTGGAGAACACTATTAAATCTATTGTGTTACCTCGTATTAAAAACAAAAAATTAAAAATGATATGTCCATTCAGATTATAAATACATAATTATTGAATCATGGACAGATACCTTTTTTAAAAAATGGAATTCTGGATAACTGTGTATTTTATAAGGTTTCACATAGCACTATAAATGCTTCTTGGTTTGAGTTTTGTCAGTAAATATTGAACATCTAATCACCAACCTCTGAAATATCCTTGTCATATTCCATAGCTCTCTTTCTTATCCCTTTTGGGGGTAATTTACCTGTTAGTAATTTCTTTATTATATTTCTTTGTATCTTCCTTAATACTTGTCTCTCTTCCTCCTTCATTTCCCTGTAATTTATTTTCTCTTATCATTTCCTCATTGTTTTAAGATTTCCCTACTATCCTGCTGATTTACTTTCAATATTGTGTGACCCTGTTTCCATTAATATTGTTTGTGAATGGAGAAACCAATTTGAAATTTACAGTAAGATGGACACATTCCTTATACCATTTATGTCATAATTTATATTTCTTCCTCTGGTTAACTTGCCCTTCTGCCTTTATGAAAATAGTGTTGTTTTCCATTAAAAAAAATGTTAGTAATCCATTTGTTGGGAAGTATCTCAGTAGCTAACACAAAGGACTTTGGGTAAAAATATTTTCTGAAATTTTAAATGAATGATAGCAGCCATAAACATTTGTGGCATAACAATGGCTAAAATGATTTTCTTGAACAAAGATGTGAACAGATTTCCATTAGAGTAATAGTAGCCTACATTGTTAAAATATGTGGTCCTATTTATGATGCAGGTGCTTACCTGTTGTATTCATTACCAAAAAGTATCACCAACCTGAATAGTATTCCATTATCATAGAAACAACCCTGAGATGATTCTGCTACATTGCTCAAAAATCCTGGGAAAATAACTATTTGTTTAAATTCAAGCTTCAAGTTTTTTTTTCACAAATAATTTTCATAGTTGAACAATGTTCTTATTTTTATACATTTAAAACGTATAAATTTTTTATTTATTTTAGTTCTTTTTATTTGAGAGGTGGAGAGTGAGTCCTCGCATGAGAGAGAGAAAGAGGGAGGGAGGGAGGGAGGGAGGGAGGGAGGGGGAGAAGGAGATAGCGTGAGCCTCATCTCTTCTGGCTCTCTTCCATACACTTGCAGCAGCCGGCCTGTGCCAAACTGAAGGCAAATGATAGGAGTCACCCACCCACATGGGTGGTAGGGCCTACTTACATGAGTCATCACTGCCACCTCCCAGGGCTTGTGTTAGGGGAAAATTGGAATCAGGAGCCAGAACCAGGGTTCAAATCTAGGTATTCCAGTGTGAGACATGGAAATTAACCACCAGGGTAAACGCCCATGGCCAGGCTCACTCTATCTTGAACAGGTCAAAATCATGGTCACAAATCTCAGCAATCTCATTATTGCTGAGAGTAGTTCAGTTCAATCAACAGGTTAAAACTCTGGCTTCCAAATATATTCTCGCTCTTTTTTATTGGATGAGTAACTGCAACAAGGTGGAACTTTGAATTACTCTGAGGTGAGACAAAACAAAGTTTGGTGTTAGTAGTAGTAGAAGCTATGCCGTGAATTAAGAATGCATTCTCCAACTGTTGATAAGAACCACCAACTCATTTTTTTTTTTTTTACATTCTTTGAGTCTTAGTTTTCTAATCTTTTAAAAATGACTGAAACAGGGATGCTGAAACAATGGGAGCAATAACTCAAGGTCTTAGTAGCTGCTCAGTGGTAACAATAATGCTATTGACAAATTACTGGTTTGTGTGTGTATGTGTGTAATCGTCTTCAAAATTGCTTGTATTTTTATCTCACATTGGCTTGGTTAATTCACACTCTGATGAAACAAATCCTAATTGTTAATCTCAGTTATATGTAAGGTCAATAGCAATTCACATCAGATTCACATTTTGGATCAAGGTCAACTACTGAATGAAGTGCTCTGGCTACAAATATTTGGATAAATCACTGTCTAGTTGGGGAGATGAACACAGAAAACAGATCTGCGACAGGAGGAGTGCTCCTTCCTGGTGGAAGCAGAGAAGGTCTGAATACCCAATCTGGCTGATTGATTTCAGAGGTCAGGCATCCTGATAACACATGCCCTTTGTTCTAAACTGCAGGAGATGGAGGATGGCATCTTAAAGAACAAAAACCTGCTTTTGTGATCATTTAAATGTCTATTTCATATCCTTGATATTGGAATGCCAGTTTCTTTCGAAGTGCATTAAAACAGCTGATTTCCATTTAAACATCATACAGACATTTCTGGAGCCTGTTCTGGAGGTCATTCCATATGCGTTATGAGGTTCTTCATCCAGGGTGCTTGAAAAAAGCAGCAACTCATCTATTGCCTCCTGAGATTGTTGTTAACCACTGCTGCGGTTCCCAGGATCACTGTTAGACTTATTCTGGAAATCTGACACTTTCACAGGATGATCACTGTGAACTGAATTATTTCCAAATTGGAGTAAGAAGATTGAAGGGAATAGTTTCTATGGGAATAAGGGCACACGCTTTTCCCGCTTTTTTCAGTGACATATCCCAAGTGCCTAGAACTGGGATTGGCAAATCAAATCATGGCTCCCAGAATAAATATAGTCCACCTCCTATTTCAGTGTAGTTCCAAAGTAACAATATTTTTTAAAATGTTTTTAAATGACTTAAAATTTAAAAGCAATGTTTTCTGGCATGTGAACATTACATGGTATTTTAGTACCATGCTCATGCCCATTTATTTGCATATGGTCTATGATTGTGGTGGCACTACTAGGAAAGAGTGAGCGAAGAGCTACAACAGAGACCTTGTGACTTCCAAACCAAAACAATTATTACTTGGTTTGCTTATTTCAGGGATAGAAACAAACAAATGGAGCTATGACCTTTGCTTCACTCCCCAAATGCCTCCAACACTGGGGCTGGTTAGGACCAAGGTTGAGAGTCAGAAACTCACTCTCGGTTTGCCACTTGGGTAGCAGAAAGTCATTTACTTCATCCTTAAGCATCGTTCCAAGGTCTGTGTTATTAGGAAGCTGAAATCAGGAGCTGGAACCAGGTATCAGACCCAGGCCCGCTGCTACAGAGAGAACAAACAGCCATCCCTAGAAAAAACTACTGACTTATGGCCTACAAGAGCTCCTTTCCTTGGCTTATTGAAAATTAGGCCCATTTCAGTTTAACTTTCTTTCCAAAATGGGATATCTACCTATATCTCTAAGGTCAGTCCCTAGGTGAGAGCCTAGGCGAGGTCCCCCATGCTAGAGAACACTGGAGCAAACTGCCCCCAGCCTGGACTCTGTCCTGCAATTTTTACCTCAGTGCTTAACTTCTCCCATCTACAAAATGAAGCTAATTGTGGTATTCAGTCTTTAGGGTTGTTAGTGGCATCTGTTTGCCAAGTACTTAGAACATTATCTGTTATTCAGTGAGTGTTGGTAATAAGGTAGCAGCACATTTTTCATGGTGCTTTAAAGAATATTGAGATCCTTAGACTTCATCTCAGGTGGTAGTGAATCCCAAAATATTTATAAAATATGGGGAAAAACACAAGCACATAATAGAATATGAGAATTTCAAATTTCATCAGTAGGTTCTCTCTGCCAATACAATGCATTAATATCCACACGAATTACCGTTTGATTGTAGGACATACCTATTTGGCTCCCATACGTATGATATAATTTTGTAATCAGTGGTCCTGTTACAGATAATAAACAAATTGTCCTGAATGGTTGAATAACTCCTGATACAAAAACCTAGTTACTGACAACTTCTAATCTGAAGGTAACAAATTGATATAAAGGAAAGTAACAATTCGGAGAATGCATGGATACAAGATTAGTTTGTTTCGTTAAGGTTGTTATTTAGAACATAGAGAACAAATGCAAAATATGTATCCTACGTTTACAGAATCACTTTCTAAGCACCAAAGCCAGGAATCAAACCTGTGCATTAGAAAATTGACAGGCTTTTTAATCATTGCAAGTTATTTTAGTTACTAGGTAATTAGCACTCCTGATGCTCAAATTGATTTTTCTATTAATTTTTGTGGAATCTTTGACTATGTTTATAAAGGATGAACTCTATATAAGGTAGTCTACCATTGTCTTCCAAAACACAATTTCTAAAAAAAGAAAACTACAACATGGGTCTCTAAGGAACATGATAGCTCCGGTTAAATGTTTTTGAAATATTTCATTATTTTCATGAAGGTATCTGTTAACAAGTGTTGCCTTCGAGAACACTCCAAGGATTTTTGTGACATGGTAATAATAATGTAAAATGAGTAATGTATTGATAAAGTGCAACATTAAGCCTTCTGTATTTTATAATCTTAATTCATTCAAATTTCAATATGCATTTATTTAGCTATTACATTGTATTAGGAGCAATGACAGCATAGAAAGAAATCAGTTACTCCATCCCAACTTAATTTATTTTGAATACTTACTCAATTATGTGCTAAAATTTGAAAATACAAATTTAAAAGACAGTTTGCAGTTATATAAGTCAAATTTAGGGGAAAAAACACTGAAAATTACTTTAACATAGTAAGCATTGAATATCATGATATTTTATTAAAATTTATGCTTTAGAACACTGTCATATTTAGAAAAACTTTCAAGAACTCCCATTTACTTTTTTCTATGAAACAAAAAATAAGATTTAGGTATTGTAATTCTGGGATATTTAAATATTGTCTTTTTTCAAAAATTGTAATTGGCAAACAAAAGTTATATATGCTTTGGGGATACAATGTGATGTTTTGACATAACTATATGATGGTGAAACTTTCAAATCAAGCTAACTAATATACCCATTATCTACTTATAGCATTTTTGTGGCTAAATTCTTTTAAAATCTACCCCTTTAGAAAGTTTGAAACACACAAACATGATCATTAACTATGGTAATCAAACTGCCATAAATGACTGAAACTTGCTCCTCTGTTTGGCACTTTATATCCTTTGTCAAGTCCTGTCGTCTTAGATTACTTATGTATGTGTTTGAGTGCAAAGTAATATGTTTGTTATACTGCATATTGTCCTATTCATTTTGTTCAAATAGAAATGGATCTGAGTGAAACTGACATATTTTGAAAAACTCAGCAACTACAGCAATATTTTAAAATTAATTTTAGGATTATAGATTTTGTACTTGGATTGCTTCACATTTCTGGACTAAAATTCAGGATTATGTTTAAAATCATACTTAAATTACTATTTTTATATTGCTGTCCCTTACTTTCTATAGATTACGTATCCTAACAACAAGGAAATTCTCTTTCGAAGTTGTTGTTTGCTCCTGTTTTGTCCTTACTTCCACAGATCGGTCCATTTTAATTTCTCATCATTCTCTCCAGACATGAAATCTTCCCTAATTAGACTTTAAAAACTGCAGACAAAAAAAAAATTATATAGAATGACTTTCAATTCAGTCAGCTTCAATGAAAATTATTTTAGAAACAATTATTTAAAACATTTATTTCCTTATGAAACCAACAGAAGGCTGAGAGTGTTTTTACATTATGTTGCTTGTATCATAATGGGTTGATTTAATACTATTGGTTGCAACTTATAGCATATTAACCCACATTAAAGTTAAAATCTTGATTGCTATTTTGCATTCTTTCTGTGAATTAAAGTCAGAATAATTCCATTAGCCACCACAATTTAGAACACTACAGTTACTAATAATGGAACAAATTCTAAATTATATTACTTTGAGATCAAAAATAGGTTCACATGGACAATTTTCTATATCTTCCTTTTGAAAAGGATGCACAGTTTGGTTTTTTTTTCCCCTGCTGCAGAAGTATCAGATTCTTGCAGCATCCATGACACTTGTAAGCATTCAGTGGTCAGACACCACTACATACCCTTCAAATGACATGGCCCAGTGAAGCTGGAAGCCTGGTATCTCAGCCATCCACAGGGCAGAGCTAGCAGGCCCCAGCTGGTGGAGTGAATCCAGAGGAAGGTGGGAAAGGGATTTTGCATTTTGAAAGTAAACTCGCCTAACATTAAACCTCAGGACATACTTATTAGACAAAAGTGCCTTGAAGGTTTTAGAAATTATGTATTGGATTGCATTAATACAGTTAATTTTCCAAAATTACACTAAAGAAGTAAGTCTTCATTTTATTAGCTCTTTGTGTTTGAATTTATACTAGGTTACATATCTGTATTATAAAAAAATGGACTAAACAGGCATTCAAGACTATTGCTGTTGTGTCTAATTCTTGAATATGTATGAGATATGCTAAGTGAAATATATTGATAGTATCTCTTAAAATTGATGAGAATTAAAACAGCAGAGCATTAATCACCAACTCCTCTTGGAGTCATCACATTTGCCCTTCACTCTGAGCTTGCCATTTTGATCTTTAGATAAAGGAAACACTCCTGATAAATAAAAATACATTCAAGGTCTTGTTCTCACATGGGCTCCTGTGTTCACTGTTGAAGAACACAGAGCTTGGGTCTGTCCTACTCTGCATCTGTTGACACCACAGTTCATTAACACATCTCTTGGAGATCCTAGCAAAAAATTTATGTAAAGAATTTCTTACAAGTTCAAGAAATTGTTATGTCTCCCATTGGTCTCACTTTAACCCTTGTGTTACCTAAGCAACTCTAGTGAACATTTTCTATTTCTTAGAACTTTAGTTAGCCAGGTGTGGCAGAAACCTGATAAAAACACCATCCCCAAACACACGTTGAAGTACCTAAGGTTGCACATAAGGATGAACCCTATCTTTCAGACACACTCGCTGGAGTCACCTGACAAGATGCTGTGTCCCTCTTCCAAAAGGAAAAAAGAAACTCTTCCAGGGCTCATTAAAAAGGATTTAAGAATTGGAGCCAATAAGACATTACTGTTGATTTCCACAGCCTTTTCTTAGCACTTTAAAATGCATAATTTCTCTCTCTGACAGAAAGCTCTACTTGCAACACACACGCAGACATTCTAAATTGCAACCACAGCAACAACAGCAAAACCAACTTTTTCGTGACTCCTGAACAAACACGTAGACCAAGTGAACCTGGAAGACTCCCCTGGCCCCCAACCCAGCCCACCAGCTTCCAGTTCTCAAACTGCTCTCCTTTCTGGAACAGAAGTCCCTAGGCAAGGGGCGCCTGCCGCCTGAAGTCTCTTGATTTGCTTTCCTTTGGAAGTGGAGAGGAAAGGCTTCCCTCAATAGAAAAGTCTGCCCGGGCTCTGGGTGTCAGCGTTTTCAGTAGCGACCATAGACCAGGCTTTGGGGGAACTCATCTCCCAAGGACGTCACAGATCTCAAGAGCCAGTAAACAACCAACCAACCAACTTGTGTGTAGGACCAGAGTAGTAAAGCTGTCCCCTGCCAGTGTTACCTGGGAGCTTCTGCTGCCCAAGGCAGTTAACAGGGGGCAGACAGGTGCAGAGTGGCCATCACACAGTCCCTTGACCTGGGTGACCAAGCCTATCTTGACTTGCGGCGGCTGTGATGTGGGGTGGGGTGGGGGGAGGTGGTGGTGGTGGCTCAGAAGACAGGCTTTCAAAGCTGCACGTCTAAGGGATTGGCCTTTGCCTCCATCTGCCTGCCAGCTTAAGGCTCAGAGTCCAGGATTTGGAGACTCAGGGCTTGCATCCACTCAGGGATGCTATGGAGGCTGGTTTCCCCCACTGACCTTTGGGGGCCTCGGCAATCAACTTTGTACAGTTGCAAGTGTTTGTGTGTCTTTCCAGCTGGCCACAGCCTCCCTCAGGGTCGGCCCAATCCTCTACCCCTCTTCCTGCCCCCTGTCTTTCCTCTGGCCTCTCAGCAAGACCCCCCTCCCAACCCCCCACTTGGCCCCCTCGTCTTTGTTGTCTCCTACCTGCTGGCCAGGCTCTGCCTGCAGTGCTGCCTGAAGGGCATCAGGTGGTAATTCATGGCGTCCAGCAGTAGCTTCTGGCAGACCGGGTCGGTGCGCATGAAATCCACGGACTGGACCCGCTCCACCAGCTCCGGGGCCGGGATGAGCGCGAAACGGAGGCGCTTCATGAGGTCGGGCGCGTACTGCATGCGGGTTTCGCGGTCGTGCTCCAGCCACAGCACGGACATCTGGAAGAGCGCCAGCTCCGACTCCACGGGGGGCGGCAGCGAGTCCAGCAGGGCGCGCATCTCCTCGAAGTTAAGCAGCAGCACATCCTCCACCAGGTACTTGTTGGCCAGCTTCTTGGTCTCCTCCAGGCCGTGCAGCGCGGCGATCTTGCACACCTGCTTGTAGTTCTGCACCGAGATCTGGTCGTTGAGAAACTGCACGCAGAGCTTGGTGACCTGCGGGATGTGCAGGATCTTGCTGACCGACAGCACCTCCTCCACCGTGTCCAGGGACAGGGTCACGTTGGCCGTGTAAAGGTACTCGAGCACCAGGCGCAGCCCGATGGAGGAGCAGCCCTGCAGCACCAGGTTGTTGATAGTCCGGGGGCTGGTCAGCAGCTTGTCGTCGGGGGAGGAGGAAGGAGTCCCGGGCTCCTCCTGCGGCGGCGGAGGCTGCTGTTGTGGCTGCTGCTGCTGCTGCTGCTGCTGTGGCTGTGGCTGCTGCTGTTGGTCCTTGGGGGCCCCCAGGCCGTCCTGGCCGCCGACCCCTCCTCCCCCGAGAGGAGGGTGACTGGAGAAGAGCGATCGGAAGTACTGTGAGCAGGAGGCCAACACGGCCTTGTGGCAGTGGAACTGCTGGCCCTGGGCCGTCAGGGTCACGTCGCAAAACAGCTGCTTCCTCCACAGCAGGTTGAGGCCGTGCAGCAGGTTGTCGCTGTGGCTAGGGTCGAAGGTGGAGGTCCTGTCCCCGGATCTGGACATGGCGAGCTGACTGGGCGCACCTGGCTTTAAACCCTCCTCCAACCTGGCAGATGGGGGTGGGGGATGGGAGGGAGGGGGTATGGGGTGTGGTCGGGGTGGGGAAGGGTGTTGAGGGGAAGGGAGGGTGAAGAACAACAATCAAGGCTCAGCTTGCCTCCCTCCTGGCGCGCTCGGGACCCCAGACACTTGGAGGAAGGGGGCTGCGGGCGCTGGATCCGCGAGAGCCACCAGAAGGACCCCACCTGGGGTCCGGGCCGCCTGAACTGCTCCCCGACACCCCTCTCGCCGCCTCCCGAGCACTTTCCGTCCCTCACTTTCCTAAAAACACTCGGGCTCGGATTTTGGCAGCGACGGCGGTGGCAGTTGCGACGGCAGAGTAGTGGCTGCGGCCGAGACACCTCGTGGGCTCGTGTCCATGCCGGGCCGCTGGCAGGGAAAGGCCGGCAAGTGGGGGGCCCGGGGCTGCCCCGGGAGCGCAGAGGCGACGGACGGCGGTGGTTCCAGGTCAACTTGTGCCCGATGCTTTGCCGCTGGCAGTTGGCCCACTTGGGGGTGGGGAGTTGGGGGTGAGCGGGGTCAGGGAAGCAGGGAAGGGGGCCACATAAGCGTGCGGGTGGGCGCTGCTTAGCTTCCCCCAGAGCTGGGCACCCCTTCGATTATCCGTGCTGCCCCGACAAACTCCTGGGCTAATAGTCAGAGGGAGGAGATAAAGCCCTTTCTTCTCCCGGGAAAGTGCAGCGGAGCGCGGCGAGGACCAGCTCAGTGGACTCGGCAGAGGCGGGAGCTGTCCTTATCAATTCTAGCTCATTTCCCTCACCCCGGCCCTGCCTGCTTCCCTGCTTCGCAAACTGTTGGTTTCCCCATCGCCACTCAGTTTAGCTAATTTTCCAGAGACGCCTTTAAACCTGACAAGGGAGTCCTTGCACCAGCCTCTCCCCACTGCCCCCACCCCACTCCAGCCCCTCTCCCCGCCTCCCACGCGTCAGGGCACGGAAGTTCAAAGGCCTGCTCCCCCCACCCTCTTGCAGCGCCCGGCGGCACCGGGGATGGTGGGTGGGGGTGGGGGGTGGAGAGTGGGGCCAATAGGGTGGGTTTCCAGCAAGGTCTGGGAGGCCAAGAGGGATTCCAGTAGCTGGTTCTTCCTCCCGGGCCCCTGGCGCAGTCGCTTTAACTCCAGTAACTATGAGAAGTTCAAGTTAGAAGGCAGGTGCTGGGGGAGGGTGGGGGCTCTCCCGTTCCTTTTTGCGGGGAGAGGGAGGGTTTGTCCTGTGCCTGGTCCCTGCGTCGCCCCCCACCCCGGCCTCGTAGCCGCTGGCCGCAGCTTCCTGACAAATCCGTGGGTGCAATCTCCAGCGACCCCCCACCCCCAACACCACCACTTCCACGCGGGCACCCCCACTCCCCTGGTCCTTGGAACTACTTCTGTAAAAAGTCGGAGCCGCCAGCATCTTGGCGGCGGAACGGTAGGGTCTTGGAGAAGGTGAGGCGAGAGCTCTATGCCCGGTCTTTAACCTGGAATCGCACCTAGCAGGGCTTAAACCGAAAGGGACCCTCTGCCCACATCCTCCCTCCAGCGCGCCCGCCGGCCGGGAGAACCGCCACCGCCGCCGCCCGGCTCCGAGGGATCCCGCCGGACCTGCCCCTTCCACTGCGGCTCACTCTGCCCTGCCTGGCGCCAGTCCTGGACCGCCCGCTTGCTATTTATACCGGACTGGGGCTCTTCTCCACTCACTTTCCCAGCCCCTGGCAGGTGGACCCTCGCCTCGCTCGCGCTCCCGCCCCCGGCGGCACCCCCGCCCCCGCCCCCATAGCTCTGGCTTGCCTGAGACATCTCAGAGACTCTGCCTGGAAGTGGACCCGGTCAGACCTCTCTCCCCGCTTCGATGTTTCGCCGCCGTCTCCCGCCCCCCCCACCCCATCTTTTCCTAGTCCCCTTCCTTCTTGTTCGCCTCCTTGCCGCCCCTCCAGTCCTCCACCCGCCACACACACACACACACACACACACTCTTTGCTTGTTTCTGGCAATAGGAGTTGTATTCTTTATGAACGATTGCCACAAAACTGCCCCCACCCCTCTGAACGACTCCCTTCCTGTACACCCCCAACAACCCACAGAACAAAAATACGGACAAGGCAAACACACAAGGCCAGAAACTTACCTGCTCTCAACCAGCTGCGAAGTCAAGGCTCACTTAAGCTCCCCCCCACCAGAAATCAATTGTCCTTCCTTTTTAAAGGTTTGTTCTCTCCTTGGGAGGGGGAAAACACCTTCTGGTTCCCAACTCCAGGCAGTCACTCTTTACAATTTATTTTGTCGTACATCATTTGCTCACCATGAATTAGCAACAGCAAGAAAATGTAGGAGAGGGAAAAAAGAGAGAAAGAGAGGAGAGAGAGAGGGAGAGAGCGAGGGAGCAGAGCTTTCTGCAAGAGAAGAAGAAGAAAAAATGTACGTGTGACAAATTATGCTACCAAGAAACAACACATCATTATCCTTGGGCCTGGGGCTCAGTGAGTCGTAACGAGAGTAATAGGAAATCCACGGTTGGGGAGAGAAACGGTCGTGCTTGGCCAGTAGAGAGAGACCATACAGGGGGATGGATGCTGGAGAGGCTCGCAAAATTATGGCTCAAGGCTATTGTAAAAATTGTCGAGCGTAAATGACTGCGATTTCAAACATCTTTGGAAGAAAGAAGGGGAAAAAGCGAGCCCCCCCTCCCTCTCCCTCTCTCTTCTCTCTCTCTATAAAGAACCGTCAAGTTTTAGTGCGCATTGCTAATTAGTCAATTTCTCTCTGCCTTCACAGGCTGGCGACTTCGCTGCTGAGCTGAAACTGCTAATTTCTGTGACCAGCTTTTTTCTTAGCTGTGATCTGGATGAATGAGTAGCTGTCTCACAGAGATGACAAAAATAAACTCTAATCCCCCCCAAAATTTCCACTACATCTTTCTCATGCATAGATTTATGATCTTCAAGCGCTGTGTGCAATATGCAAACTTTTTGTGTGTGTCTGCATATATGCTGTTGTTTCCAGATTTCACTACATTGGTATGCGGCCTGTCCCTTCCATTTCCCCCACCCTCCTGCCCCCAACACACATTCACACCATGAAAGACGGAAACTGTGTGATTTCAAAGTATGCCAAATGATACTTTGTTGTGTCTTGGTGTTTGATCTAACTTACAGGACCTTGGCTGTTGCCCAAGACGTGAGTGGCTTAAGGTACAAACCTGGGATGTGGGGGAGTAGACCTGGAGGAGAGGATGGAGGACAGCCCCTCACTTGACATTGGGCTTCCTGCACATTTTCTCTATTGTGTTGTCCTGCTAAACAATTGCCTCTGAAATTCTTTACCATCTCTTAACAGATAAGGGTTCAGAAGTCAATTTATGTAATGGACAGATTATCATCTTGTCAGACTTGTATTTCAATTAGGACACTTTGATTTGCAGGAACTAGACTCAAGTGCCAGGAAAGCAGGTGCAGTTTCATAAATGTAACCATTCCCACTTTGGAACACATTGGATACACAAAGGCAACCCCAGTCTTACATGTTTGACCCTGCTTAACATGCAGAACGATCTCGAGCATGTTTCTGGATTTTAGCAGTGCCAGAGATTGACGTGCATTTTGGTAGAGGACATGTTCTCCAGACTTACCTCATGATGTATTTCACCCTTACATTTATAGCCCTGCATTTCAGTTGTCAGTGGGGGTTGGATGTATCCATACAGGGAGGAAAAGAGAAGCAGGAAGAGGAAGACATACCCTTGAATGAAATGGAAATGAAAGAAAGCTGGACATCATTTAAAATGAGTTTTGTTTGCAACTAAGCCTATGCATCTGAATCATTTTGATTTCTGTGTGCTCTGATTAGTAAATGTGTTAGCATACACACCAGGATCCCACTCAATGTCCATCTTTTATCCTTCCCCTTTGTGAGAGATGGAAAGACACCTGCTTGGGGGAGGGGACAAGCTGAAAATTTTCATGTTCAGAAACTGGGAATTTCCCATTCAGAAGAATAAACATTAGCATGTATGAGGAATGCTTATTGTTAAATCAAGAACTAAAGCATTTATCTCCCACGAAGGCCATTTTCTATCAAATCCTAGGTTTTGCTCAGAGTAAGACTTCTTTCAGATCCCCCTGAGATGCTGCCTTCTCATATGCACAGATACGATAGGAATGTCTTAGTGTCTCCTAAAATGATGTAAAAGGCATGTGGTGGTGGTGGTGGTGGTTTAGGGCAGGGGACAGCAAGAACACATTACCCAAATCTTCTGACTTTACTACTGATTTTTCCACTTTTTCCTTTTTGAACTTTCTTTACGTGGCTCTTGAACAAGAAGGCTATCTGACTATGCTACAACTGTTTGGGGGGCACTGTGTCATTAGCCATTACATTTATCAAGTATGTGGAGTGCCATCTAACTCACAGATGCCAAGTGATGTCTTCATGTTTGATGTTGGCTGTTGCTCTTTTTGAAACTTCCAGTGTGGTATTCAGAACAAATCCCAAGGGTGAATAATAGTATTGATCTCTTAAATTATTACCATCTCCCTATTTTTTTAATCATGAATTGTGAGTATATTTTATAGGCCACAAAATCCCTTTGTTTCAAATTTCATTTTTTTAAATGAGAGTATATATTGATCACTAGCAATTACTAAGCCCTTTAATGCTACCACAGAATATAAAAAGTACATTTCAGAAATATTAACTTTCTTTCATCTTAATACCTATTAAGCAGCAAAGTAGAAGAGGTAGAGAGTAGGGTTGGGACTTGTAATCCTAAAACAGCTGTTGAAGTGCCAAAAAATCTGTTTTTCCTCTGTGTTTCAAAGTTACCCTATTTGATAATGTTTAAAATTGCGAGAAAAAACACCTAATTATTTACATTTTTTCAGCAGGTAAGAAAGACAATTGTCTTTCTTGAGAAAAGATTATTTCTAAGCTGTGCAGAAACTAGCACATAGATCCTAGACAGCTCCCTCCACCAATATCTTGCACTAGCTCTGACTGAAATTATTGCAGAACTCACAAATAATATGACACTATTTACAATAAATCCCGTTATGAAAGATTCAATTTGCAGCAATCAGATGCTAGCTACTAAGCGATTGTAAGTATTTGAATTTTATCCGACTCCGCTGTTCAACGTACAGAAATTGCATCTGTGTGTTTGATCTGTCCTGCTGAGCACCATCAGCAGCTTGCATCTCTGCCACTATTGTTTTTAAAATGGCAGGAAAGACGTGACTAGTCAGGAGCACTCAGCAGGATGGATTCCGCATGGCAGAAGAGAAGCCAGAATTGTCTTTGGGAAAAAAAAAATTAAATATAATCATGTTGCTAGCTAATTCAAGCAGTCTTCCTACTTCAACTGAATTATCAGAATTATTCATCAGTGAATCTGTCTTTAAGCCATATACAGTGGAAAGCTTCTGAAACTGTCACTGTGGAGCAGTCCATGGAGAGGCCATGGTAGCCCTGAGTGGGCTGGTCAGCCTTCAAGGTGGGAGAAATTCAGGTGGATGAGTGGAGGGCATCCTCAGAGCTGTTGCACTGGACTGGAGCAGTTACAGAAGCATTCTACTGCTAATGTGAAAGGGGTAGCCATGATGAATCTTGATTTGTGTTCTCATTTTTTCTGCTGTAGATGTGTGAGGTGTCACCAGATTAGGTATACATCAGAGTCTGCCCCGCCCTGTGTTTCTTTTAATTAGTAAATACTACTTCACTGTGGCCTATTGAGATTGTCAACCCTGTGAAATGGGTGTATAGAGACAGAAATTCTATTTTACAGAGGGAATACAATTGAGGAAAGGTGGAACCTATAGCTCTCTCAGAGCAGGTGCATCTAACTAATGAGATTCTAGTTTCCCAGTGTTGAATTTTGAATAGAGACAGCCAGGGATATCACAAAGACAGCAGCATGAAGAAGCTCATAGGAGACAAATAGTTGGAATCATAATAAAAACATAGAAAATGGTGCTATTGGCTAATACTCACTGTGGCCCCAGTGTCAAGCCCAGCCCCTTACCAGCATTCCAGGCTCTCCATATCCAGCTCCAGCTATGCTGGGCAGACTGTTTTGCTAGCCAATTTCCAGACTTGCCTCACTCAGCCCTTTGCTTAGATTGTATTCTTATGCAGGCCCTGTAGCTCCACATAGAGAAATCCCACCCATTGCGCACAATTAAACTTAGGATTCTTTCCACTATGAAACTTTCCCTAAGCAGCCTCAAGCAATAATGATTGCTATCACCTGCTGAACCCATTACTTCATGGTAGTTTGCTAGTTTGGAAGATGTCTTATTAATCTTCTTGAAAATCTCATGAGAGAATATGGCCAATGCAAAAATGATCACAACTCTCCACACTTCATGGCATATACATCTGTACTGTTGTGACCTTGATATATCCTCCATCAAGAGTGGAATCTCTGCCTACTCCTTGAAAGTGATCTGGCCTTGTCAGAAGCCTAGGCTAGCCTGGCAAAGGATGAGGCATCACAAGGGCCAGACATTCCCAAGGTTGCTTGGTAACTGAATTTGGGTGCCTGTATGAACTCAGCTAGAGCCTGGGAACCACCAGCGTTGACATTGCTGCTGGAACCTTGGAACATATAAATGCCCGGTGTTCCAAATGTTCAGGCTTTAGGTGATTTGTTCCATAGTAAAAGTAGCTGATAAAGAAAGGTACTATTACTGTTATTCACTTTCCCCAAGAAATGCAGAAAATTCAGGTAAGTGCTGCAGGATCACATAGCTTTCAGAGGGAGAGATGCAATTCTAACCAATGAAGCTTGACCATTGAGATAAGCATTGTACTACCCTGGCCACAAAACAAGTCCCTGCATCCTGTGTCTTTTCATTCACTCATTAAATGTATTTGAAATATTTATCATCCACCTAAACAGTATATTAAGTAATGAGGATGCAAGGATGAATAGAATTGCATCCTTGCCCTCAAGAGGCTAACATACTAGTGAGAAACAGACAGGTAAATTATACACAGCAAGTAAATAATTAAAATATGTATTAGCTCAAATAAAGGTGTGTTAGGAACTATTGGAGGAGAAAGAAGCAGATCTCTAACTTCCCCATAGTACCTATTGTTATAATAGTCCTTTGGCATTTTTTATTTACTGCTTTGGAGTTAGGGAAATCTGCTTTATCATCAAAGCTGGAATGTGAGCTTCTGCCTAGAAAAATCATAGTTCTGTACCTTATCTATAGTAGTTAGTGAATAATTTACTGATGGGTAATCAAAGTTGAATTTTCAAAATATTTAACAATTGTTGCTTATTGGGATAGCAGAGTGACAGGGAGAGGGATGGAGAAGGAGAGAGAATGAGAGATCATTCTATCCGCTGTTTGACTCCACAAATGGCCACCACAGCTGGGGAAACCCAGAGCTTGGCACTCTGTCAGGGTCTCTGTGTGGGTGGTAGGGGCCCAAGAACTGGTGCCATCCTTTGCTGTTTTCCAGTGCACTAGCAGGGAGCTGGATGAGAAGTGCAACAGCTGAGACTGGAACTATGTCGCTTACATGGGATGCCAGTGTTGCATGCAGCAACTTAGTCTGCTGTGCCACAACACCAGCCCCAGGAGTTTTGTAATTACTAGTCACTGATGATAGGTTGATGTGTGAATTTCCAGCTCTATAAAGGCCACTTTTGAACAACAAGCCTTCATGTCAATGGATAAGAAAGCATGGTGTTGTATTTTGGTTTCTTCCTCTGACATTAGCAGTAACTATAGAAACATTGTTTAGGTTTTTTAGGTCTGTTTTTTTTTTTCCTGTATTTGCAGACTGATAGCATTCCTTTTATTTAATTACTATGTAGATCTGCACTAAAGAGAAGTGACTAGAATGAATAATCCCTAAAGTACATTTGGGAACTTTCCTAGTCACTTGTAGGATAAGCTGAAGATATAGATCTAGCAAGAAAAAAATTATTCTTCCTCTAATGATTGTCCAAAGATTTAGGCCAGCAGTGTTTACCAATTAATCTGTAGAAATAGGCACATATGAACAGCAAGTCAAGTATATGCAAGTACTTTGCAGGCCTTGACAAAAATTATGATATGGATTATGATATGGATATCCACAAATTATTTTATATGTGTAAAACCTTCTGAGGAATCAGTTTAGGGAGCAGCATTTGTTTTGCAATGGGGATGCCTTATTCTGAATGTTCATTAAAGAAATGTATGGAACTCTTTTCTTATAAATGAGACAATGCATGTTTATCATGAAGAATTATCACCCAAATTTGCAAATTATTCTAATCACCTGTGCCATCTCCAATTTTTCTTTTATTTGTGGCAATTTTTTTCTCTAATTCTTCAAAAAGGAAGATATGTATGACTGCATTTTTAATATCCACCAGTGCACTGAAAAATTTTTTATAATTTATAAAAAAGAAGTGGGTTAAGCTTCTTAGTCAAATGCCCATACTTCTAATCATCAAGCATAAATCAAAAGTTGTATTATTACAAGGATAAATACCTTGGGTGAGGTACAAAATTCCATCAGCAGTGACCTGCTTATTCTCTTGCTCTTCTTTCTCATAATTTCCATTTCCAGAATGATCTTTCTGCATTGCTGTCTTACTTTCTTCACAATACCCTTCCTTGTCTTCCATCCACACAGTATCCCATTTATATTATCCCTATCTCATTTATAATATTTGCTTTATAAAAACTATTTTTTTCATAATATTTCAGAAAAATGATTCAAAGTCCATGAGTTAATGTTGTTATCTTATTGAAGCATTGGAATTTAGCTCAGGTCCCCATTAGCTGTGTTGGGTATGTCATTTCTGTTTTTTTTTTTTGAAAGCATCTCATGAACTAAAGGAAATAGCTGTTCAAACTCTACCAGTAGTAACTTGCAGCCACAGCTAATATCAGGTGACAGATTAAAAGTGTGACCTTTTCATTTTGTCTTTACATCTTATTGAATTTAATAAAAGGACAGGGGTCAAGATAAGGACTGGTTTGCCAGGAGTATGAAGTTCTTGGGTTCTATTACATTGTAAGGTAACTATTGATAACATTAAGTTAGTCTATTTCATTCTTAAAAACAGTAGAAGGTAGGATTTTGGGTATTTTCACCATAAATGAAAATATTTTAGAGGACAGATATATTTATTATGTTTGAATATTATATAATGTATAATTTATTAAACTAGTGCACAGAACCCTGTAACATGCATTTTTTCTATGCTTAGATATGAGTCCTCATCTCTGTGTTTCTAATATATGCTTTTAAAGTAAAATAAAAATCTTATTACATATATATGAATTTCCTTGGCTTTTAAACAGAACCTAAAAGAATCCAAATTTTTTCAGAGAACAAGTCAAAAGCATTCTCACTATGTAAGATGCAGATCTTAGAGGTCTCAATTTAAAAATAATCTTTCAATTATAACTGTCTTGGTAAGCCTGAAATATAATACTCTAGACACAAAATTTCCTAGTATGTCTTAAGTGAGTAACATCTGTTGTTGTTGAATTTTATATTTGTTTAAGTGTTGATTTGCCTATTTAATGAGCCTGGGCTATAGATGTTTGGAGGGAACATTTTCCGTGTTATATATGGTATTTTACCTTGAAGTTAACTTTTTATGTGTGTGTTATTATTTGTTATTTTTGTTCTTAACGGTAGTGTTTCTCAACATGGCTAGTTGTCAGTATGTCCCCATTTTTTTGTTGTTTAAATCATTATTAGTATAACATTCTGGTTTTTTTCCTAAGATACAAAGAAACTTTAAAAGAATGTGTTACATTTTAGCACCGATGTTTATTTAAAGAAAAATTTTTAAAATAACCTTCATTAGCCAATTATCATCTGGCATTAGTATGGTGAATTTGTTACAACTCATGAATAATATCTAAGAATTATTACATTAAGCACATACATTTTTCAGATGCTCCTAGCTGTTGTATAATGTTACTGTTTTGGCCTAGGACTCCACAATAGCTTGTTAGTTTCAGTTGCTGTATCTTCTGAGGTTCCATTCAACTGTAGAATTGGTCAGACTTTCCTTGTTTTTGATGATCTTGGTGATTTTGAGGGAATGTTTATATTTGTAGAATGACCTTCAACTGTGAGTTGTCTGTTGTTTTCTGCATACATTAAACTGGAGTTATGAATTTTGGGGGGGTGTGGTGCAGAGACCACAGGGATAAGGTCCCATTTTCCTCACATGATGACAAGGATATATGTGGTCAATTTTTCTTGCCACTGTTGATGCTAAACTGCATTGGTTTCTCCATAGTAAAGTTACTCCCAAATTCTCCCCACTGTTCTTTCCATGCCGGAAAGAAGGCATCATGCACTACCCACATTTAAAGGTTAGAGATTATGTTTCAGCTACTTGAGGGCAGAGGATCTACATAAATTATTTGGCATTCATCAGCAAGGTAAATTTGTCTGTTTTTCATGTTCACTTATGAAATAATTTGTCCAAGGAAAATATTCAGGGTTATTTATTTGAGTTATAGGCCAGGACTATTATTTGTATTTTCCTGCTCAAACTATTCCGGTTTTGGCCTCTGGGAGCTCTTTTATTTGACTCATGGATTCCTCCAACTTCCTCTCTTTCTTTCTCTTATTTCTTCCTTTGCACAGAGCAATTCTATGGGAACATCTTTTTTATTTTATGCTCTAGTCATAGAATTAACCTTTTTTTTTTTTCTGAAAAGCACTATTTCTTTTTAATCCAAGGAATGGTGTTAGAAATGAATATCTGAATTTAGGTGTGTTCATTGCTGTTGCATTCTTGAGGAAATACCCTATTTACCCATATCTATATACATTTATATATGTAACAGTCCATAAATATATCAAGTGATGTGTGAGTTTACTTATGTCTCTAACTCTGACATATGGCCAGCCAACTTTATTTAATTCAGTAGTTTTATATGGGGAAACTGCGAGGCAAGGAAAGGCAGGCTATACAGTGCCTCTGTTAGAGCTGATGAGGTTATACACAGAATATAGTTAACTGTCGTAGGAAGTAAGCAAGTGAACTAGTGGAGAAGTAAATGACATTTGTTAGTAACATATTCAGATCCACTAGTTACCAGGATCACATTTGGTTTTACTGTTACATTAAACAAATGAATACTTAAAATTGAAGCCCAACATTACTAATAGGATAAGAGAAATGTCATGATTCTGTAGCCTTTGAGAGATTTCTAAAACTCAGAAAGTTGATTGAAAAAAGAATCTCAGACGTGCCTGATCTTACTTCTCTAGGCCATTGCACCTAACGACCACCAGAGTTTCCTGTTAAAAGTGTGATTAGAGCTATAATTCACCTAATAGTTCAATATACAGTGGAAATAGGAGGAAAGAAAATGATCTAGAATGGAAAGAAAATATATTTGATGGTCACTTCCTTCATTTATTGGAAACCTAAGTGTACTGAAGTTCCTAGACCTTAGTTTAATGGAATAACAGGAATTCCAACATTTCTTTTTCCTGACCATTCTAATTATTAAGAAGATTTTAAAATGAGAAAGTGATTTTTGATCTTACAACAATACCAAAAGCATTGTTTCGTAATCTTTAATGGAAAGAGACTACATCTGTGCAGGTGTAATTAGATTGATGATACAGCACAGTGGTCAAGAATATGAACGCTGCAAAGAGAGTGCTTGGGTTAAAATCCCAACTACATAATCAATACATTTTGTTAAATTAGACAAGGCACAATTTCTCTGAGATTGAGTTTTCTTAAAGATAAAATGAAGTTCACATATCTTGTATTGTGAGAATTTGGTAGAGGAACAGGCAATACACAGAAAAGACTCTAGAAAATGATGTTTTATAATCCTTATCATTGTGCAGTTGAAGGTATGAAGCCGAATTTTCAGGGAAAAGAGTATTATAGAACTATGAAATGCAGCTAAGGAGTTAAAGTATGTTAGTTTCCTATATTTTGTGCTGTTGTTGATATTGCTGGCTTTTCAGAATTTATAATGTTAGGCATCAGAGGATGTGTGCCTGTTCCTGTATCTACCCCATATTTGCTCCTTTGAGAATCCTGCCAAGTTTGTAACAAGTAACCATGGAATAAGATGTATTTCTCTGATGCACAACGATACGGTTCTGAATATAGATTTTCTCTTCGGTTCTTTCTGTTTCAGGTCATCTCTTGTAAAATGAGCATCTGTAACTGCTAGAGTAGTACTTTCAGAGTTTTCCTCCTTGTGGGTCTTGACCCTAAGAATTTTCTTGTAATTTTTGCAACCCTTTTCCTAGCAGTCTGGGGGAATCCTGTGGCTTCAAAAAACCCACCTTGGTACTTGGAGCCACAGAAGCAACTTGCCTGTTAGTACTGGGCAGAGGAGACGTGGGTTTGCTTGCTTGTTTCAATTATGGTGAAGTTCATTATGCATTCATTCTACAAAACATTTAGTGTTTCCTGTGAGATGACTTTTATGCTCATGTGTTGATTCTTAGAACAAATGCTTTGAGGATTAAACGTGAAAGAACTGGCACTACCAGAAAATTTGATCATTTAAGCACTACATCACTCAATAAGATGGCTCTGAGATCTATAGAAGCTTGGAAATTCTTTCAGTATTGTAACTCCAAATCTTACTTTTCTTGAGATCGTACAGACTCCAGATGGCTATCCTTACTCCTTAGCTACCCTTATTCCAAACTGCTTAGCTCTTATGGTCACACGCCATCTACAATCAGACTTTGAGAGCAGATTTTACTTACTAAATGACTCTCCTAATAAAAATTCAATTTTTCTACATAATTTAAAACCTGCAAAACTATTTTTGAAAAATAATGATCAAAACATCTGGACAACCAGAGTAGTCCTTTTTCTGGTGTAGATATCATGATTCGATTTGTGTGTGTATGTGTCTATAGAAAGTGTATGCACTCAAAATTGCAGTTACTTATGTTGTATAGATGCATATTTACTCTACAACACATATGTAGAATGTGTAATTGCTGTACATGTGAAACCTATGGCATTTAACAAGTGTTTTGCCAATTCCTGAATTGTATTGTTTTTTATAATATTGTTTCGTGACAGTATGTAATAGCTTAAATAAACTTGTCAAATGTCTCCTTTGACCTGTATGAGTTCTACTGTTTAGGAACGTATGCACTTATTTCCTTTGTGGGCTTGTATTTTTCTCAAGAATGTGGCAACATTAATCTCTAGAAACAAATCCTATAGGACTCTGCCTTGAAGTACTCAGTGAGTGAAAGAGACACATTTTAGGCAAATGAACTTTAAGAGCCCATGTCTGGCACGTAGGCAGCAAGTGAGAGCACATGAATCGTACCTGAAGCGTTGATTCAGGTGTAGTTGATAATTTTACACTCTAATAACTGCAGATACTACTAACTTGTCACAATGGCCTAATTAGAAATTGGCTGGAGGTTGTACCTGTCTTCCAGCCTCCTCTTTATGGTGCACGTATTCTCGTGGTCTCTCCTCTTAACCTCATATCTGATTGAGAAGATACTCAGTTTCATTATAAGGGCCCAAGGGTAGCCTAAATAATTCCTAAAGTTACAGCTTGCTGTAAGCATTCATGCACTTACTCTGCAGAAGAAAATGAATTTACTACATGAAATCACACTTCTTTGGGCCTCCACAACCTAGAGAATGCTTATAGACACTGATCTATTAAGCCATTTTCATAAAATACCTACAGTCTTTTCATATGAAACCGAAAAAGAAATCATTAAAGCTATGGTTTGCCAGACAATTACTTTGTCAAATCTCAAGAAATTACATAATAAATTGTATACATGCATCAAACATGAACAGTAGAGGACTATAACAAGCTACATATTTCCAGTCTGCTTGCTCTTTCATCCAAACAGTAGCTTTTGTTTTCAAGAATAATTCCATATCCTTTATGAAAGCTTTCATAAAAGGCTATACATTTATCTATCAAACTAAGTAGAAATAATTGAAACACTTAATATGCATAGTAATAGGGAAATGCATGAATAGCCTCATTATTAATGACTATTGATTATTTATGTTTTCAAATAGGCAAATGTAGCTGCTGGTACTCTTGTTGTGTAAATCTATATGCGTATCTTTGCTTTACCTGTTTACTGACAGATTTATGATCCACGTTATGGGCATTTTTATTGCTTTACACACTTATTTAATATGTGCACAACCAAGGTCTGTTTGCAAACTGACTAGTGTTTATTTGATTACTCTGTTACATTTTGGGGCTTATTTTGCCTTTGGAAAATTAGCTGTACAAGGAAGCCTAGTAAATCTTTACTTAAAAATTCCAAACTTTAGATTGATTTCAGCAGTGAGTTTGTATTGATCTCAAAAGCTTTGCGTTCCTAACTAAAAACTAATCTTTATTTCACCCTTTAGTGACTGCAGTCATAAATATGCTCACTCCTACCAGTGGAGAGTGGATTAATGGTTATTGGAGATTGGGGCTTCCAACTGAGTCTGGGAAACCTTAACCTTTGGAGGACGACAGGAAGGCTTTTGCCCCTGTCAGCCATAATCCGTAGGTCCATTTTTGACATCTACTTGAGTGTTAAAGAGGTAGAGCAGGGACTAGGGAGTAAAATTCCAGAGACGTCACCTGGCTATAAATCAGTCACTGTTAGATTGACTATTGTGCCCGACCCTGGCAGCAACTGGCCACTAGATTCACTAGAAGGCGCAGCTCTACTGCTCTGTTCTGGAACCCATGTCAGCTCCTCCTAGGAAAGCTCTCTAACACCTGCCTGGAAGGAAAGACTGAGTACATTGCTAAAAATCCATCTGTCATTATTATAACTTTGCAAAACACTGGGGAGTATGGCCGATCCACATGCAGGGTCTGATGATGGAGAATGAACAAAAAAAGAGGAACAGGACAGAGCTGGTTTGTTTTGTTTTTAATCAAGAGCAACCAATAACATGATAGGCATTAGGAGACGGATTGCTGACAGTGACAATGAAGCTGTAAAACAGTGTTTCTGGTCTTTGTCACCTGACGTGCAGTAACAACCATGAGTATTAAAATCCACAGAGCACCAGGACTCTGGACTTTATGAGGTACTGCAAAGCAGCTGCAGTGTTCTCCAGAGTGTGAGATTTCCCCATATAAGGTACTGTGCTTTCAGGTACTGCCCCTTTCATTATTCTATAGAGTAAAATGTGAGCATTTTAATTTTCTTGGAAATGATGGCAGGCATGTTAGATGTGTTTGTGCAACGTCTATATTTCTCTTTGCCTTTATTCGTGGGATCTAAACTTATCTGAGTTTGTTGGGGCCCAGTGAACATTTTCCAAACTTTCTGACAGCTAGATGCAGGAGGGGCTTATGTAAGGGACATTGGAAGTCTCTCTTAGAAAGATGAACATATGAACTTTCAGCTGAGGCTAGAAGCAGTATATCTTAAACCAGGAGGACAAGGATGAAAACTTGGTATTGGTATGTAACAAAAGTAGAAAGGACCTTAACTCAAGATGACTTTGTAAAACTGAAGGGATACAATTGAACCTCTTTCACATGAGACAATGAACCTTGTATGTTATGCCTTGTTAGAGTGGGCAGGTGGGCACTGTGTTTCATAACTGAGTGAGATCACTAATTGACACAGACCTATTTAGAATTATGAGTTCACTTTAGACTAAGTCCTTCACTACAGAGTACCCCAACTTATCCCAAGTGAAAATGAGACTTACGTAAGTATACCAATAGTGATTTGCCTAGGAATCAGAGACACAACTGACTTTGCTTATAATTTCATGGAGGTACATGGGCCTTTGGCTGTGGTCCACGCAAGGGAGATAGGCTGACTGTAGCTATTGGGCCAAAAGGGTTCTGCAAAGGGCTGCATCCTCAAGGACAGCTGTGTATACAAGAATCTAGATTGCCTGTTAAAGCAATTGATCATTTAGTTGTGTCCTCCATGCTTCATGAAGCTAACCTTTACCAGCTTAAGACTTGCGCTGTTACATATGGATGAAATGTAATGTCTTAAAGATGTTTGAAGCTTACTCAAAGTGTTCCTCTTGACTTGAGAGGGAATAGATTGTATTTTTCTACTCCCTTTAATATTTTTATATATATTTCTAAACATAGTACTATCACATCTTTGTCTTTTTGTAGGATTATTACTCCTAAACTTTACATCGTCTCTTTAAGCTGATGTGCAAGTGCAAGGAGCAGCATGACTCTCTGTTTCCTTCGTGAACTCCTTTATTAGAGAATTCCTCACTTTTCGTTGTTTCTTCTTTCTGCTATAAATGCAGTTATAAGCCTTTAACACAAATATTGTTACTGACAAAATGTGGGATGGCAGCAGTCACTTGCGTAAATCATCTGTAATAAATGTCACATTCTAACATCTAAGGTGGACTTAGTTGTATTAGAACAGAGATTCACAAAGTTTGTGTCTTGCACCATCAATATCAGCATCATTTGATAACTTCTTAGAAATGTAAATTATTGGATTCTCCTCCAGACTTGCTGAATCAGAAAGTGTGAGTGAGGTTCAAAATGTTTTTTTTTTTTTTTTACAAGCCTTTGGGTGATTCTGATTCCTGCTCAAGTTTGAAAAACAATGTTCTAGAGACTAGAGTCTCTCTAGTCAAATATTCGAATCAATGCATGAAGAATGAAAGTTCACACATTTTGGACCTAGTGTGTTGGCATAGTGGCTAAATCCTTGCCTTGCAGTATCCTATATGGGCACCAGTTCTAACCCCAGCAGTCCTGCTTTACTTTCAACTACCTGCTTGTGGCCTGAGAAAGCAGGGGAGGATAACCCAAAGCCTTGGGACCCTATACCCACAGGAGAGACCCAGAAGATGTTTTGACTCTTGGCTTTGGATCCCAGCTCCGGCCATTGCGGCCACTTGGGGGAGTTAACCAGTTGACTGAGGATCTTTCTCTGTCTCTCCTCTCTGTAAATCTACTTTCCTAATAAATATAAAATAAATCTTTTTTAAAAAGTTAAGTTTTTAATATTTCCATTCAAGTGAAGTTCTAGAGAGATTTCCAGATGTTGTTATTAAACAATTAATGATAGTTCTATTATCTCATCCATCTTTAGCCTACAATTAAAAGACTAGATGGTAAGATGACTCATTATGTGATAAAATAACATAGTAATAATAGCACAATAAATTATATGATTTTTTTCATTGTCCAAGGTGCTGCTGACACAAAAAATTTTATTTGATTTTGCAATGATTCAAATATATTGTTTGAGATGGTACAATTTAGTTGCAGGGAAAAATAAACATAAACTGCAGGTCAGTGTCATATTTTTTCTCTCTGCAGTAAACACTCTACCTGGTAAAATAAACATTATTTAACAAATGAATACCCAGATGAATAATGCTTTTGTTTGCTTTGCTCATGAAGTAGAAGGAAAATCTATGAGAGTTCTAATACAATTCCATTTGAACAGAGACAGAACGTTATGAAAATGTTTCAATTTTCTGACTATAAATTTGATAGTAAGACATTTGACAAAGGTTAATACTAACTTTCAGATGTGCTGCATGGATTGACTTTTTATCTTCATTTTAACGGAAAACGTGAACCCAGATAGCTATTAGGTCACACTCATGAGGCCAATATTTTTCTGTGTTATTATTAAATACTGTAAGATGGGAGAGTATAGTTTTTCAAGAACATAAATATAACATTTAGGAATTGATTTAAAGGATCCTTAAATGCATTTTATTATATCTTTAATATGAATTAAGATACTATGTCCCAATACTTTATTAAATATGACTTAAATAGTAGTTGAAAAAATTATGGTAGATGTAAAAAAAATTAAAATTTTCTCAGAAGATATAGGAAAAATAAACAAATAAAGAAGCCTCATATAAAACCTAGCACTTAAATAAATTCAAGTATTTTTTTCAGGATTTTCATCCTAACCAGATATTTTAGAGTTTGATAATATTATCTCTTCACTCTGAGACTCTCAAAAGAATAACATAGTTCCTAAAACTATTAAGCTTTTCGCAAGCTCTACAAAAAAACAGAAAAGCCAAAAATGCAGTATATTGTAGTAAGTTTCTGGTAAAAAAAATATTGGAACATTTTCAACAACAATCATATAAAATTAACTCCAGGAGTGTGCTTTATTGGAAAATATTCAAGCTTTGGAGTCAGACAATTGGGCTTGAAGTCCACATCTGTAATTTACTGGATATAAGACCAAGTTAGTTAGCATGCTAAGCCTCTGCTTTCTCATCTATAAGATGGGAATGAGAATGACACATGTCTCACTGAGCTTTTGTTAATGTCTAGAAAAACAATATCTGCTGATTTTCTAGCCTAGTGATTGGAAAAATGTTCTCCATATACACAACAGTTCTTATTATAAAACGAGAATGCATAGGCAATTCTTTATAAAACATGAAAGGATACATAAATATGGGTTGCTACATTAATTTTCCCAGAAAAATAAAGGGAGATTCAACTCTGAATGAAGGAGAACTTTTACTTTTCTATTATTTTGTCCATGATATAGTTTTGTAGGTATAGAGATTCCTGCCTCCCTCTCATCCACTTTCCTCCCTGTTTCTCCCTCCTGCCTTTTCCCCATGTAATCACAGTAGTATATAGTCCTTTAGTAACATTTGCAAGTTTAACTATTTAAGTGTCTTATGGCACTCTAGGTGTAGGCAAAGGTAAAGCATCTCATATTACACCGCTACAGTATATTGAACTGTTTCATTGAGGATCCTACTTTTATTTGGGAGTATAAATGCCTACTGTAGTGTATCTTCACCTTCCAGTGTGCTAGTCTCCACTGTATAGTTCATCTATGAAAACACTAAATTGGTACTGTTGTGTTGCAATTGGTAGGATTTTATTATTATGGTTGTGTGCTATTCCATAGAGTAGATGTGCCACAATTTCTTTATCCATTCATGTTTTGATGGGCATCTGGGTTATTTTCATGTCTTCATTATTGTGGATTGTGTTGGTATAGAGGATTGTAGGGGTCACTTTTTCATGTGCAGATTTCATTTCATTTGTATATATTCTCAGGAGTGGGATAGCTGGGTCATATGATAGATCAATTTTCAGTTTTCTGAGCATTTTTCATACTAATTTCCATAGTGGCTACACCAGCCTATAGTCCTACTAATGGCCAAGTAGGTAACTTTCACCCCACATTCTTAATTGTTGTTAGTTGATTTCTGTATATAGGCTGTTGTCACTGGAGTGAGGTGAACCTCAATGTTGTTTTTATTTGTTTTTTCCTTGTAGTCAGTGAGCTTGAGCATTTTCTCTTATGGCTACTTCTAAGCACACATTTTGGACAAATTCAAATCAGTTTGATTACATGATTTGTTGAGCTAGTGTAGCTAAAGATGAGAAATTTGAGAAAATACCAAGATCCTCTACCAATTTGTGTGAGCGAGTCTCCTGTATAGTTATCTAGAACTTCAAATCAATTTGCTCTTGAATTCTGGGGTGTTAAAAGACAAGGGACCAAAGAGGCACATTCATGCAGCCTGCATATGTTTTGGTAAAATGATCATGGCGATGAGTTTTTAAAGGCATAAATGAAGTTGAGGAAATGAATGATGATGTCCACAGATAATCCTACCTTGGGCTCTTATGTAATTGCCAACTTACCACCACTGCTTCCTTTGAAAGATCAACAATAAAATAAAGATTAACTCTAATCACCACCTTAAAGGAAAATTCTCCTATTAGTCTTTACTTCAGTGAGATCTAATCTTTGCTGGATATGATATGCTGGGATTTTGAGGATAAGACATGATAACAGCTCTGGAAGCATGATAGAGAAAGATAGACATCTGTAAGATCATAAGTAATTGTTGAACAGGCAGTTAAAACCGCACAACTAAAATTAGCAGGAGAAAAATGACTAAAGCACATTTTATGTTGAAGGATCCTTGTTGCAATACACACATGCGGTATGTATACCTTGTATATAAAATCACAAATAAAACTGGTAGAGGAGTTTTTTTCGGAAAAAATTCAAAGCTTCTGTTAATGAGGAGTTTCTTCCACAGGCCTAAGAGATAAATTATGTATAGCTGTTGTCCTTAGCACATTGTGTATAAACCTCAGGAGGTGATTGAAATTCTTTCAGATCTGTGAGGTCAAACCTATTTAATAATAAAAAAGATTTTTTTTTTGGTGTTGATAATGAATTGATGGTGAAAATGTGATATAGAGAGTTACATTGCTTTTGCTTAAAGAAGAATCGGCATACTAATACCAATTTGAACTAATTGTTATCGCATTCTTTTTTCAAGCACTTATTTTTTTTTCTTTTTAAGACTTATTTATTTCTATTGGAAAAGTAGATCAGATTTACGGAGAGAAGCAGAGACAGAAAAACCTTGCATTTGCTGGTTCACTCCCCAAATAGCCACAATGGCCTGGAGCTGAGCAAATCTAGAACCAGAAGCTAGGAGCTTTCTCTGGGTCTCCAGTGCGGGTGCAAGATCCCAAAGCTTTGGTCCATCCTCCACTGCTTCCCTAGGCTACAGGCAGGGAGCTGGGTGGGAAGTAAGGAAGATGGGACATGAACTGGTACTCATATGGGATCCCAGAGCTTGCAAGGTGAGGATTTAACCATCGTGTCATCATGCTGGGCCTGGTAATTGTATTCTTAAATTCAGTACACTTCAAGTTTAGTCAGTTTCGTCTAAGAATATCTGAGGAAACAATTGGAGTATTTTAATCTTGTTAACTCTTAACCTTGAATGTATATTTTTAACATTTTGTTACACTGGGAAGTTCTAATGTATATCAGTGCATAAATTTTATCTTGAAAAACCATTGTGTAATTGTTTACATTACAAGCTAAACTAACTACCTTTTCTTGGAAGAATGATGAATTTAAAGAATGATGTTTATTATTTACATTTGGGTATATGGCTGAAATTTTCTCAAAAATGAACAAATTGACCCTCAACTTCAAGGAAAAATCAACTATTTGTTGCTAAATGATAAAAATCTAAATTTCTCAGTAAAAAAAAAACATGAAATTAAAAAATAACATGAAATTTAAAAATAGCCATTATTCACAACCATGAACTCGATGCAGGCAATTTTAGTGAGACTAATAGTGGGTATTAATGAGTGAGATTTTTTTTCCTGATATTGTGGAATATTAGAAGCATTGCAAAATTCAGTAAATCAACCTTTTCCAAACTCTGATGTTTCATGATGCATAACCATGTAATATAAAGAATTCATGAAAAAAATTCAAGATAGCCAAGGAATTTGAATGTGACACGATATAAGATATTAATGAATATGATTTCATATTCTGCATTGTACTAACCTATTGGGAGTTTCTACTTGTGGTGTTTGGATGAAGTATGAAGGAAGATATCCCAAAGTATCTGAAGTGGCTATTAAGATGATCCTTTCTTTTCCAAGTATCTTCATAAATCTGGTTTACTTCATATACTTTCACCAGAGTGGCATAATCTAAAGAATTCAATGCAGAAGATGACATGAAAATCCAGTTGCTAAAGTGGATTTTCATGTCTAAAGTGATTCACAAACATATAAAACAACCATATGATTCTCACTAATTTTCTTTTTATAATATAGCTCTTTTTGTAGCAGTGATTCATTTTAATATGGCATGTTTTTATTTTTAATGAGATGTACGTGCTGTAGGTGCTGGAGTGTTAAATATGTGTTTGAAATGTCTGCTTTTTCATTTCTGATAAGGTTATTATGAATATGTGTAATTCCTAACTAAAATCTCTTTGGGGTAGTCACAGTAAATTTTTACAAGTGCAAAGGTTTCCTGAAGAAAAGCTGTGAGAATCACTACTGTAGATGATCAAAATATTAGAAATATCCACTGTTGAGGGCTGGCAGTGTGGCTCAGTGAGCGAAGGAGCCACTTGTGAGCTCTAGCATCCTGCACGAATATTGGTTCCTGGCTTCTGGCTTTAGCGGCCATTTGAGGAATGAACAGTGAATGGAATATCTCTTTTCCTTTGTGTCTTTACATTTTTCTTCAAAATGAATAATTTTTTAAAATGTCTATTGTTAACATTTTGACTTGTCAATCACACTCTCTCAGGAAGACATCAACAGAGCAAGGTTAAGAGTACTGTGTTGGGTTTCATCAGGGATCCCTCTGGGGCAGTGGATTTCCTGAAGATCCACAAGCAGCGACTCTTCCTTTTAAGCAAGTCCCTCTGGTAAATTCCTCAGGCCATTTATTCTTAGAAGGCCAAAATACTTCTAGCACTGGAGCATAAGGTACTTAGATTTTGTATACCCCAGGATGTTAAATAATTATCTCAAAGGATAATTTAAAAAGTTCAGTGTTGACTAGTTTTAATTTGCTTTACATTTGACAAGTTTTACAGACATTGACCTTGAGGTTACATTTTAGAGATGTGTATTTGTGTGTGTATAAACACACATAACATGAAGGTCACCTCAAGAAAAAAATTTGTAATAAAGAAGTTAAAAGAGTGAGTCTCTTTGTAGAAAGCCTTTTTTGAAATTCATGTGTATTTTTTTTCCAAATACATAGTTTCCATGCATTATGATAAAGTTGGCAGCAAAAGAAAGTCATGGTTTTAATTCTATTTTGCAGCCCTATTGTATACACCAGATGCTCAAAAATCTATGCTCTAAGAAGTGTGGACATTTACAACATTAACAAATATCTCACAGCTGCAGTGACAATATAAGAGGAGCTAACATAGCCATTACTGAAGCTCACCTGTGATTTTTCTCCTTCAACTCCAGTCACTGTATTTTTAGATTTTTTTTCCCTCCAGCTTTCCTGTGAGGTTCTAGATCAGTACCCTTATTATAATCGACCAGGCTCGTCCATTTTTATTAAGCACCAAAATGTCAACTAGTTAGGCAAAAAGATTTTTTTGCTGAACTCTGCATGGTGCATGGCATATGCATATTTAAAGGTACCTATGTTCAAGGAAGGGCTTGTGCGATGCATGGAGGAGGTCACAGCAGAAGGCACACCTCTCTTCCCTTCGTTCCTTAGAGGTGCTGATGTGTCCTCTGACAATCAAATTCCTCAGCTCAAACCAGAACACTTTGGGGGATTTGGGTAGGGGAGAGGGAGTGGAGTTCAAGGTCAAAATGAAGTGATAATAGAGCATTTGTACCTTGCTGTGAAGGATAAAATCCGGGATCTGTTTAGAATCTGGAAGGAAAGCTGGAAGGCAGTTTCAAGGTGGTGCAGAGGCAGAAGCTCCTAACTGGAGTAGGAGCCGGGAGATGCCAGTCCCAGGAACACCAGCGCTGATCTGACCAGGAGCTTGAGAGGCAGGGTGGCAGGAATGCAAGGGTTCGTCAGCTAGACATGAGTTTGAATCCTTGTTCCCCTCACTCTCTTGCCAGCTGGGTGACTTCAGGTGATCTACTTAATCTCATTGAGCATCAACCTTTTCATGTAGCAAATGAGGACAATCATATCTACCTATCCAAGGTTGAGTGAAGATTCATCGAGAGTTAGTGTGTGACATGCCTGGAACACAGTTGGTATTCAATAAGTGCCGTTTCTCCTTTTCTGTTGTGGAAATTTTCACACACATTTCAATATTGGTTACCTTCTGAATGGGACAATTGGATCCATTCTTCAGGAAATAACTTGCTATTTTCTAGCCTCCTCTCTGTGCCTTGATGAGTGCACCTGTTCTAAATATTTTTTTTTGTGTAGTATTTAAAACAGACCATTACCAAAAGCATTCTTAAATATATCCAAGAATAAGGTGTTCATTCTATTCTGCTGGTCTCCATAGTCTGTTGTGTCTTCCAGAAATTCCAACAAGTTAGTGAGGCTTTACTTTACATCCCACCCTCTCTCTTTTCCCCTTTCTTCTTGCAAGCCATGCTAGCAATCTTGAATCAGGCTGTGATTTTCTAAATGCCATCTAGGTTAAGTGAAAATTTAACCTATGGACACATAAATGTCTGATCTGCACTTTCCTGAGAGGCCTTGGACACTTATTTTCATTTTTAAAGAACATGAATCATTATGTCTATATTCACATATAGAGAAGCATTTCATTTTGTTATTAGTTTGAGCAAAAATGCAGCCCTGATTAGGACAGCTCTGTGTGTGTGTGTGTGTGTATTGATGTTTGTTGAAGTGATTAGCATACGAAGCATTTTTAACATTTTAAAAAGAAGAACAGATATATAAGGAACAGAATTTTGTTGCTTTTCAGTTCATCTAGCTTCCATCTAATAAGAACTAATTTGACCTACAGATTTTTATACTTGAAATGAGAATTTTTGAAAAAGAAAGCAAATGAATAAAAGAGAAATACATGCTAAAAAGAATTGAAAGCAAGAATAGCAAATGTTCTAAATATTACTAGAGATCACACCATTGACCAGTCTTACTACATGTTTGTAGTTAGTCATCCAGTTACTGTGAGGGAAGATGGGGACAGTTAGGAGAGTTAAAGTTCAAGAGAAATGTAAATAGAGGCAGCAATGATAAAAAAACATTCAACAGCCAGAAGGTTAAGGAGTTTCACCAGAGTAGACCTTTGAAAAGCAGATCAGACATCAGATTGGTTTTTTATTTTAATCTTTTGTAAAGTGAATACTACTTACCCTACCTGCTATGATATGGTAGTGATAACACTTGGAATGATGTTGAAGAAAGTTTAGGACACCATTGAAAGGAATGGTCCCGGGGCAATGGTGTGTCCCTGTGAACTGCAGAACAGATACAGTAATCCAGAAATGCTTAGGAAGTAAAGAATGACAAAAGTCTCACTTCAGTGAGCCCTCCACTTTCAATTGTTTTCATATCTCTGTTGGCAAATACATAGGGATCCTTTTATTTGATGAAATGATATTCTCGTAGGAAATTCTTTATTGCTGAAAACAAGGATAGCTTGTTGTTTTGCAGTACACATTGCTCCTTTATTGCACATGATCTGATAAAAATATTGGAGCTACCTTCTAGAGCGAACTGAAACACAGGATATGAGTGCTGACAAAAGCATCAGTGGTGTTCCACTATGAAGGCATAACCGACTGAACTTGTTGCCAGATGTGGTAAGCCTTTTAGCTTACATTTCACTCTTAGATTTCTGCTTTGCATTCTTTCATCATTTTCTTTCTTTTTCAGAATTCTGGTACATACAGGAGATCTATTCCTGAAGCATTTCTCTTTCTTTTTCCTCCCTTGACAGGTTGCATGCTTCCGTCAAGCCATGAGAGTAAGTCTGGCATCTTTGAGGTGGCAAATTCAAAATAGACTAGAAAAGTCTTCTGATGATTGAACATTATACCAAGGTCATCTTTCTCATGCTCAATGCATTGCTTGCAAACTGCCCTGCCAAAAACCATCCGTCACTTTGCATCACTACCCCAATGTGTCAGTTTGTTTCTCTTTCTCTTGGAAAGTGATGAGCTGACTGAGGTCATAATCATTGGGGCTCATTCTTGGCCTCCTGCTTGGGTCCCTGCAAGCGTACAGACTTTCTCTAGGACGCTACTAAGCAGACATCAGATGGAGTGCCCCACCCCCACCATCTCGGTACTGATAAACTTAATAACTTGGTATTGTTCAGTGAGTCATTCAAGCGAGCAGAGTGGAATTCTACCTGTTCCTCAAGGTAGAGTATCTGTTAAGCTCTGCAGAGACTGTTAAGCATTCATAGCTGTTTTTGTGTGGAAAGAACTCATGGTTAGGAGACCAAGATGAATGCAAACCCCGAGTGAAAGCATTGTGACTTCCTGTGTTTGTCTGAGATCATGCACAAATTAAGCCAGTGTGCAAAAACAGAGCTCAACAAATTTATTCCTTTTTTTCCGGTCAGATATTTTGATGTTATTTTTTTCATGTTTTTCCTGTCAAAATCCAGAGGCTAACACCCTGAAAACAGATCAGAAACACAAGGAGGTGAAAAACTTAAAAAGTGATCAAGTCACACAGTTTCATAAATGATAGCATAAAGGTTTTTTTAAAACATTGGTTGTAATTTTTACTAGGTGTCACAATTCAGTGAACCATTACAAGTGAACCGGCTCACTGAACCGAGCTGAACTGAACAGATGGAATTCCACCCTTACTATGCTTGAAAGGTTCCATGAACAATACAAGTCTTCTTTTAAGTCCCCTCCTCTGAGCTGTCTACCTCACTAATGCAAATGTGCAGGGGGCTCTCAGGATAGCAGGCAGCCCCTCTGTTCTTTGTTCAGTGGCCTGGTGCCGCTGATCAGGCAAAAAGAAGGCAGTCCCTTTGAAATCCTCATAGCTGTTTCATCTTTTGCAAAACACCAGTGTTATTTTCCACTTGTTCCTGAATGTATTTGAAGAGTAGAACATTTGGTTCCCTTTTAATTTGCCCCTGAGTTGTTATTCACTTTAATCTATGCAGATACATCTTGAAAGATTGTATGTGTGTGTATGAAATTAAGCCCGAACAACATGGACTAGTGTTAGTACTTTACTTGTCTTTAGTGTAGTATTTAATTTTCCTAACTTTTTAAGCACAAAGTGAAAATAAGTGTCAGACCACATGGTCCATGTTTTTAGTTCATTCTTTACTTCTAAAATCTGACACCATAAAGGCAGAAAATTCATCAAGAGGGTTATGGATATGCATTATTTGCATGCTTCTGGAAGTCCTAAAGATAGTCTGGCAGGACTGGGAGTTCATAAGGTTGCTTGTGGCAAAGTCATTAAACAGGAGTCAATTATTAATTTAATAAATATTGAGAAGGACTGGCAAGTATTGGGCACTCCACACGGCATGACACGGGAGCTAAAATAGAGTGAAGTTCAAATCTGCTTTCAAAGAGCTTGTAAATCAGTGGGAGAGACAAACTAGATAGAGATAATCAAGTCTCTGGAAGTAAACACCATCCAAGTGGCTCTCTGGTACCTCTGCTTCTTCCTGTTCACCTTTCTCTCCTGACTCATGCCTGGTGCCCTGCTCTATAGACATGTGGTCAGCATGCTGCTCCTTTCAGTTTTGTACACATACTGATTTTTCAGGGGTCATGTGTTATAAAGCTTCAAAGTGATTTCGTGTCTTTGAGAACGCAGAGCATTTCTTCAAAGCATTAAATTCTAATAGGGTTTTGGAGACAATAGACTAGAGATAAAGCCAGAGGGGCCAGGACTGGGAGTTTGTTGGTTAGGGACAAAAGGTACCAGCAGGTGGATTATTGATTAATTCCTGTGAGGTCATCTGAGGCAGAGATTAGTAAGTAAGGGGTCCAGCATCCATGGAAATAGGCATCAGGGATCACATACTGAGGTTAGGATTCTGAAACATACAAGGTCAAGGGGTGAAAGAGTTTTTGGTTTTGTTTTTTTTTTTTTTTTTTTGAAACCTGAGGTTGTGAGTCTAGATCACTAACCATCCACAAGCAACTATTGAAAAGGTATGGATGAGAAGCATAGAAGCGAACAGGAAGCATAAGTTAATGGCCAGTGGTCCAGTGGCACTGAGCCTTTCAGATTGCTCTGAACTAAGTCCAGAGGTGGTGGCAGGGATGGGTATTGTCAGTCTATATCCATAAGTAGACAATTTTAGGTCAGATGAAGGATAGGACAAGTAATTATGCATTTCATGAGTGCTTTCCAATAAAGTGGAACCTGAAATTCTCAGGTATTATAAAAGAATCTTCAAGAAATTTGTGGAAACTGCATATACTAAAAAATGGTATAGATTTCAGGTGGTTTTTTTTCCCCAGCAAAATAAGCTTATCTTTTAAGTCTACTTTTCCAGTTTTTAAACTACCCATATAGTCTGTGGGGATTTTTCTTTAAGAGGCAAGATTTAATGTTGGCCAGTCTTCAGCATGCATAGATTTAAGTTTGAGTCCATGATATGGCACTTGGTAGCTGCACAGTTTTGTTTAAAGTATTTAACCCTTTTTTGATGGGTTCTTCCATGAAAAAATGGCAAAAATTATGCCTATCTCAGAGTATAGCATGCTCAATGTTTTAAAAGAGTAGATATAAAAATTACTAGTTGGAGACATTCTTCTGCTCACTGTTATAAAACAGATGACTTTTTAGAAAGTTTACTCAAGTTTTCCTTTTTAGAATGCAGATGATATTGTAGGTGACTTTTTAATTGCCTTAGTTTCCTTCATACTGACTTCCATAGTGGCTGTACTAACCTGCATTCCCACCAGCAGTGGAGGAGGGTTCCCTTTTCTCCACAACCTCACCAGCAGGTGTTGGTGGTTTTCTGTATATGGGCGATTCTTTCAGATGTTAGGTGGAACCTCAGTGTTGTTTTTATTTGAATTTCCCTTATTGCCAGAAAGCTTGTGTTTGTTACCCATTTGAATTTGCTCCTTTGTAAAGTGTATGTCCATTTCCCGTGCCCATTTCTTGACCGGTTTGTTTGTTTTGATGTTATTGTTGTTCTGGAGCTCTCTGTATATTCCGGAAATTAGCCCTTTGTCTTCTGTGTAGTGCGCAAAAATCTCCTCCCATTCTGTTCGTTTCTTATTTATTTTGTTGATTGTTTCTTTTGCTGTGCAGAAACTTCTTAGCTTAATGTAGTCCCATTTGTTTATTTTGGTCTTGACTATTTTTTTTTTTAAGATTTATTTTATTTTTATTAGAAAGGCAGATATACAGAGAGGAGAGACAGAGAGGAAGATCTTCCATCCGATGATTCACTCGCAAAGGCCGATGCTATGCCAATCCCAAGCCAGGAGCCTCTTTCGGGTCTCCCACGTGGGTGCAGAGTCCCAAAGCTTTGGGGCCGTCCTCGACTGCCCTCCCGGGCCACAGGCAGGGAGCTGGATGGGAAGTGGAGCTGCTGGGATTAGAACCGGCGCCCATATGGGATCCCGGGGCGTGCAAGGTGAGGACCTTAACCACTGCGCCACCGCACCGGGCCCATGGTCTTGACCTTTTTTGCCTTTGGTGTTTTTTCTAAGAAGATTTTGCCCACTCCTGTGTCTTGCAGAATATGCTCAACTTTTCTCTTCCAAAAGTCTGGGTATAGGTTAGCTCTTCAATCCGTTTAGATTTGATCTTTGTGTGAAAGGTGTGGGTCTTGCTCCTTATTTCTACATGCTATTAGCCAGTTGTCCCAACAGCATCTATTGAAGAGAACTTCCTTTTTTCCTGAGTTGCTTTCTGTTTTCTTGTCAAAGATTAGGTAGTTGTGCATGTGTAGGTTCCCTTCTGGATTTTCTATTTTATTCCATTGATCTACCTCCCTGTTTCTGTACAAGTACCAGGCTGTTTTGATCATCACTGCCCTAAAATGTGTCTGGAGATCTGGGATTGTGAGCCCTCCTGCTAGGTTCTTATTCTTCAGGATAGTTCTGGCTATTTGTGGATTTTTGTGTTTCCAGATGAACATTTGCATTATTTTTCCAGTTCTGTGAAGTATGTTCTTGGTATTTTAATTGGAATCTCATAGAATGTGTATATTGCTTTTGGTAATATGGCCATTTTGATGATGCTTTCTCTGCCCATCCAGGAACAAGGTATTTTTCTCCATTTTCTGAAGTCTTTTTTTATTTCTTGTTTTAATGTTTTGTAATTTTCTTTGTATAGGTCTTCCACATCCTTTTTTAGGTTTCTTCCTAGGTATTTCATTTTCTGTTCTGTTATTTTGAAGGGCAACATGCTGGTTAGTTCTTCTTCAGCCTTGGGTTGTTTGCATATACTATAGTGGTTGATCTCATTTATCTTATTCCCTGGCTCTTGGCTAAATTCTTGTATTAGTTGTAGCAGTCTCTTTATTGAGTCTCCAGGTTCTCTTATGTATAGGATCATGTCATCTGCAAACAGATAATTTGATTTCCTCCTTTCCCATTTGATTTCTTTTTCTTGTCTAATAGTATTTGCAAGTAATTCCAGTGCTATATTAAATAGTAGTGGTGATAGTAGACAGCTTTGTCTGGTTCTATATCTTAGTGGAAAGGCTTCCAGTCTTTCCCCATTCAGTATTATGTTGGACTTGGGTTTTTCATATATTGCTTTAATTATGCTATAGATTGATCCTTCTATGCCTACTTTATTTAGTGTTTTTAACATGAAGTGGTATTGGATTTTGTTAAAAGCTTTTTCTGCATCCATTGTGACTACCGTATGATTCTTGTTCTTGAGTTTTTGATATGGTGTGTCATGTTTCTAGCTTTACATATGTTGAATCATCCCTACATGCCCATACGACCCATACCATATGACCCAGAAATACCAATTCTAGGGATATATAAAAAAGACTTGTTATATGAAAAAGCAACATGCACCTCAATGTTTATTGCAGCACAATCAGCAATCAGAAGAACTTGGAAGCAACCTAAATGCCCATCAACAGAGGACTGGATAAAGGAACTGTGGTTCATCTGCACTACGGAATACTATTCAGCAATTTAAAAAAATGAAATGCATTACTTTGTAGCCTAATGGGCCAACCTAGAGATCATAATGCTAAGGGAAATGAGCCAAACCCAAAAGGTCAGATACCATATGTTTACTCTAATATAATATAATGTGATGTTAAATCTAGAGATATCATATATGAATCTTACTCTGTGTTGATCACTGTTACTTCATACTTACTTGTACCTAATGTAACAGGAACTTGTGATGTAATTCATTAATTTGTCATCCACAAGAGATGGATTGTTTATAACCACCTATGATTGTCAATGTCCTCATATAACTTATTGGTACAGCCCATAAACAACGAAGGTCTAATCCTCACTGTACCTATGTTAGGGACCCAGGATACAAGAATTAACCTACAATGAAAAGTTATTCTTCTACATGGCTGGGAGATACTCCAGTGGAAGCACGATAGACTTGGGAAAATTCACGATGGACACACATTATGATTCTAGAGGCAACAGAGGGGTGGAGAGAGAATGTGGGGAGCAGGAGGGGAGAGCCCACCTCCAACTAAATTGTATCAAAAAACAACAAAAAAATTTAAAAAGAACTACATTAATGATGCAAACAAATAATGTAGATGATGTGTTCCATAAAGCTAAAAACTTGACCTTCTCACTAATTTCATTATTTTAAAAAATCACTCAATCTTTTTTTTTTTTCTCTTTAGGCCTGATTGATAGAAATGGTATTGGGTTGTGACAAAATGCAGTTTAAAATCCTATAGAAAATATTTCAAGTTTACATTCAGAAATACACATCTAATGACTTGAATGAAAATGGTAGCAGATTGAATGTCTTGAAATGGCAAGTCAAAATCCTTCTCTCTTACTGTAGGCTTGAGTCATTATGGTGCAGATATTTTGCATTGTTACTACTCCAAAATTAAGAAAAAACAACTTCCTCTCTGAGCTTTGGGTTTCCTGTATGGAAATCAAGTTAATGACAATTTCTTTGTGCATGCAATCAGGATTTAAACCAACTTGATGTTCAACTGTAGAATGCTTTCAGGTTCAAATGTATTTTAATTGAATTGCCATTTTGGCAATAATCCATGAGTTTCTACTAAGAAGTAGTTTTGGGGAGATTAAAGAAGAAACTGATGGGTACCATTGAAAAGGGAAAGAAAAATAGATTTTTCCCCCTTATTTAGAGTGGACTTTCATAAAACTTTATTTAAAATATCAAAATAACATCAAGAGGAAAATTCTTGCTTTCTATCCTGGGTTGAAGCTTGAATTTTTTAAAATTCTTGCATACCATAGTAAGTACGTATGCTTACATTCTGATTCTTGTTACTTAGTCTTGTTGCCTGGTTTCCAACAGTATTCTCCATGCCTATCTCTGAACCCTGAATCATTTGTGCTGTCTTGTACTGGTGTCCCATGCAGGGAGGCATCCACACAGATGCCAAGGGCCAATGAATCCATTATCCTACAAGCTACCATCGGTATGTGGCTGGTTGTACCATTAGATAAAATTCCTTCATTTATCAATTAACTAAGGTTATCACAGAATTTTATGCTTTATGCTGAGGGACAATGGACCAGGGTAAACTTGTCCTGTGAGCATTTTCTCAGTGATGAACATGGAGCTGGGAATACCTTTTCACTTGCAGATTCTTCCCATCTTGCAGGCTTTTAGGTAAGCAGCCACAGGTGTGCAAAAACCTATGCTCTCAGACCCTGAGCGGCCACCACTGAGAAGCCTAGGAAAAGGCAACTGCACTAGGCTCAAGCTGCACTCAGCCCCTCTCAGTTCCTTCCTTGTCACATTTTATAGATTTCAGTACTTTAGTGTTCTTGCCTCTGCAATATCTATCTCTAATCTTCATTTCTTTCCTTCAAGTTCATATATTGTCTTCCTTGTAATCCTTTCTCACATACCCATTTGCTCCAGCTCTGCATAAATTTCACTGTACATTTCTCTGCACTTCCATGGTAGTTATTTATGAATCTTTCTCCTCCATTCATCCGTGAACCTCTTCACAGCAGGTTCTATCTAATCTTATTCATCTTTGGAAAGGCAGAGTTAGAGTTAAGAGTATGGACTCTGCAGTTAGAAAGTCTGGCTAAAATTCTCTTTTCCATCACTTCCTAGCTGTGTCATCTTAGAAAAGATGTTTAACCACTCTGAGCAGTTTTATCATCTACAAAATTATTGCTTGCTCACAGAAGCTACTTTGAAAATTAAAAGGAAAATGCTTCATTTGGTACGTACCAAGTCTTCGACCACTGAGAAGCCTTATTGATTATTTTGTATTGCATATTTAGTGCCTAGCACATTGTAGGACTTCATTTTTCTTGGTTCCCAAATGCAAGGCTTAAACCATATAGGAAAATAAGCCTTCGGGGGGCCAGTACTGTGGCTCAGGGGGCTCAGCAGCCATCTGCATCCTATGTGAGTGCAACATATGCTGACATCTGGTATGAGTCAGGGTTTAAACCCTGTCTGTCCCACTTCCAATCCAGCTCCTGAGAAAATCAAAGTGCATCTGGGAAAGCAGCAGAAGATAGCCCAAGAGCTTGGGCTCTTCGCTATAGCCCGGCACTGTCCATGGAATTGCAGGCATTTGGAGAGTGAATCAGAAGAGGAAAGATTTTTTTTTTCTCTATTTCCATCTTTCAAATAAGTAAATATTTTTAAAAAGTATGCCTTTAAATTCAGCATACATGTATATATACATCTGTGAATGACTGTAGGCATACATATGTGTATATGTCTACACACACATATGAACTTCAAGGTGGGAAGAAATGAAGCTAGAGCCATTCTGTGGAAGAGAGTGGAAGAGACAGGAGCTGGGGAGTGCAGCCTAAATTCATTAGTTACATAGCCAATAGTTCTACTAAGATGATAGATAAGAGAATTACACACCTTCAGTTCCAACTTTCAGATCGGTTTCCATTCACTGTGTGAATCTGGAGTGATCCTTAGAGGGGTTTTTTTTTTTTTTTGGTAGCTCAATTCTGACATCCATAAAAATTCTGACATCCATAAAGCAGATATCTTTGTGCTAATTTATCTTCTCTGGGAATAAAGAAAACAGAATAGCATATTGAATCAGTTTTATGTAAGCACCCTCTTGTTTTTATGGCAGGGAAACTGAGATAGAAGTCTGGGGACTTGATCAAGGTCACAGTCAGTGGCAGAACCAAATTAAAATTCATGTTCCCAGAGTCCTTTCCGTACCATTGCTTCACCTACTGACCCATGTTGCTCTACCAAGAAGTACTTCTGATTAAGTGAACTTTCAGGTTTCAATAACACAAAACCTTGGCAAGGACTTTAGGTAACAATCTCATATCATATACTCCAGTTACTTTTTGGCAAGAACTAATTATCTTACATATGTTGATTTACTTGTCTTGTATATATAGACATTGAAGAAAGTTGTGCGTTTTCAACATAGAACCAAGACTACAAGCACTTAACAAAGCCGCTATTTAAAAATGAACAAACAAACAAAAAATACATTTTGTTGTGGACTGTAACAGTCCTTTAGTAGAATACAAGAGCTTTTAGTGTTCACTACTGTGGTCTCAGAACTCAGCTCAATGCTTGCCCTTGATGAAGAGATGAATCAACGAATGCATGGTAGCCTCATTTCAGAGGCAGTCAAATAATTTCCCATGTCTTATTGCCATCGCCTTCCTCATGCTAAAATAGTAGATGTGTTCCTTCATCCAGTGTTTATTTTTCTTTAGATACTTGTGCAAAGGAACCTCAAGAAGTTGGTAGAAAATGTATTTTATAAAAATGGACTAATTATGAACTTCACATTTTTAACATCAAAATAGTTATCTTTTAAGTTACATCTTCTTTCTCTTTCTCTTTCTCTCTCTCTTTCTTTCTTTCAAACATTTATTTATTTCAAAGGCAGAGTGACAGAGAGAGGGAGAAACAGAAGGAGACCTTCCATTTACTGATTCACTTTCTAAATGGTTTCAACAGAAGGGGCTGGGACAAGCCAAAGAAAAGAGCCTGTGATTCCATCTACCTCTTCCACATTGGAAGTAGGAGTCCGGGTGTTGGGGATTTTTTTCCCTGCTGCTATTGGAGGCACCTTATCAGGGAGCTGGGTTGGAAGCAGAGCTGCTGAGAAGATGGTCATGAGCAGATGCTCTGATATCGGGTACAAGTATCATTGGCTACGGCCTCACATGCTGTACCACAGCTCTAGTCTCTACTTTTATTTTTCTACCAACTTCCTGAAGTACCCCTTGAAAATGTATAGGATATTGAGTTAAGCTTCCAGCAAGGTCTTGTGATACAAGTGTTTGCATAGCAAAGTGGAATTCTACACCAAAATGCATGCTGGAGCTTGATACTGGAACAGAGATAAAAATGGAAAGTTGAAGAGTAGCAAGGGAGTGGAATTGTAGGATATTTTTTGAGGACCATTTTTCTAGAAATGCTTTGAGAGCTTCCTTTTTTTCCTTGAAAGAATAAGGTCTCAAGCAGAGAAGGGAGAACCTCAAAGCTGCTTGAAGAATTTGTTGGGTTTCCCTTGTATTTGGGCTGGATTGAAATAAGTCTGATTTCAGCCCATGAAGTCACAGAAGAGAAAGAGGGAAAGAGAGAGAGAATGTATGGAAGAGCTGGATTTGGCAGAGGTAAGTTTTCCTGCGTCCATAAAGACACTGCTGTCCTCTTGCCTCTTGCCAGCTGTTCAAAGAGGGACCAGAGAAGAGCATGCTGGAGAAACACAGGCTTGAAGTGATTTTACAATCGAGCGAAGAACTAGCCTGGGAGAGGCAAATGGTGCTCCAGCAGCAAAAATGTCTGTGTAAAATGAACCATCTGAGAACTGAAACAGAAGGCAGCAAGTGAGGGTGGGAGGTGAAATAGACTGAGAAGTACAAACTAGAAACGTAGTTGAGTAAGAGCTGGGACCCTCAGCAAGTGTAGGTCCAGGCCGAGAGAGCAGAGAGAGCGAGCTGTCAGCATGTAAGGGCCCAAACTCTTCCCTGCTCATTGTTGTATTTCTGGCTCCCTAGGTTAACAACACAAAAGGTTAGAATTTGTAGCTAATGAGCAGAGGAGAACTAGGTTGAACAAAGAGGCAAATGATGCTGCCCTTCAGGGGGCAACAGCTCTCCTGAAACTGATAGGCGAGGGTTTAACTTTGATTCGAGTTGAGAATTTACACTGTGACTAGCAAGGAATGTCTATCTATCTCAGCCTGTTTTGAGCCTAAAGTGCTTCTAGAGTCATCTGTTACTGAACAATAAAAATAAAAGAAAAGGGATCTGTTGATGAGGGTGTTTGATAACAGGAGGAAGGAAGATCAAAATAAAGTTACATTTTAAGTGTGTTGTGTGAGCTGAGCCTGTTCAAAGCAGCGGGGTCAGAGCTCTCTTGATATAATTGCAGCTGTCACTTTGTAAACCTGAACAGAGCTCTCCTACTAAGAATGTACAGTTTTGGTGGTTTCTGAGAATTGCCTCTGAGAGGGTGTATAACCTGTGCTTTAGAAAGATCTGATTTGAGAGGTCTGCCATAATTCCCCACCCTGTCCTACACAGGTGTCAGATTGCTAAGATAATATAAGCCTGACAGGAATCAGAAGGAAGAGACTGAAACAGACTTGAAAATCACTTGATCTTGTGACTTATTCCTTCATACACAGCAAATAGTCAATCACGGCCAATGCCACATTTCTATTATATCTTGGAGCTATACTGTGCCAGGCCACTGTCCACAGAGTGATGAAAACGAGTTCCTAGAATGTGGTTTATTTACATGTTCCATGATCTCAAAAATCTCCAAAAGCTGTTTCTATTCTTCCATTTCCCTCACTGGCTCCACCACAGATTTGTTCAGGCACAGGAGTACCACTTTCATGGTGGAGGAAAGAAGAACACGAGAAGGGAGAGAGGTAATGGCTGGCCCACTGTTGGCTGAGGACACAAAGCAGGATACGGGGAGGGGAGGGGAGGGGGTTTTCTGAGCATCCACTGGTGCCACACCCTAGGCAAGCCTTCACGTTTTTGTCATGTTCATGATTCAATAGATTATGAACAATGGGCATCCTGTGCCATTTGTGTGGAAGAGTTAATGAGTAAAGTAGCTCACTTTGCGTTATGCGTCAAGGCTGGTCACACAGTTTCCTTTCAAACTACATCTTAAATTTAGTTTTGAAGCTTGCTTGTGACTTCTTGTATTCTTTTTAATCTCCAGAATCTAATTTCATAAGATGATAGTATTTTTAAATAAGGAAATTGTTTTTGATTTCTATTACTACATTTTTATGAGCCTACATTGACTTCTGTTATTAGAATTGAATTTCAGGATAGCGAATATCATATGTTCTCACTCAGCACTGTATACCTTTCCATTATAGCACACAAGAGTTGATTCCAATCAACTTTTTAAAAACTCATTCCACATTTCCAATATTTTTATACTTCTATTATCATTCACAAATATTCTCAGATGCGTGTTCCAAGCTGGTGATATTATGATAACTTTCCCCTAGGGGTTTATTAGCTTCCATGTGACAGTATTCATTTCACCTACTTTCATTTCCTTGGACTAAGTCCAGAATAGCCCCTGGTCCTGTTGATTGTTTTACAAGTTATGTGAGGGAACGTTGGTGCAATGCAGTCAGAGACAGGCATCCATCTGATTCTGTTACTTGGATCTATCAGTCACTGTCAGGGGCTGAACTGTCTCACGCCGACTACTTTTCTTTCCCTAATGCTTCCACTTTTTTTTTCCTGTTCATTACCTACCTTTCTGTTATAGGCAAACATAGCTCCTCACATTAATATTTTTTGTGTGAATTTGAGCTAATGTTTTTGAAATGAAGGTTTTCAGATTGGCTTGGTTTGAGGAAAGCACACACAAAGAATTTCAAATTGTGGAGTGGAACTGGCAGAGGTGAGGGTACTGCCATCAAGGACAAGATAGCCTCTTAGCGAATACCTCTTCCAAAGAGATCTGATTATAAAAGGTCCATCACAACTGCAGCGGACAGTTTAAATATGGTGTTGGTGGTCTGATTACAGGATTTAAACATGTGTCCTTAGAATGACAAACTGGAGATTCTGGCCAGCTGAAAGCAAAGTGAATATTTTTTGTATGTTCTAGGACTAAGAATACAAGGAATGAGCAGCATTGATGCCAGTGGGCATGGTGTTAGCCTCATGAGTGCAGAGGCGTTGTTTTGCTTCTTGTGCCGGTGCCAGAGATAAGACATGGAGGACTGGTGGTGGTGGCAATGTGTACAGGTGTAATTTTAGAGCCTTCAAAATATGGCATTGGAAACACCAATATAAGCCTTTTAGAATGAGAAGGGTTGAACATCTTCTTGGCAGTCCACTGAGATTTGATGTCTGGTTTTTAAAACTATATTGTAACTAGAGGAAGGAGGTTGAAATTCCTAAATTTCTTAAGATTGAAAGATGCAGGGGTCAGAATATTGCTGTTTCATAATTTTTTAAGAAGAGTGGTATATATGCAATGTTTTGTTGTTATTGAAAGGGAATTTGTTGTTATTTTTCCATCCATGGGTTCATTCTCTGAGCAGCCATCTGGGGCTGGTGCAGGCTGAAGCCAGGATCTAGGAACTCCACCAAGCTTTCCATGTAGATGGCAAGGACCCAGTCCATGAGTCTTCAGATGTTGTTTCCCAGAGTATGCATTAGCAGAAAGCTGGATTTGAAGCAGAGTGGGGACTTAACCCCAAGTTCTCTGAAATGGCTTATAGGAATCTCAAGTGGCAGATCAACCTGCTGTCCACAACAGTTGACCCTCATTTTATAGCTTGTAAGACCATCTTCTTAGGCCAAGGATGATTTGGTTGGAAAAACACAAGAAATTGTAAGAATAAGACCCATTAACACTGTGAGAGGGTCTGTTCCTCAAAATAGTTCTACAAGGTTATATTAGCACTACGCAATTTCATAGATCATGAAATTCCAGAAACAGGGGAAAATCAAGCAGCTCATCCAAGTCACGTGATTAGTGATAAGCTGTGATGCCATCTTAGGAAGTCTGGCTCCAAGGGTGTAAGCTTAACCAGTGTGTGATACTGTGAAACCTCATTCCTTTAGGCCCAATTAGATGCTATTTTTGGAAAAATTTTTTCAAGAGTTGATGAAATTTTGTTTTCTATTTATTAAAAAAACAATAAATTCAAGATTGGAAAAAGCATATTAAACCAACTTGAAGGAAAAGATTGCTTTTAATAATCAAAACATGTTTCTTATAACATAATACTTGTTCCTAGATTTTGCTATTTCTCTCCGCCTTGCAGTGATCTTGCATTTTTAAAAATTCTATTCCAATTGTTATTGTTTTAGGCCAGACCTTTATCACATTATCACTGGACAATTACTGTGGCACCCTAGGGAGATGCTGTGGCTGTTGCATCTCACTTCTCCAATTCACTTACTATATTACATTAGACAAATGTTTCTAAAATGTAAATCACTTATAACTTGTTTAAAGCATTAATCACTCTAAATAACTATATAATAAATTCTATACTATTTAGCCTAAAGACGAAGACGTTAATGTACTTAGACATTCATATAAAATCCTCTCCATGTATGACATATCTCACAAATTCTCACTCTCTGTGTACGTGGTTGGAGTGGCCCTTAAACATAGATTTGAGACTTTTCATCTGTGGAATTAAGGTGAATTATTTCAGCTCTCTGAGACTTTATTAAAATGTTATACCTGCTATGAAATTCCACTCGATCAAAGTGGTCTGCTACCTGTGATGTTTTGTGTTAATTCTAAAATGACCCTTCCCCCCTGGGTTTGTAACAATCTTGTACTGAGACAGAGATCCTAATAAACAGAGCTGGGCTGAATGTCAGCTGATACCACCTCTGTGGAATGCCAGTGTTCTACAGGTGTGGACCCTGTATCCAGTGGCTTATGGATGAAGGTTTTTGCACTGGCAAATTCCAAAAGCATTAATCATAACCATTCATAATGAATTCTTTCTTCATTTGTGCCTTTGCACTTTTCCCTTTGAAAATTTTTGTTTTTGTTTATGTATTTAAAGACATTTATTTTATTGGAAAACAAGATTTACAGAGAAAGATCTTCCATCCATCAATTCACTCTCCACATGGCTGCAAAGGCCAGAGCAGACCTGATCCAAACCCAGAAGCCAGGAAGCTTCTTCCAGGTCTCCCATGTGGGTGCAGGGTCTCAAGGCTGTGGTCCACCCTCTGAAGCTTTCACAGTCCATAAGTACAGAGCTAGATGGGAAGGAGAGCAGCCAGGATATGAACTAGTGCCCATATGGGATGCAGGCATCATAAGCAGAAGGTTAGTTTGCAAGCCACTGTGCTGACCTCTCAGATTTCTTTCATCAATATTTTTATTTTTAATATGTTACCCTCTGAACACTTTAGAATGTCTCTTCTTGAAGACAGGGATAATGTAATATATTTCTTAAATAGTTTTCAGAGCATATACCACAGTGCCTTAGATTGTAGGAATTCAAACAATGTTTGTTGATTTTACTTGAATTGTTTTTATGCAAATAAACACAGCTAATTACAAATGAAGCATGCCTTTGTTGGAATTAATGATTAACAATTAGCTGTCCTTCATTAGCTTAAGAGGCTAATGCTTACACCAACACACACACACACACACACACACACACACACACACACACTGAGTGCACCTTACCATGATTTTATTATATGTCCTTTATCTTGTGATACTAGCTAGCTAGCTACCCACAGCCACAGTAGGGAGAATTTCGCCTGCACTTTGATTTACATATAATGCTATATAGCCCTTCATTATAGCTAGGATTTTAAATTTAATTATTTTGCCAATAACTTTATGAAGACAAAATTCTTCAGGGAGAACAAGGATGAAAACATTTCAATCTCAGCCTTCAATGAGTTTTAACACTGACTGGGAGAAAATGTCTTTAATAAATACAGTGTTAGGAAGAGAAGTGTTCTCAGTTCCATGAAAGCAACATGGAAATGTGGGGTGTTCCATGCAGTCCGGAAACCGTAGCATTTTTGTTACAGCTGTATGTACCATGGACATGCTGGATATGTAGGTACACTAACTTGACATGAGTATCACAGGCAGAGATGTGGGAAAGGCGGATTGAAGGAACATTCTTGCAATCACATTTTTTTTTGTTGTTCGTGCACATTTTTCTTGTATGCTAACTCCATTATGTTGAATCTACATAACACCCAATCAACAAGCAACAAATTTACATGGTCTGCCTGCAAAAAATTATTACAACAGTCCTAGTTCACTCTGCAGCAATAATACCTGAAAAATTAGGGGTGTTGAGTGTTAGTTACATGTTTTCTGATACATTCGAGAGGGACTACCACCCAGATGGAATGACAAAGCTCTAACACCAAGATTCTAGCATCTTGCAAGTTTTCTTTTAGGGTTTTGTCATTGTAACTAATGTTTGTGTGGTGTTAGCTAAATTTGGGAGAATGCTGTGACACTATTTAGTGAATAGAAACACTGTTTGCTTATTTTCCGTGTGCTTCAGCCCAGGTAGCAGAACTGGAGTTCTTTTTTAGGTTAGTTTAGAAATGTGTACATGCAATTCTGCTTCTGGTTATGACAAATTCACTTATATGCAACTAGCACTTCTTGCCAAGAAGAAACCAAAAAATCTGGAAAGGGGTTTTTAAAAGTCACAAATGGGGTGCATTAACTCTGATTGGAGTGCCAGGGTTAGCTACCCCGATAGTCAATAGTTTGAACAAAGGAAAGTACATCCAGGTTATCACAATGTTCTGTGCCACATTCCCTTTCAAGTAGTTTACTGATTTGCATGTAGGGTGGATTTTTTGAGAGCCGAAAAGTTGAGCAGAATGCTGTTGGCAGTTTTTTCCATGCTGATGAAGTGAAAGCTGGAACTGGAGATCTCTAAGAAAGCCAGAATTTGCAAGACCCAGATCTGAAAGAGAGATGGTGTTTTCCAATTTGCAAGCATTGACTAAGATGTTGAGAAAGCTAAGAGAAACCTTTGGTGAAGAGGATGGGAAGCCAGATACATTTTCCGCAGCTTTGTGGCTGTAGGAAGCACGCCAGACTTTAGAGTGCCCCTTGGTGTCTACCCTTTCTTAGTAATGCAGGAGAAAGTCAGCTTCATTTCATTGTCATCCAGGCTGGATAACTGTGAATAGTTTTTTCATTTCTGTTTAGCAGAAAAAAACGTGAAAAAAAAATCCATGCAGGAGGATGCCGTTCATCAGAGTTTCAAGCTATCATATATGAAGTCTGACATTCAACAATGACAAGATAAGCAGGAAGAAACCTGCAAGAAAAGATCGCAGCTTTCAGGAAACCAAGAAGAAAGAAATGAACAAACTGTGAGACCATCAGGTGAGTCTGATAATAAGACTGTAAGATAAAGACTTTAACTGATTATAACTGTGCTAATATTAACAAAGGACAAAACCCTGGCATCATTCTAGTGCTGTCAGACAAGGTAGATCTTGAGTGAAGCACAGTGAGAAGATTTCATAGGCTCACCCTAGCATTTTCAAATTTATATGAATCAGATAGCAAAGTCTCAACCTGTGTAAAGCCAATTTGACAGAATTAAAAGGAGAAAGGCAAAATCATAATAATAGTGGTAAATTCAAACATAATTATCTTAATAACTGGAAGGACGGGCATGAAAAACAGCAAAAATACAGAGAGCTTGAATAACACAGGTAATATTCTTAACCTAACTGACTTTTCTTTTCAAGTGTATTTAGCACATTTACTCCAACAAATGTTGGACCATAAAGAAAGCTTCTATTGACTTGAAAATATGTAGAATATGTTCTTTAATTACAGGTTATTTAAGATTAAAATAGTAAATAAATAGTAAAAAGATAACATCTATTCCTATTTTTTTAAAGATTTATTTATTGTTATTACAAAGTCACATATACAGAGAGGAGGAGAAACAGAGAGAGGAAGATCTTCCGTCCGATGATTCACTCCCCAAGTGAGTACAACAGCCGGTACTGTGCTGATCCCAAGCCAGGATCCAGGAACTTCCTCCTGGTCTCCCACGTGGGTGCAGGGTCCCAAAGCATTGGGCCATCCTTAACTGCTTTCCCAGCCCACAAGCAGGGAACTGGATGGGAAGTGAAGCTGCCGGGATTAAAACCGGCACCCATATGGGATCCCAGGGCGCTCAAGGCAAGGACTTTTAGCCGCTAGGCCATGCCACTGGGCCCTATACCTATTTAGAGATGAAGAAATTCCCTCCATAATCCACAAGTAGATATTAATAGTGGAAATTAGAAAGATTTTTTTAGCTTGTTGATAATAAAACACATTAAAACTTGTGAGTGGCAGCTAAATCTTTGCTGTGAGGAAACTTAAATGCATACAGATGTTGGGAAAGAATAAAATGTAATTCAATGATTAAGTTGGTATATCAAGATGGTTAGGAAAAGACTGACAACACACAAAGGAGTAATGAATAAAGGAGGAAGTTTATAGAATATAAAAACAAATATGCAAATAGAGAATATCAGATAAGCAAAAAGTAAGTGTTTGAAAGACCAATACAATTGATTGATAAAACTAGCAATATCAACAAAGAAGGAATACTTTTGTGATAAATAAGATAATGCAGATATAAATTTCATATTCCCGAGATACTAAAAAATGAAAAAAATCAAGAAAAAGGTTTACATTAATTTGAAGATTCAGATTTACACTTTTAAATCCTTGTGGAGAATATAAGGTAATAAATCTGACATAAAAAGATACAAAGAATCCTTTTAAAGTTGTTTATAACATTTCAACAGTGAAATATCAAGATAAGCTGATTTTGCAAAATGAGCTTAAACATTAGGATAGATAAAAATTCCATGCAAAAAATTTACAAAACAAAAAACCCTCATTTAAAAAATAATAATCCAACAAATGCTATTTAAAATAATATTACATCTTTTCAGGAACAAGGAATATTCTTGTGTTTCTTTACTAACTTTATTCTGTAATCCTTTTTACTGATAAAGTGAAGAATGATTGCCAAAAGCAAAATAAACCTTACCTGGAAAAAAATAATATCCAGAACTTTAAGCTATCTTTATCATAGACTAGGCAAATCTTTATATTAAAGTTGTTCTAATAAAGAAGTATTAGACATCTTTTTCATGATCACATACTCAACAGTCCTAAAAAATAAAGGGTCTTGCTCAGTAACTTCCTAGTGGCTAAAAGTCCTTGCCTTGCACGTGCTCGGATTCTGTATGGATGCCGGTTTATGTCCTGGTGGCCCCACTTCCCATCCAGTTCCCTGCTTGTGGCCTGGTAAAGCAGTCTAGGGTGGTGCAAAGCTTTGGGACGCTACAGCTGTGTGGGAGACCTGGAAGAGGCTGCTGGCTCCTGGTTTTTGATCAGCTCAGCTCTGGCCTTTGCGGCCACTTGGGGAGTAAATCAGCAGGCAGAAAATTTTCCTCTCTGTCTCTCCTCCTCTCTATTTCTGATTTTCTGATAAAAATAAATATATCTTAAAAAAAAGTCCTGAAAAAGATTAACAGTTTAAATTGTATGACACTTGAAACAATTACATATCAGAAAGCAGTTATATGCATAGCACACAAGATTGATTTACTATGTTTAAGACATTAGAATTAGGAAAATGAAATTATGTGTCACAATAAGTGCAGAGAGAGAATCGGATAAAATGCAATTTATGTATAATAAAATCTATATCACATCAAATGAAGAATAAAAGTAAATTTCATTATTTTGATAAAATGTATCTATAAAAGAATCTATATTAATTATCAAACTAAAGGCTTAAATTATTTTATTGCTAAGATCAAGAAAAAGACTATGTTATGTGTTGTCACCCTATGTGTCCAACTTTGTTCTGGAATTTTGCCGAAGCAATAAGGAATAAAAGTAAATAGTATAATTATTGAAATGAGCGGTAATTATTGGACATCTACATGTGCTTGCTTGGAAAAAAAAAGGTAAGAGCAAAAGTATTACAACAAATCAATAGATTTAGGTAGGCAGCTAACACAAGCTCAGTATAAAATGAAATATGTTCTTCTATACATGAGACTATTAAAAAGTAATTTATAAAAGGACATTTGCAACAGCATTAATAGAGTCAAATATCTAAAATCTTCAATGTATACCATAAATAACAAAATATTTCTTAGAAAAAGTAAATAATGAATCAAAAAGATACATGTATTATGGCTAGAAATTAAAAGACTGGATATTCCTATATATTCAAATTCTCCAAGTTGCTTTAAACATTGGATGTAATGTCAGTTTTTTTCTTTTTTTGTGGGGGGTGGCGCGGTGAGTTCAGGGCATAACAACTGACAAGCTGATTCTAACATGATATTGTAGATACAGGATTGTAAGAAATAGTGCTAAGAACAAAATAGGGATATGCATGATGCTGGATGTCAATATTAGTGCTACTGTAAGTTAAGGATGTCCTGTGGAAAGAAAGATAAATTCTTCATGCTATGGAATAAAGAGTCCAGAAATGATATTTTTCAGAGCCTTGATCACATAAGGTCTTTTTTTAAAAAACAAAAAATCTTCTTTATTTTTATATTATTGATTCTTAAAATTATTATCTTATGATACAGTTCCTAAGGCCCTGGGATTTCCATTACCTCCTCTCCCATTCTGATTCTGATTATACTCCTTCTTAATCAGTCCTAAGTCCATCATTCTGCCATTAAAGTATATCATGACATTGTAGGTATGGACAGTGGCAGAGAGTCCAGCTCTATTGCCAAGAGATACTTAACAGTTTCATTGGGAGTCCTTTGATTTAGAAGTAGAGATGCACACTGAACTGTATCTTTACATTTGTATGTGATAGTATGTACTCACATTAACTATACACCCCTTAAATGAAAAGACATAAACAAAATCAACAATAGAAAGAAAAATACAATGTTAACAACATGAAGCTAAGTAGCATGCTACTCAATGACCAAAATGTTGTTGAAGAAATGGAAAAGAAAATAAAAAATCTTCTTGAAAATGATGCTACTGTATGATCTATGAGTCAGTGAAGAATTTAAGAGAAAAACAAAGCTGTTTTGATGCAATGAAAAAAATAAAAAAACGAAACAAACTATCAAACTCCCTGAGATGTAGAACAAATTTGTATCGAAAGGACTATTGATCTTGTATTTTGCATGAAGGTTGCCTTATATCAGAAAGAATGTTTGATATTTGTTCTTTTGGGATTGTCTTATTTCACTGAGCATAATGGTCTCTAGTTGGAACCATTTGGTTGCAAATTGTGGAATTTTATTTTTTAAATAGCTGAGTAGTCTTCCATGGAGTAGATGTACCACAGTTTCTTTATCCATTCCTCTTTTGGTGGGCATCTGGGTTTTTTTCCACGACTTTGCTCTTGTAGTTTATGCTGTAAATATAGGATTACAGATCTCTTTCTTGAATTCTGGTTATATTTCCTTTGGACACATTCCCAGAAGTGGGATAGCTGGGTCATACAGCAGGTTAATCTTGCATTTCTCTTAGCACTCTCCATATTGACTTCAATAGTGGTTGTACTAACCTACACTCCCAACAGTGAAGGAGGGTACTTTTCTCCCCACATCCACACCAGCAGGTATTTTTATTGGAGTTTTGAATGTAGACCAATCTCACTGGAGTTAGGTGGAACCTCCACGTGACTGGGCAGCCTGAGCATTTTTTCATATGTCTATTAGCCATTCAGATTTGTTCTTTTCAAAAATGTCCGTTCATTTCTTTCATTCATTTCTTCACAGGGGTGTTTGTTTTGCTGTCACTGAGTTTCTGAAACTTTTTGTAAATCTTGGATTTTAGTCCTCTGTCAATTTTGAAGAATGCTAAGATGTTCTCCCACTCCACTGCGTACTTCTTCCCTTGGTTGATCATCTTTTTTGCTTTACAGAAGCATCCCAGCTTAATGTCCCATTTGTTTACTTTGTGTTTGAGTGCCTTGGCTTTGGTGGCTCTTCTAAGAAGTCTTTCTTAGCTCTTATAGCTTGGAGAGTGTTTCCCATGTTTTCCTCCAATAGTTTAATGGTTCCTGGGTGGAGACTTAGGTGCTTGACCCATTTAGAGCTGATTTTTGTTTAAGGTAACAGGTGGGCATCTTGGCTTCTTAATTCTGTAAGTTGCTATCCAATTGTCCCAATAGCATTTGTTGAAGATACTAGGGTTTTTCCTTGGATTTTTTCAGTTTTCTTGTCAAAGATTAGTTTGCTAAACATGTGTGGACCCCCTTCTGGGGTTTCTGTTCTGTTCCATAGATCTTCTCTGTTTCTGTACCAGTACCAGACTGTTTTGATGACCACTGCTCTGTAGTATGTCTTGAGTTCTGAAATTGTGATATTTTTCAGCTTGATTTTTATTCTTCAGGATAGCTTTGGCTGTTCTTGGCCTCCTGTGTTGCCAGATGAATATTTAGATATTCTTTTCTACAAAAATAATGTTATATAAAAAGAATGTTGTGGGGATTTTGATTGGGATCACATTGGTGCTCTGTATTACTTTTGGTAATATGGACACTTTGATGATATTGATCCAGTAGGTCCAGCAACATGATAAGTTTCTCCATATTTTAATGTCTTCTTCTATTCTGTTTTAAAATGCTTTGTAGTTTTTGTCAAAGAGGTCTTCCACATCTTTGTTTAGATTAATTCTAAGTTATTTAAGATTCCCCTCTGCTATTTTAAAGTGATCTGTACTTTACAATGTCTTTCTCACCCATGGAATTATTTGTGTATACTGGTTCCACCTATTTGTGTTCATTAACTTCATACCCTATGATATTGAGAGATCTCACTTGTTTTCACAATATGCCTTCCTGACAGGGTTATTGGTTGGATGGGGACACAACCTTGATGGCTGCACTGAGCGGTAAGTGAAAACAGACCAGTTTCTAGGATTACATCATGGTGTCTAATGACGATTACAGAAAACATAACACTGTATGAATGTCCAGGCATAGTGTTTCTGTAGACCAGTGTTACTCATACTTAAACACACATCTGCATGATCTTTGCAAAGTAAATTTGCAGCTGAACCTATACCCAGTTATTAGCACTATATTATTTCCCTCTTTTTCAAGGATCATATAATTTGAATATTCACACACACTTCACATTCACTAAAGAAGTTTGTTGTTTAAAAGAATATTATTTCAAAATTAACAAAACTACTAACCAGTTTGTATGTTATACTCAATTCTATGTGCTTTCCTAAACTTCATGTAAGCCAAAGTGATTGTAAACAGGGTCTGTGTTAGTTGTCTGTAGGTTCACTTCCAGTCTTCAAAACTTATAGAAATAAAACAAAAAACCACTTTTAAGAGTATACTTCAATAATAAGTAGGATTTTTGTAGTGATCATAGTATATCACCAAAAAGTAAATGCAAAATGGACAGACAAAATGTAGAGGCAAAAATGGAGAGAAAACATGGGAGGGGCCTTTTGTACCTAGAAGAACCTTGCAGAAACTTCTGTCTTGAAATGACTTACTATTGTGTTAAACAATTCCTGCTGGAATTGTTGCTGCAATGGGGAATACAGCAGAGACGGACTGTCCCTGAGGCTGAAATAGTGCTCTCGTTCAGCATTGCAGATAGAAATGTGGATTCTGTGGAGAGACTTGACAGAGCAAGGAGAAATGACAGAGGAAGAAGGAGAAATGACAATAAAACACTTTTGCAAATGCTCGATTTCTTGCTCATGATACTTTAATTGCAAAAGGGTTCAGTTTCTTGATTATGATACTTTAATTTCAAAAGGGCTTCACATACATATTTAATTATGTGGACTTCATATTCTGAATGTATGGGAGAAGAATGATGTATAACCGAGAACTTGGAAGCAAAGGCATTGTGGTCTGTAAGAGCGACACTGTAATATTGGTGCACAGGGAAGTTTTGAGGTCTGTGTGTTCATTGGGAGACACTTTTCTGATGTATGAGGGAGCTTCCAAGGAAGATTCACTGAGGATGCTTCAAAACTTACATAGAAGGGAATTGTAATGATAAATTCAGCTTTAAAAATTCTTTATTTTTATTTAAAAGGCAGATTTACAAAAAAAGAAGAAGGAGGGTGAGAGAGAGGGAGAGTTCTTTCATCTGTTTGTTCACCCTCTAAATGGCCACAATGGCTGGAACTGAGTCAATCCAAAGCCAGGGGCCTTCTCTGGGTCTCCTACATGAGTTCAGGGGCCCAAAGCTTGGAGCCATCCTCTGTTTTCCCAGGCTATAGGCAGAGAGTGGGATTGGAAATGGAGCAACTGGTACATGAACCAGCAGCGATATAAGATGCCAGTACTTGCAAGTAGAGGACTAGCTTGTTGAGCAACAGTGCTGTGCTGCCACATGATACATATATCTTTTAATGATTTTTATTTGAAAGACATATTTTTATAGAGAGGGAAGAAAAGATAGAGGAGGTCATTGATCCACTGTTTCACTCCCCCAAATGACCACAATATCCAGAGTGGGCTGATCTGGAGAGGGCAACCAGGAGCTTTCACGTCTCCCACATGGGTGAAGGGTCCCGGAGACTGTTACCACTCTGCTGCTTTCCCAAGCCATAAGCAAAGAGCTGGATTGAAAGTGGAACAGAAGGGACATGAATATTTGCACTACACATTAATCCTCTATGTGATAGAAGAGTAGCTTACTACCACACCAGCCCCAAGATAAGTTTTTGTTTTTGAAACAAATGAATGCAGTTAGAAGGTCTTTTATCCGCTGGATCACTCCCCAAATGGCTGCAACTGCCAGAGCTGTGCTGATCTGAAGTCTTCTTCCAATCTCGCATTTGGCTGCTGAGTCCCGAGGAGTCACAGTGTTTTCCTCTGCTTTCCCAGACCATGAGCAGTGAGCTGGATTGGAAGTGGAGCAACTGGGACACAAACTGGTGCCTGCATAAGATACTGGTGCCGCAGGGTCAAGGAGTAGCCTGCCGAGTCATGGTGCCAGCCTCACAAGGTGCTAATTTTTAAGCCATTTTCTAAGTTGTTCATCTTAGACCCAGCAGAAGATTGAGTTGCCCCTCTGAAGCCTTATTTTGTGTGTTGTACCCAGACTATTAGAACAGGCATAATTAGGAGTTTGAAATACAGAATTGATACTGGTGTTTGTCTTGCTGCCCGATACCTTCATCTGCAGGCTGTCTTGTGGACAACATGGGTCAACCATGGAAAAGGACTCACTAGTCATCTCTACCGTTTCCAAAAGTTGCTTCAACAGTCCTTGTAGTCTTGGTCTCCCATGTGAGTGGTCAGGGTCCAAGGACTTGGGCAACTTTTGCTGCTTCCCGAGGCACATTAGCAGCTAGTTGGATTAGAAGTGATGAATCAAGGACTTGGACCAATTCTCATGGGATGCTGGCATCATCAACTGTGACTTAACCCATTGTACTACAACACTAGTTCCTAAAAAAGGCTTCTTGATTGCTGGAGTAAACACTTGCCTCTCTGGACCTATTTTTTAAGTCAGAAAGAACACCTTTTTTAGGCACTATTCCCATTTGAAATTCTTATCTTTTCAAGCATATATCATGTACTCTTTATATTATTGTTAAAACAACACACATATTACACATTGTAATTTAAATTTACTTTGCTGTACTTAAGTGTTGAATATGCGCATGCAGGAGAAAGAATATTGAAATAGTGCAGGGGAGAATAAATACAATATATGATGCTTAATTGTATTTAAATTTAAATCAACAAATAATAAATGACACTTTAAGGAGTGCTGCAGGAAATTTTAATAGAGTCTGCCTATTAGATGGTGTTAAAAAATTACAAATTCTGTTTCATGTGACAATATTGTCAGAACATGAAAAAACAACTTCTTTTCTGAAAAAAACTAATTACTGACCTTTTTGAGAGTAAAATATAGTATTTATAATGTATTTTAAAATATACATGCCCTGTCTCCAATAGGAGAGGTAAATATGTCAAAATTGACATGAATGAAAATTTGGTAAAGGCTACATGGGTATTAAGTAGGACACTTTTCTGTTCATCAGTGCTTGAAATCCTCTTTCTCTCTTTCACACGCTCACACACATTCATCCATCCACCCAACCACTTACTAACCCACACACCCCCCAACCACTCACCCCATCCTCCCACCCCAGTGCAGGTGAGCCGGCCTGTGATCAGAGTGCTAGGAGTAGAGAGGGAGCTGGTGGGAGAGGGAGAACCTGAGCTCTCAACAGGGATAGCTACTGGTTGTGTTCGAAGGGATTCTATTAAGAAATAATTTTTCACATGTATATGTGTTGGAAGGGATTCTATCAAGAAATAATATTTTATATGTGTGTGTTTATTTGTGGGCTATTAATGGAGAATCATTTCTAGTATACTTCATAGGCTATTTTAGAGATGTTGAACTGATTCTGATGTTCTGGGGTTCCACCTTTAATGATTCTTTTTGATTTGAGACTATAGTGTTTGTTGTAATAATGGTGTTCATGAATGCCACCCAAAGCTGACTTGCTTTCTGCTTTTCCATCCCAGCCAATGGCAGCTGATTCCCTGTGGCTTTGCCTTTGCCCAAATGATCCCGTTGGACACAGTGTGATACAATGTGTAAGGAAGGGTAACCTACACATTGTGCAATTCTCTGTCCTGATTTGTCTTTCCTCAAATGACACAGCCTTGCAGGAGTGGGTTGAGTTTTGCAATGTTTGCAGCTCAGGTTCCTGGCTTTTCAGATCTCAGTGTTAGACAGAAAGAGCTTGGGTTTGAGATGCTGAAAATATGGGAAGAAACGGAAAAGAGTGTGGCAGAGAAGTACGGGGAGATGCAGCAGTGGGGAAAGTAGCATGTCAGAGGATTAGAAAGGCCAGAAGGGAATGGAGAAGGAAAGGTGATTGCTGTTAAGGATAAAACCAGGGACCATTGTTGAATTTAGGGTCAGAAAAATCTGTTGTCTAGATAAAGAACTAAATAGAGCAAAGACAATTGTTGCTCCAACTCCAGGTTTCACTCATAAAACAACGTGGGGTAGGACTGCAGTTACCGAATGGCAGAAACCTTGTGCCTAATTGATCCTTTGAACATTCACCTGTAATGATGGAATTAAAACATGATCTGTGCTGTGCTCCTGCTGCAATGCTTCAAGCATGTAGTGCAGGGGAGGAGGGGCAGACAGTCAGATCTGTGTACTTTTCCACGAGGGCGATGCTTGAATCTGTCATGACCATGCCTTGAATTCCCTTGTGGAGAGAGCTCGTTCCATCTGTTTGTCACAATCCTCATTTGGAGTTATGAGCATCTGAGGCCCCTAAATGTGGTTTTATGTAAAGTTCTTCCTGTGTGTTTGTGTGTGTGTATGTGTGTGTGTGTGTGCGCGCGTGCGCGCGTGCACACACGTGCAAGTTTTCCCAGCAAGTCTCTCCAAAGTTAAATCCAAGCTTCCTACTTAGTATATCAGTGACAAGGGCTACTTAAGCATTCATAGTCCTTTTACTCCTGCTTATGACAAAGCTGATTCCTATTCGCTTTCCACAAGGGCATAAAATGTCCTGGCATCTCACCTTGGCCTTGCTCGTTCTGTAGTTTTTGTGTCTTATTGTTATCACAGTCTGTCAGAGACCCAGGGTTCAGACTACTGGAGGTCCAGATGACATCTGGCTTCCCAGCTCCCCCAGAATACTGGCTGCAGTGCTTATCAGTGCATTATTCATCAAAACTGATGATGCAAGGTACAACATGCTGTCTGCGGTTCAGTGTGAGAGTGGGGAGGAGTTGGCAGAAATGCCTGGCGTTCTGTGAGCAGCATGTAATCAATAGTCTGGGTGCTTGTTCACTTCGTGTTGATGACTAGTCCCTCTGGTACATTTCTGTATATTTTTGGGTTCACTGTACTACCAGCTGTGCGATTTTTCTCCCTCTGTGCCTCTTCCCAGCCCTGATAGATGGAGCAGAAGGAACAACCTTTTTGCGTGGTGGGTGTCACATCAAATCATCGACCGACCACAAGCAGGGCAGTAGGCAGGGGCAAAACGAGCCAGTTCTCAGAATTCCTGTGCATTTTCAGTAATAAAGCCAAATGAGCTACACTGGAATTTGGACTTTCTGCTGCTTATCTCAAATTAAACGACACCAGCCCACCCCTTTGCTCTTCAAATGACAAACTGTTGTTGGCTTCCCTGCTCCCATTTCCCGATTAATGGTGTATGGGCTTCTGTTTATAAATCCAGCTTTCTCTGTTCATGACAAACACTCCACTCTGTCACCAAACTGAAGGGTGTGAGATGTGTCACCCCTCACCCTGAGGTGATGCTGTCTCAGATATTGCATGAGATATTCTAGAATCACTAAAAATCTGTCTCATCATGTCTGAGAGAACAAAATTTACTACTCATCTGCAAGTTAAACAGTTATCCATCTCCACAGCTTTTAGATTTTGACTATTTATTTATATTACGATTAAAGGCTTCTTCTTAAGACGTAAGGAAAAACAGACAACTGACATGAAAAAGACCTCATAGTTTAGATTTGTTGAAATACGTTTCAAATTTTAGTACACTTCCTAGCGTTATCCTAGAAAATCCTGATACTTGTAATCTTTTCTGGCATTTGGGGCTTTGGAGAGTATGCTCAGTGGCTCTCCCCTCTCAAGCAGCAGTGAGGTCTGTCGTCCAGTAGGTGATCTGAAGCCTGAGTGGCCAGAATGCACCCTGGACTTGATCCCATGTATGAGATTTAACAGGTATGTCCACGATGTTTGTCAGGCCTGATGATTACTGCAGGTCAAATCCGTGATCACTACAAGACATTAACTGGCCTCCTGTGTCCCGGTACATCTTCAGTGCTAAGAAAACAGGAACTATTTATCTAGGGGATAAGTAAGTCTGGTTGGAAATTATTTCTAGCAGACAAAGATACTATTTTGTCTAAATGAAGACTTCGAGGGGGAATTCCAGATTCTGGAACTCTGCTTGGGTGCAGCCCATCTAGCCACCTTGCACAGATATGATAGCCACCTCCCAACAAAAGCATCTCTCTGATGCCTGAACCCTAAGGTGAGTTACAACTTAAAATGGGCAAGTGCACAGACAATATAACATGACGTGGCACTGTTGCAGGAAGGATGGGAATTAAAAAAGCAATCATTGGAGCAGTTACTGAGGTCACAAAATTCAATTGTGGATAGTGCTGCAATTTAAGCATGTATTCTAAATCCAGGCTGGCTGAGCTCTAACCCTATCATTTACTACCTGTGAAGGCATCAGTAACATTAGTAAACCAATCGATTTCATTCTACACTAAACATAGACAGGTCATCAGGTATTGTAAGGAATAAACTGAAGTATAACATGGAAGGAATTTGCAAACATTTAGCTCTTAGCAATTGGTCAATGAAAGCTAGCTATTATCACCCAACACTGAGAAACTAACACTCTAGTATTGTTTCCATTCAGTTTGATACATACAGAGGAGTGTTCCTGCATACCCAACATGTTACAGCACTCTCCTATGTGTTGAGGAGTAACAACATGATAAAAACTGGCTCAAACCTCAGGAGTCTTTGAATTGCTGGGGTGGAGTAGGGCTAACAGTAACTAAAATGAGGAGTATGAAAATGCCAAAAGAGAGACCCTCCCAGGGGGTCTTCTGTCCAGCAGGCCCCAAGACCACTACAGGGTGAGGCAACAGTGCCCTTCTGCAGCAGAAACACTGGAGACAAACTAACAGTGAAGAATGTGTGAGAGAAGTTACAAGTTTATATAGGAGAAGGGGGCTGGCAGAAGAGTGGTCTCAATAGTACTTCCACCTGACAACAACATTGGGACTGTCTAACAGGTATGTCTGTCTCTCTGGCCCCTCCAATGAGTTAGAGGTCAGGAAGTACAGGAAGCACAGGGAATTGTATCAGGGCTGACTCCTTACCTGCTGAAAAGCAGGATGAATGTAACATTGGACTTCCTAGAGTTGTTTACAAAGGAAGTTCTAGTAGAGTTGGGAAGAGAGACTCGGGTGCACCCCTCACTCTTGTTGCATGCCTAATGAACAGGTCATGTTGGGATCTGTTAGCCAAGGGTGCAGTGTGCCATGTGCCTCTGGCCTCCAATATGGGCTAGGCAGACAGAGATCCAGGGGTAATCTTCCATAAGACCCAACTCCTGTCAACAAAAATGAGGGTAGGGAGAAAGGAGTCTGATTCATAATTGAGGTAAAAAAGGGCGGTAGCAGCAAAAATCCCAGTGATCATTTGTGCTAATCCTAGAGGTGTAAGTTAAGAATCTAAAAGACGATCGAAAGGCCGATGGAATATTCTGATTGGACAAGCTGAGTAAAGAAATGACTGAAGGAGGAGGTAGGAAGTTGCAGGGATGGCTCAGAGGCTGGTGACATGGTCTGACACACAGCAAGCATCTGTCTGATTTCATGGGAGCTGTGAGGCCCAGAAAAGAACATGAGCCTTGAGACTGGGCTGAGCTGTGATTGGATCTTTGCTCTCTACTCCCTGCCTGTGGACACAGACCTTCATATTCATCATATATACAGGGGTGGTATGGGTAATCACCTGTATTCTATAATGTGGTGGGAATTTCCAGGAATAATATTGATCAAATACCAATTTGTGATAGAAGGCAGTAAATGCTTTGTGGCGAAGAGTGGAAGGCTGCCAGCTGGACTACAGAACTTTGAGACCAAGGAAAACAGACTTCAGGTTCAAATCTGCTTTCCATCTTTGTGCATCCTAGGTCAGTGCTAGCTCTGAGCCCCCAACTTACCTCAAACCCTCCTTTGTGGTCTTACTGAAATGATCTTTGTCATAAGGAGTCCAAAGTAAAGATTTTTTTCTGGACCAAAGGAGCCATAAATGCAAAGCCCCTGAGGTGGGCATGTGTTTCATATTTTGAAAGAAGAGCAGGGAAGCAGAGAACAAAGAAGAGCAGGGTGGGGGAAAGATGCCTGTGGTGTGGTCAGAGCAGTGACTGGAGACAGACCCTGTAAACTTTTCAGATGTCATTACAATTGAGAAGACATGCATTTGGAGAATTTTGATAAAGGATATGCCTCACATTTTAAAAGGTCTGCTCTGCCAGCTCAGTGGAAAAGAGTGTGGAGAATGAAGGAGCAGCATGTGAACCAGTTTGGAGGCTATGGACATAGTGGGATGACTGTGGTCTGGAGGTGAGTGGTAACCATGGATAGATGTGATTAGCTATGTTCTCAAGAGAGGCAAGGTGATTCCTCCAAGGATACAGTACAGAGGTGGAAAACAGAGGAATCAAAGGTGTGTCCGAGGTTTTTAGTCCGAGCATCAAAAGGCTAGATTTACTACACGAGGCATGAGAAGCAGGTTTGGGAGAGGGAAAATTGTGAGTTCTGTTGAATCCGAGGTTTAAAATTAAAACTTTTAAATTTAAATTAAAACCTTTTCCTATTAATCATTCATCAAATGGAACTGTTGGGGAGATAGTTGAATATATACTTAAAGAATTCAGAGGTGAGCTTAGGATTTAAGATTACACTTGGAATTTATTGCCCATCGTTGATAGGTGAAAGTATTACATGGATAACCCAAAATAACTGTGGAAAATAAAATGGATTGTTATTTGTAACCAGGTATAAAAATGTCTTTTCTGGGTCGATTTTCCTTAAACTCTAAGTACTCTGATGTGATGAGGGGGCAGGGACCTGGGGAAGGACCAGCTGTACCCACTGTCCTGTGCAGGGTTGATTAATGACAAAATAGGCTACGATCTTCAGGGTGCCACCTGGAGATCTGAGTATCGGAAGAGAGCAGCAGAAATCCAAACCACTCCCGAATACACCCAGAGTAAACAAGCAAAACACATCTTCCTTTATTTTCTGTTTTATATCACTGAACAATTTGATTAAAACAAATCAGCAGGACTAAAAATGAAGTTGCTTTTCTGTGGGGAGACAAAATCAATGAGAAGAATCAAGGTTGAGTAAATGTCCTATGGATACTCAGGGGAGAGAATATATTTTCCAGAATAAGAAGGCAAATGTTCAGAATCAGTTGCTTTCTAAACACAAAGATATTTTCATCTTCGATTTTGAGTGGCATGAGAGGGGAGGCACATTGAAGGATGCGTGGTTTATTACCCGAGAGGGCTTCTTGGTTGGCTGCTGAACAGAACTCTGATAGGTGAGTAGGATCATGAGCGCAGTCCATGGACAGAGATGGGTCACGTACGAAGGACTCTGCCCTGCGGAGGCAGAGCACTGGTCTCTTCCTGTGGGCCAGCCAGAGCCCTGTGTGTGGCCTTGACCAGTCCACTCAAACTTGCAGAGTCTCCCTTCCTACTGGTAGGATAGTAGGCCTTGGAACTGGTTACTCATTGTGATTCCCTTCAGTGTTAAATTTTCATAACTTCATGAAAATAAAAAGGAAAAAAAAATGTTCCTGAGTTCATCTGCCCAAACTCATCTGCTTTCTAAAAACAAAACAGATCCGTCCAGGGTTTGTTCTGTTCACATCCCTTCCCCTGATTTGTCAGATGACCTCAATGAATTTCTGAGGAATTGAGAAGACCAATTTCCAAATCATCTGGAGTAATTAATTCCAGTGGTTGGAGTTAATTATGATGAGGCAATTCAGAAAGTATACAGTAGAAAAAAAGCAGCAATTGATGAGACTTCATCTGCAGTGGGATTTTTTTAAAAGGCATTCTTCTGGCAATGCATTTCAAAGTTAAACGTGGTGCTTCAATGGTGGGAAAATAGTTTATGAGGGTATCATTAGGTACGGATATGAATTATCTACATATGGCCCTGTGTATATTTGTGCAGATATGATAAATGCTTAATTGGTGTATAACATGGGAGAATTGACAGCTGTCAGGGAGTTCTTAACTCTATAAATTTTAATGTATAAATTATAGTATATTTACAAAAAAGGCTATTCATCATAGGCTCATGAAATTCTGAAATAAATTTCCTTCCAATATAAAAAATTAACAGGAACATATTGAGTGCAGAAATGACAATTTTGGAAGCATTCTCAACTCTAGTGTAAAAATAAAGACTGTGATTGCGCAATAACAGATTGTATTTCTGTTTTATGATTCTGATAATAAAGCACTCAGGTTCCACTTTCATGGTTTATGCTGATATCAAGAACCCTCTAATATAATTAGATGGCCTTGTTTTAGATAATTGCTTGTATTTTCTAATTGCATAGCAAATGTCTCTGTGGTAAAAAGCCTTGATATCTTAAATCTAGGAACAATGTTGCTGGAATAAACCACGAAACCCAGAAATCATGTTCATGCATAACAAAGGAGGTAAGATTTTTGTAAGCTGAGTAGTAATGATATCACTTCCTTTCAGTTTTATATTTTCATAGCCCACAACTTGATTTTACTTTCATGATTTCTATTGTTATTCTCAACTCTCCTATAAGGTGGGTGTCACCATGTACTTTTTAAAGGAAGCTTAACGTGTGAGGAATTAGAAAAATAAACATTCAAACACTTAACCAACTTACTCTAAAACTCCATTGAACTCACAATAAAGTAAGAAATAGTTAAAAGAAGCTTCATGAATGTAGCATGTTTGCAATATTGTATTTAAAAACCGCCATTAAAAGCTATTCAGTAATTCACCTTCTATTTTGCAGCTGGATACTTGGGTTCTCAACCAAGTTCTCTTGCTAAGTACATCTGACTCCTTAGCCAACTAGCTTGGATTCTCTGAAAGTAGGAGATATGATCTTTTTTTATATTAAGATATTTAATTAAAATTTTTACTAAACTAAAATTACAGGGCCTGACATTGTGACTTGATGGGTTGAGCTGCTGCCTTCAATGCCAGCATCCCATGTGAGTGATGACTGGAATGCTGGCTGCTCCATTTCTGATTCAGCTCCCTGCTAATGTGCTGGGGAAAGCAGCAGAATGTGGCCAAAGTCCTTGGGCTTCGGTACCCTGGTGGGAGACTCACGTGAATCTCCTGGCTCCTGACTTTGGCCTACCCAGCCCTGACTGTTGTAGCCATTTGGGCAGTGAACCAGAGGATGGAAGAGCTTTTTCTCTCTTCCTCTTTTTCTGTATCTCCCTCTGCCTATGATGCTGCATTTCAAATAAATAAATATTCTAAAAATTAAATTACATATTACTGATTAGTTGACAATGTATTCATTTTTCTGTTGCCCTACTGTGATTGATTATAGGAGATAACCAATGCCTCAGAAAATTTCATTCTATAAGGAGAAGCTAAAACAAACATTCCTAAGATATTTCCTTAAAAATTACAATATATGGCACTATTTTGTTGCAATAGGCAGGATTTTACCCTTTTTAATAGCTGGGTAGTACTCTATTTAGAAATAGCGCTGGAATGGTGGCTAGCAGCTAATCCTCTGCTTGCAACATTAGCATCCCCTAAGAGTGCTAGTCTGAGTTTTAGAGGCTCCATTGCTGATCCAGCTCCTTTTCTTTTCTTTCTTTCTTTCTTTCTTTCTTTCTTTTTTTTTATTATTTTGCTATAATTAGGGTAAAAAGGTTCAACCACTGCAGGAAGATGGGTAAGACAATTAGTTCCGTATTGTTTCCTTAATATATCTGATGTAAAAGGAGATTTTAAGGGAGAAGCCCCACTCAGTCTCCAACCAAATTTTTGTGTCATTTCAGATAAGAATTCTGCTCATTACACATGTATTATACCAGGTATTTACAACAAATCTTCCCCAACTTTGCCTTAAAAAAACAAAACAAAACTAAAACCTATTATGTCTTAATGGTGGCTGTTGTTTATTAGGGGTAAACATTTATCCATATTATTTACTTTTATCTCCTAGACAACCTTTTGAGGTGAGTATCATCTCAATTATTCTGAGAAAGAAAACTAGCTCAGCTGAATTTACCTGTTTTTCCATGTGTGTAGTTCAGAGCTTTTCATTCTGTGCATCTGTGTGCTAGTATAGCTGCATAATGCGGGAGATTTCTCTGTAGCACTTTTCCTAGATGATAGGAAATTCATTTTCAAAAACACCAATTTTCCTTGAGAGAAAATTCTTTTACACATGGGTATAAGGAGTTGGTTATTTGAAAGAAGATGCTGTTGTATTCCTTGGTATGTTACGCATTTTTGTCCATTTGCAGACTTTTCTGGGCATCCCCTCACACATGATCAATTTTTCATGGGAGGAGGTATGACCTAGGACACTTGCCTGTTTTATATATGGAACTATAAAGATAACGATACCCTCCAGCAAATGAGGAAACCTGTGAGCTGTAAATGCCTGTGTCTCCAAACTAATTCACAGAATTCCCTCCAAGGAAGGGACTTATTTTGCATTTGAACTCCAAAACACCTTTCAAGATTGTTAAACTTAACACCAGCCTGAAAATCCCCTTCATGCTGGAGACCAATTAAGGGCTCCTAGTGTTTTGCTTGCTCCCCTTTAAGATGCTCACATTTTAGAGTCATTTGGCCAGGATCATGGTTGCACTAAATAACAGCACATTGTTATTTTGCATGATGGGAAGTTTGTATTTGAAACCTCTGAAAGTTGGCTCCTTTCTTTTTCCCCTGAACTGACGATCAGATCTTTTCTGTCTCAGTAACTGTTTCCAGATCCCAACTTGTCTTCCCCTACTCTCTTATTCTGTTTGATTTCATTCTTTCTCTATCATATCATCACTTCTCTTATTCCCAAATTTAAATATTTTGACTCTCCTTCCTCACGTTTTTCAAATACTTCTCAAATACTTTGAAAGTTTTTCAGCCTGCATCCTTATATTTCATCAAAATCCGTTGCTTGACTACTTGGTTATCTGATTATTTACCATTCAGTTCAGTATTTTAAAGGATAACTTTATTTATTATTCAGTTTTAATTATTAATTGATGTTGTAGATTGATACAATTTGTAAGGGATTTAAAAAAGAAAGCACCATTGTAGTATCATCATAAGAATGAATTAATATTTGTTACATGCTTTATCTTTTTAAATTTCCACACATAATCTTGCAATGACTCATGCTGTATAATTACTTGTGAACTTTATCCGTAGTATACCCTCATTATTTTCCAGGTTTTTTTGGAGATTATTTTCAACCTCGCTGTGATTCTATAATCTTGTTTGTTCAGGACATACAGTTTATAAGGACAATTTTGTATTGCGTAGTTGAAACCATTTCCATGTTTTTGACTATTTTAAATAAGCCTAAGACAACCTTGAGGAATGAATCCTTGATATATCTGTAATAATTTTTTAAGGTTAAATTTGCAGAAGAGAGTTTACTAGGTATAGCTTGTATACAATTTTAAGATTACTATAACAGATATGTTTTTCAATATTTCAGTCAATGGATATATTCCAATTTACACTTTTAATACTAAAGTTGATGATTTCTGCATTAGTATTTCTTTTTCATCCTCCAGTATCACCAATTTTACAGTTAATTTGCTAGGTAAATATATGCATATATATGTATATATGTATATATACACACATATATATTGCTTAATCAGCACTTAATGAATAGCTGAAGAATTTGAACTTTCACTGACAGGTGTATATTTATTTACTATTCATGATCATTCTTCATTTGTTGAAGCACATGTTCTTTTTTTAAACTTACTTTTTTTGTGGGGCTAGTTTTGTGGCACAGCAAACTAAGCTTTTGCCTGCAATGCTGCCATCCCATATGGGCTTGGGTTTGAACTCCAGCTGCTGTTTCCAATCCAGTTCCATGTTGATGTGCACGAGAAAATAACAGCAGATGGTCTAATTGCTTGGGTCCCTACCACCTTTGTGGGAGACCTAGGTGGAGTTGCAGGCTCCTGACTTCAGATATGTCCAGCCACAGCCGCTGCAACCATTTGGGGAGAGAATCAGAGGTTGGAATCTCTCTCTCTGCTACTCCCTTGTTCACTCTTTACTCTGCCTTTAAGCAAAGGAAAAAAAAAATCTTTAAAAATTATTTTGCAAGAACCCTGTATATATAAAAGACAGCAAATACTTCAAGGATACTGAGAGGGGGAGAGAAAGGAAAGGAGAGAGAGAAAGGGGGACAGAAAACTACCCTCCACTGGCTTCATTTCATTCCACAAATGCTTTCATTAGCTGGGGCTGAACTAGGCTGACAGGAACCCAACCCGTGTTTCCCAAGGATCGGTAGGAACTAATACACATGGACTATTGATTATCTGCTGCCTCCCAAGGTGAACGTTATTAGGAAGGCAGAATGAATGGGAAGCAGAGCTGGAAGGCAAACCTAGACACTCTGATGTGGAATGCAGGCATCACAAATGGTGTCCAAATCACTGCGTCAACTTCCCACTTTTGTCTTGGGTGGCTTTGTTAGCACAAATACTCCTCTCTTTCCTTTTGAAAAGGTGTTCAAAACTTGACTATTCTACTTTATTTAGGGGCTGAGTTTTGCTTCATGGAATAGAGAAAACAGCAGTGATGACCACATGCTACAGGGCTTATTTTTGCTCAAATAACAAGAAGTCCAGAGGTGGCTATTCAGTGCTGGTGAGGGAACCTCTGCCATCTTTGCAGTGTGACCATTTTTTAACACCTGGAAAATGGCAGCCAACCATTTAAGCAGAGAAAAAGGGAAGGACGAATACAATGGTAAAATGAACAAATCTGCAAAGGTTGCTCTGTTATAAAATGGTAGAATTGCTACTCAGAACTGTTTGTTTATTTATTTTAAAGATTTATTTTATTCTCATTGGAAAGTCAGATATACAGAGAAGAGGAAAAACAGAGAGGAAAATCTTCCCTCTGCTGATTCACTCCCCAGGTGGCCCCAATGCCTGGAGCTATGCTGATCTGAAGCCAGGAGCCAGTAGCTTCTTCCAGGTGTCCCACGTGGATGCAGGGTCCCAAGGATTTGTGCTGTCCTTGACTGCTTTCCCAGGCCACAAGCAAGGAGCTAGATGGGAAGCAGGGCAGCTGGGATTAGAACCTGTGACCCTATGGGATCCCAATATGTGCAAGGCTAGGACTTAAGCTGCTAGGCAACTGCGCCAGGCCTGGAACTGTTTATTTTTTTTTTTATCACTGGTCAGGAGTATATAACAGGACCATAGCAAGACCAATTGAAGACGATAGATGTGGGGCACCCCATGATAGCTTAGTGGCTAAATCTTCCCCTGGCATGCACCAGGATCCCATATGGGCACTGGGTTTTATCCTGGCTGTTCAACTTCCCATGCAGCTCCCTGCTTATGGCTTGGGGAAACAGTTGAGGATGGCCCAAAGCCTTGGAACCCTGTACCCATGTGGGAAACCCGGAAGAAGCTCCTGGCTCTTGGCTTCGGATTGGCTCAGCTCTGGTCATTGTGGCCACTTGAGGAGTGAACCAGTGGATGGAAGATCTTTCTCTCTGTGTCTCCTCTCTGTAGATGTTACTTTCCATTAAAAATAAATAAATCTTAAAAAAGAGAAGATAGGTTTTCAGGCAGGTATCTTAACATCCTCAATATAGTTAGATTTCTCTAAAGCAAGAGAGGAAGCTACACGTGGGGTGAATAAAAAGCAGTCCCTTAACCATTTCTGCTGATAAGTGGGACACATTGAAACTCACAATTCAAATAAAATGTGAGAATCATAAGCAATAATAGATCATTAGTTGACTAGATCATTGATTACCTACTCTGTTGACATCACAGGGTTATTGTGAGTGGTAATGTTGAAGGCATATTAGCCATAATAGTGACTTTTTTTGGAAAACATTTCATTGAAATGAGGCAACATGCACAAAGTGTTGGACAGAGAAAATGCTTAAGTAATGCTAGCCGTGAGTCTTTGCTGTTAGGAAATGTTTCATTCTCAGTGATTTTTGCCTTCTGCCTCATAAATTATATGAGAGCAATTTAATGCAGAGGTTTTTCTTTCCTGTCTATGTAATTGTTACAGGGTTAACCTTAAGGAATGTGGTAATGTTTTCTAATCATAGGACATGCAGCATCCTTTATGAAGGATGCTTTGGGTGGCCAGAGCGGATGACAGTGTTTTTCTTCATTGCTGGCGCGTTCTGTTTTCCCACACATAGTTCCTGAGGATTTGTTGTAGGCACGATGGCTAACATGGACATCCAGTATGTAATACTATTTGAGACATCTTGATAATATAATGTCTCAGATTTTGAAAGCCATAGCAGGGAAAATGACTGTAAAGGAAAGAATATTTTCCAAATTGCTGTGATTTGGTATTACAATTACTGAGTTTTAGAACTAGAAGAATTATACAAGGGAATCTAAGACTTTCTGTGTGAGGAGGGAACGGGCATATTGCAGAGAATGATAAATACATAATAGTGTTTATTGTATCTTTCCTCCTGGGGTCATATGAAGTAGAACATGAAAGCCCTTTGAAAGAATTTTAAAGGTAATTAAGGTAATTAGCATTAGAGTAATTCCACAAAGAAAAACCGTCTGCTGTGATTATTGCTATACTATCAATAACTAAGATACAGGGCCAATTTTGTATTTGATGTCTCATTTCTGCTTCATGATATTTTATGCCTTATTATTTATTCAGTGATACTGGGAGTTCATTCTGGGTGTTTTTTTTTTCTTGAGATTATTACCCAGAGATAAGAGTGCAAGAGGAATATAGGGCAAAAAAAAAAAATATTTCATTGTGACTTCATTTTAGAATCAATGACGTTTCGTAAATGGTTATGTGACATCAGAGGCTTAACCACGACAAGCCTGACTTTTGTTCTCCTTCAATGGAAACTGATCTCCCAGTGTTGTTGAGCCTTAAATGAGGCAGCACAGCACATTCACTATTGGGTTCATTCACTATTATTCGTACAAATACACTAATCTCCCCTAGGTAAGACTACAGTTTCTATGGCTGCAATCATTTGTGGCCAATTACAGTTTGAAAAATATAGAATAAAAATTCTAGAAGTGAAAAATTCATGTGTTTTAAATGACATGCATGTCGGAGCAGTATGAAGGAATTCTATGCTGTTCTCCCTAGGATGTGAATTGATTCTTTGTGCAACGTATCCAGGCTATATATACTATCCATTAGTTAGTTAGTCGCCATTACAGTTTTCAAATTGATTTGTTATCATCATGTTTGAGTTAATGTAACTCTTATTTAATGAGAGCTTCAGAGCTCACTAATAGTGAAGCGGCCCATTTGGGCTTGGTCAGGAGAAGCTCTATTTCTTTCAGTCTAAATGCAAAAGTAAATGTTGATTGTAGGTAAGGGGGTATAAGGGAAAACACATTATACTTGAGAATGCACATGTTTAAGCAGCCACTGGAGATCTTAAATCATATCTCCTGTGAAATGAAAATTACTCTCCCATTATAGTACAACAACTGGTACTTGCCTGATTCATACATACAAGAGATTTTGATTTGAAAAGCTATTGATCTGTCACAAAAGTTTCTGTGTTGTGTACATTGGCCATTTTATGACTATTTCATGTTTTTTAAAAATCCCATTGGCCCCAAGCAGAATTTGTGTCTTGAATCAATTTCTATGTGGGAATTCTCAAAATGTGAAAAGAGTAGAAAGTACTCACTGCCTTTGTGTAAGAGCACAACCTATTTAGGACTACCATAGCTTGCAGATCTCTCATCAAAACAGCTGGAGCTAACATCTGTGCCTTACAAGTCTTTTACAGTCGCAACAAAAGCGATTTGATTTCATAACTATGGGTCGAATTTCAGCTCATGTATAATAAAGATGCTAGGAATTCAACAATCCAATTTCAACAATGTTGAAGCCGCAAATGAAGGTTTTAGAAGGGACTGATATAGAAAGATTAGAAGATAATAAGGTGTACACCTGCCAATTTCCTAAGCATGAATTTCACTTTTCCAGGTTGGTGTGATTTGGTAAATCTTTGCCTTTTTATGTGTTTGTTACCACTTGCAAATTACAGTGGAAATGGCTATGATATTGTTACTCTGATATATAGTTAAAAATGTAACAGAGTAGGTCAGACATTCTAAAGCAGGACTTATCTTATAAAATCCACTAGTATGAAGTGTGATTTTGTTTGTCTCTAGTTCCATTGGCCATTCTGTAATTATTAATAAGCTCTTGGGTCACTTCTAAGTCACATGTCTTATGTCAGACTGTCCAATAAGCTTTTCATTAAATGCTTTGGAATCCTGGGACAGAAAGAAATTATGTAAGCATAAGATTTTATTACTATTTTGTTTTTATTACTTTTTCTCCTCTGGTTTTTATTGCCTCATATAATACAGGTAAATATGGTAATCACATGTGGAGATGGGGGCTTCTGTTCTAACGCCATGGTTCTCATGCTTTGCATTCAATTCACGTTAACTTAATTATCCATGATTTCTTAGGCAAAGACAGGAATGTAGACTTCATGCTGTCTGCAACTACTTCAGTCATTCCTTTACTGCCCGTGACACCATGTGAGACCTGCAGATGCTAAACAACCTCTCCCGGTACCAGCTCAAACAAAAAAAATGTTAACCATATGCAACTCCAACCTGTTTATCCTTAAGCAATGCAAAGCCATGCAGAGCTGCAGACCGGCAGTCGGGGGAGAGTACAAAGCTGCCACTTCACACAGGATTGCTTTGTGGAGAAGTACAAGTTGGCAAAACAAGAATTGAGGGCAGGGGTAGTTGAGATGGACTTTTTTCCACCGTTCCTCTTGAAGACAAGGGATGCTCTGAAATCCTATTTATGTGTATAGAATTTGTGGACTTAGCCGCTCAGTTAGAAGTTAAATGTGCTTTTAGACACTGTGGAGTTTGAATGCCTAAATATGCTGAAACACGATCTATTAATCACTGGTAAGAGTGGAGACATTTTTCAGGAAACAGTAAGGGATCCTATTCCATTTTAATTCAAGTGATCGTTTTTTGTAAAGCATGGTTTGGGGTGTGGATATTTTCAAGAGAACATCATTTTTTTCTATCAAAGTTTTTTGCATCTTGGCAGCTGAGGTTTCTACCTCATGTAAATCATTCAGGAAGATATTAAAAGATTAAATACAAAGGTCAATGGAAAAAGAAATGAACAAACCGAAAAATATTTAAAATATTAGAGTGCAAAGTTTTAATCTAAATCTACTTTTTTTAGGATTATTTATTCACATGTTTACTATCTCCCACCCTTTGTTAATTTTAAGCCAATTAATCATACTGAAGAGTATTTTGGAAAACAAACGAACAGAAAGGTGTTTTACCAATCTGACTCTTATCTCCACTTGTGTATTAATTTGAAGACTTTATTTTCTCTTCAACCCCTTCTTATTGATGTATCCATTCCTTGAGGTGTGCAAGCAGATCTGGTGAGACAAACTAAGGAAAGCCCTTCTAAATATCTGGAACAAAGAGTCAAGCGGTTACTAAGGGCAGTGAGTTAGAAATCATAATACTGTATTTTAGCAAAAAGAAATCATGCATTGTCTAGGTAAGTACAGTTTATTTTGGCGATGCAGTAGTCATCCCACATGCAGTCATCCTCATTGATCCCAGCCAATCCAAATCTGAGCTAAACGAACTCATGCTGCCATCCGTAAAGCAACTCTGAATCAGCACCATCAAAGTGATACGCAAGGAATTTTCTTTTCACTTTGCCCCACATTTAGGGGAGGAGAGGCCTGGATCTCCTTCCTAGAATCCCCATTTTCTTCACTCTAAGATTAGCTGCCCTCATTCTGTGCATAGGAGATGTCTTTCTGTTTGTTTAAATCTTCCTTTCGTTTTTTTTTTTTAACATCTTACAGTTTTTAATATACAAGTCTTCTACTTTGTTAAATTTATTCCTAAGTTTTATAGTATTTATAACAGCGTTCTAAGTGGACATTTGAACAAAAATGCACATGTTTTAGTTATGTGGTAGCTTCAAAGGAGCAGTTAGGAAAAAGTTTGAATTTACTTCTAAAAAACTATTCAAGTAAAAGAAAAAGCAAAGATGAATTCCACAAAGGGATAGTAGGGCAAGAGAATAAATGTAATCGTAGCAATGGTTTGACATGGCAATATGATGTATGTGGACATTTTTTTTTCTTTTGAAAAAATGTATTTGTAAAGTTAGAGCTAGAGATGAGAGTGGGGGAAGGGAGGGAGAGGAGGCAGAATGAGAGAATGAGAGATCCTCCATCCACTGGTTCTCCTCCCATGTGGTTGCAATAACCAGGCCCAAAGCAAGCTGCAACCAGGAACTTTACCTCTGTTTCTCATATTGGTGCAAGGATCCAAGTACTTGAGCTGTCTTCGATTGCTTTCCCAGGCCATTTGCAGAGGGCTGAATGGGCAGTAGAGTAGTTAGGACTTGAGGCAGAACCCCAGTAAAATGCTGGCATCACAGGCAGTGGCTTAACCCACCACACTTCTAGCACCTGTGCATTCGGATTTTTGATTTTTTTAAAATTACAATGAAATTGGGAGAAGCTGTGGCAGATATCAGAGGCTCAAAATTGAAAAGTGAAGGCAATAATGACCAAGTTACTTCTCATTTAGAGGTAAATGCCCTGAGAAGCAGTCAAAAGATCAATGTGTACAAAGAACTGAGCAAGGATTGAGTGAATTTCTGCCAATTTTTGTTATAATTAGTAGAATTGGGTTAAAATTATTGCATCTGGCTGAACCATCTTAATGTCAGCTGAACAGTCATATTCCTGATTGTTTTCAACAGACTCAGGTCATCGCAGAGTTGAGGGCAAAAGAGCTGGATCCACCCAAGGATGGCTGTGATCAGGTGGGATTGCTTAAGCTATAGCTCTATGAATTGTATGCTCTATGAAGAACAATGGGAGCAAAAGAAAGGAAAGAACCACAGACTTTTCAGTAGGTCCTTAAATCCAATAATCCCCTTTATGGTCGTGTGGATGCCTGAGCAGTACCATCACAGTGTGTGGTTAAGTACCTGGTGAGCAATTTTACATCCAATCAAGATGAAAGTGTTCATGTTCAGGACAGTTCCTGGTGCTTGCAGCAGAGAAAAAAAATGTAGGAGACTCAGTTTTAGAGCCTCCAAAAATTTTATAAATGACAACAAAGAATTCAAATGCAATCAGGCAAATAAGTCAATTTTGACATTTTTATTGGCAGATTTGGCAATTTGTTACAAAGAGAATTTAAAGCAAATTGAGGTTATTAATTTTTTCAGATGTTTATGACTAGTTACTGTGTGGAAAAGAATTCGAAGTTGAAGAAGGCATATTGCTTTTATTCAAGGAATTCAGGAAGGTAAAGGAAGTCAGATTTACTATTGCTAGGCTGAATAAAATAAAAACCCATTTATTACTATTTTAAAGTCTCAGTGCATTAGCTTAAGCAGCCACTCAGCACACATCTGTTGAGGGCATATTTGTATACTGTACTTGAAATCAGCACTTGAAAGATGATGATTAAATGGAGTGGTTGTGGAGGGAAGGAAATTAACGTCTGTTTTATGTTTATCAAAGACCTTCAAAAAGTTCACTGAAGAGTTCTATTTCCTTTTACTCTCACTTGTTTAGAACTTTCAGAAGTAGTTTTTTACTCTAGTCCGGACACATGCTGCATGCTTTACGCAATGACTACATGTAAACCTCATGTCAATCCTGTGACATCATTGCTGTCTCTGGGATCCCGCAGAGGATAAAGCAGAAGAGCAAAGGGCGAGACAGTGAACACACAGCTAGTTAGAATTTGCTTCTAAGCTGTTTGATCTAATTTGCACTTTCAGAGGCCAGTAAAGACACTGGTTAGAGTCTATTATAGTTTGGAAAATGAGGGCACAGAACATGTTATTCTTTGTAATGCAAAAATGTTCTTTAGTCTTTAATACTGTATTTGTGTGTGTGTGTGTTGTTGCTGTGGTTGCCCTGGAGAGAACTTTTTTTAGGGATGGGGTAATAGAAGATAGTGTTTTTTTAAGTGTGTATCATTAGATCTACACATAGAGAAGTGATTTTTAATGATTTTCTCTCTGTATATATCTGTGGACCTAGATGTACATATATATAATAGCCAACACCTAGACACCTGTATACACAGTTATGCATCCTTATATATGTAACGATGTTCTTCTATGTGTTTGCTTGCATGTATGTATTTGTTATGTGTCATAATATTCACATATAAATATGGTTCTGTAAATGTGTACATGTACATACAAATTTTTTAATATAAAAGAAAGATTTTACTTGATATGAGATTTGTAAGGGGGCAGCTATTGCAACACAAACAAGTTACTCTGTCATCTTCCGAAATTTCTATTTATTATTGCTCAAAAGAGAGAGTTGCTAAAGATCTTACATATCATGCTCACAATGCAGAACGAAGAGGGGACAGTTTTTGGACCATGTTTCAGTCTTCTTGATAAAGACTTTATGAGACAGTTGCATTAGTACACAATTCTATAAGACCTCCAACAGTTACTGTCCGAAAGAGCTTAAAGCAAAATCCTTACATTTGCCATCACTGGAGATGAGGGCAATGAATATCAGTGTCATTTAATTACACAATGATTCATTTTGAAACATTCTCTTTCACCAAATAGTGTTACATTTCATGAGGTAGAAGGGAAATTAATGAGTTTACTTTTAATTTCTCATAAACTGAAATTTCTCTATTGAGACCTTGTCCATGAGGCACGCTTCTCTGGCAACTATTGGGAAAATGGGACTAGAGGAAGAAACACCAGATAAAGAACTTAAGGACCGTGGGCATTTGTTCCTATGTGGTTTGATGTAGATGTTTGTGTTTGATGTGGTTTGAATGTACCACCTCCAAAATTCAGATGTTGCCTGTATTATGTTCTTAAGAGGTGGTGGGGAGGTAGTTAAAAGCTGATTAAGTCATAGGGATTTCTCCCCTCTGAATGAGATGAAGATCTTAAAGAGGCTTCACCCAGCATTTAGCTCTCTTGGTTCTCTGCCTTCTGCCCTGTGAGGACACAGCATTCTTCCTCTTGTGAGGGAACGGCCCTCCATAGGCATATCCACCTGCCAGTGTCTTGAACTTGGGCTTTCCAGCCGTGAGAACTCAGAAATGAGATGAAATTCTGTAATATCTCTCAGTCTGTGATATTTTGTTATAGCATCACTAAAGAACTAAGACAGTATCTGAAATTTAATTTTCTTGGGTATAAAATGTGGATAGTAAGCATGTAAAAATCTGTAACTCTTGGCTTTGCCTGAGTGTAGGAAGGGATCCTCAAAACATTCTTAAATACTAGGAAAAAAATTAAAACTGAATTTTCAAAACTTAGTTTTCAAAGTTTATTTTTGTCATTCTTGAGGTATCTTCATGATGTATTAAAAGAATCATCACAATATTTTTAGCTAGGTATTAACATTTGGTAGGTTGGAGGGGAGCGGGATTTGACTGAGGAAGAGGGTACGTTGGTGCGAATGCACAGGGAGAGCTAAGGTCTGTTTGGAAACCTGTGAGAGTCATACCTCCCATCCTGCTAGGAGCCCTCTCCCCTGCTTGTTCTGCTTGACCCCTTGGGTGATTCTTGAAAACACCAGGTGTGCTATTGTCTCAAGGCCTTTACATTGCTGTTTCCGCTCGTTGTTGCTTTGACTCCTGGATGGTCTTGCCATCTGCTTTGACCCCATGGATGGGTTTGCCATCTTACCTCCTCAAGTCATCATCTCTGTGTTATTTCTTGTAAACATCCTATTTAAAATCACAAACTACTTCTCACAAGCTGCCTATTCTTTCTTGCTTTATTTTTCTTCTTATTTTTATTACTATAAGTTATTTTACTTAATTTCCACTTGTTAATTGCCTATTTTTCTTCAATTAGAATACTTCAAAGGATGGACATTTTTATCCATTCCATTTAGTGTCGATTTAGTGTCGTGTCTCTATGGGAGAATATGGCATGAATTTGTTGAATGAGTAATGGTGAATTTCCCCTTTTCTTACCAAACAACACAGCAAAGTGTCCACTCTGTTTTTGGCTGTCATCTACTCAATTTAACATTAAAGGGTGTGTGGTTAATTGTCTTAGAAGAAAGTGACGAAAAGGATATACAATGCTGCATGGATCTGTTATAAAAGCTACTATAAGTTTCTTCAATTAAAAATAAAATTTGGGCCCGGCGCTGTGGCCTAGCAGCTAAAGTCCTAGCTTTGAACGCGCCGGGATCCCATATGGGCGCCGGTTCTAATCCCGGCAGCTCCACTTCCCATCCAGCTCCCTGCTTGTGGCCTGGGAAAGCAGTCTAGGACGGGCCAAAGGTTTGGGACCCTGCACCCATGTGGGAGACCTGGAAGAGTTCCGGGCTCTTAGCTTTGGATTGGCTCAGCTCCAGCCATTGAGGCCCCTTGGGGAGTGAACCATCGGATGGAAGATCTTCCTTTCTGTATCTCCTCCTCTCTGTATATCTGACTTACCAATAAAAATATATAAATCTTTATAGAAAACATTTGAAGTGTTTAAATTAGGCCTGTAGTATGACAAACTTTCAATAAACATGAGCTCTCTTTTTTCTCCCTAGTTATACTACATTTCCAAGCTCAATATCAAGTTGAGGACTGGCCTTTATCTGGACGATACAGACAAAAGTTCACACTCGACTTCTTCAGTCCTCTGGAACTTTTAAGAGGCATTCCTTTTGAGTAGCTTAATGTACCTTGTCGTTGAATTAGTGATGAAATATCTGGGATACAAATGGATTTGGGTAACACCTGCAAATGATGCCTAATGAATCCATCAGGCAACCAAGAACTGGCCAATCCTATTAGTAAACCACAGCATTTGAAGAGTCTATGGATGCATTTTCTTAGGAGCAAATTTAATGTTTAGTATTTCACACAATATCTGGGTAAATGAATATTGAATATCAAATTTGAATGTTGATGAAAAAGTGAAAACAAGAAGAAAAGGGGACAGAGCTTGGAAGACAAAGGGTATTGTTGCATAGTTCATTGGTCAGATATCTGGAGAATAAAACAGACTATTTACACAAACCTGTTTGAAGCAACGGGCTTTTAGCCAATCCTGGTCCCAGCAGCAATCTCTGTTCACTTTATCCCCTTCAAAGTCCTATGGTCATTGTTTTTGTCCCTTGACATAGAATGGAGATTATTTGACAATAGACTACAGTACTGAGATTTTTAAATCTACAGGAACATCATTCAATTCCTTTTGCAGTTGACACTTCTTGGCAAACAAATTCTCTCACCTACTTCCCTGATAGCAACTTCTCAAGCATTTCCCCCTCATTATAAAACTGAAAGCTAATAAAATTCTTGTAATTACGAAGCTATCTGTTCTTTCTATAAGAAAAGAGAGCAGGGTATTAATGCTTTAGGTACAGTTTTGGTTTTAATAAAAAGAAAAGTTTCTTTCCTTTGTCAAAGATTGCAATGAAATTCTAATACTTGCAAATGTTAAAACCATTCACTCACTGCTGTTGGGAAATCCCCCAAAACCTAGGGCACTCTGAAAATGGGAAGAAAGTGATTTTTTTTTAAAGCAGGTGGTTGATTGTTTAGGCCATCTTTGTTCTGTGATGATCAAAAGAATTCCCTTTCTATTTACTTTATGTCCCCAATCGCGTCCAAAGGGAAAATGGTGGGTGAGTTTTCACTGGGACAGCAGCTTCTCGGGGGCCTTTTCATTCTTGTGAGGTGAAAAGTGTATGGAGTTTTACCTTGGGGAAAACGAAGGAAATTCAGGCATGCTTTGTGTGCCATGCATCTTATGCAAGCCTGCATATATGTGTGTGTATACAGATACAGATTAGATACAGAGTTGCTCATTGTCTTTGTTAATCAGCAAATAAACTGTGTCCATCCAGACATGCTTTCGGAATTTTGAATTTCTGGTTAAAATGTTCTCTGCTTGAATGTGTCTGTTGGAGATCACTGCTGTTGCTTTTGCCAGGGGTCATTAAATGTACAGGAGAGGAGGCAAAGCAGAGATGCTCTTCCTTGTCTTAAATGAGCGAGGGTTCGTGCAGAACACTGGCAGATGAGCAAGTTATATACAATCCCAGGGACTCTGGTTCCCCTCCTGGGGACTGCGAAATTCTATGCCACTGTGAAGCGGCTTAGAAATGAGCCAACAAAGAAGTGCATTGAGTTTAACGTGAAAATGCTTGAATCACACAGAAGACAAGAATAAATCACCTTACAAATGTGTCTAGTGTAGTTTCCCTGCCTCCTTTTAATCCCCCCACCCCCAGCCCTTTTGTTCTTTGTGGATGTTTTTGTTGTCGGTGGCGTTGTGGAGAGTTGCCTTTTCAGGATTTTTCCATGGGCGACTAGGGTGTGAGCTAGGTGATGCTGCAGTATGAATCTTTTAAAAGCCGCCTAAGAAATATTTAAGAGCCTGGTCGAGGAGGAACGGCTCTCCCAGGCATAATTTTTGGTGCTGGTTGCAGCAGGGAGCGTATGCTGGGAGGAAAGTATTATTTTTCTAAATGGAAGGTGTCAGATGGTCACGCAATGTGACTGCATGTTCGAGATCACTGCCTCCCATCTGCAATTTGTGACGTGTGAAAGATTCTGCCCAAATGTGCTCACCAACTGGAAATCCTCGGTACTTTTTTTTTCCTTATCAGGAGAGACCAAGATAACCAATGGTTTACAGATCAGGGATCCTATCAAATTAATATCACTGTAGGATAAAATCTGTTTTAAATACAACTCCTAAACTCCAGCAAAGTTAACTAGTACAAACAAGTTCATTCATCTGATTAAGAACCGCTGCTGAGGAAGCAACAATAAAATGAAATCTGCTTATCACTGTACCTCATTTCAAAATATTCTTATGCGTATAGCTTTCACAAATAGCGTGGATCCAAGATGATACATTTTCCCTTGCTAATTAATGTCGACCAAATGACACCATCCAGCAGGATGGAAGGAAAGCATTTTCAAATCCTGCTTGGTTTTTCCTTGCTTGTCTTCAACTCCTCAGAGCCTCTTTCCAATTAAATGCAGCAGGATTCGGGAAAGGCAGACTGTTTCGCCATCACGTAAGTGAAGATTCTCTGTTGTGAACTGAGCCACAACCTCTGATTTCTGTTTATTCTTGGCTAGGTGTAATTCCCAGATTCTCAGGCAAAAAAAAAAAAAAGTCATAAAAAGGCTCATAAGGTGCTTTGGACATCAAACAGCTCATACAGAACAATATCTTGATGAGTTAAGTGCAGATGAATCAGAAACATAATGGGCTGAAATTCCTTTGCTGTACACAGGGTTGATATCTCAAGCAGAAAGGCAGTTGGCTCTGGCAAGCTCACGTGCAATGTCATCACCCTCAGCCCTTGGAAAGGAAGTTTCTAGGTTTGCACTGACCAGGAGTGGGCTTCATTTGTTTAATTTTAACCTGAGAGTGCAAAAGCGAGAGCATCTTCCTCAAGTTTTCTATTCATCTATATAAAAGGTGCAAAAGAAAGAGCTAGAAGGCAAGAAATTCCCCCCGCCACACCCCAGGATGAGTTCAAAAGCTACATTCATCCCTAAATCATTTCAGATTGTATATTTTATATCATAAAGCTCTTCACAATCAGTGACAAAATACAGAGGGATTACAAATTCAAGTGTGGGATCACCATCAGCGTTTTGAGCAGCAGTATGCCTGTGCAGGCAGCTAGGAGTGCCAAACAACTCGCAAGGGTGCAGAGCCTTCATGCTGAAATAACCTGAGTCCCCGAGGCACTGGTACAATACCTCTTTCCCCAACTGGGGCCCCTCAGCTGCTGTTGGGGGCAGAGGGTGTTCCAGTGGCCCCCCACACCAAGCACTGACACAGGCTGGGGTCTGCTACTTCTTCGTGCTGACCCAGCAAAGCCAAGTGGAAATAGCAGGACTGTCAAAAAAAGAACATGGCACAAACGCATCTACTCTTGTTAAGGGGAGAGACTGTATGGCTAAGGGGATACTGATGTAACAGGGTAGCGAAGAATTAACAGAGGAAAACAAGCCTTTGACTTAATGACAGATTTTTGCACTGCTTCTCAAGATTCCTTAATTAGAAAAGACCTCCTCTTTTCCCTCAGCTGATCCAAATCCTACTCATGCTGTAAAACTTCAGGACACTCAACATAGCTTCTTCATGGCTAGGACTCTTGCTGAACACTATGTTTTCTCTTCATTTTTTAATGCATCAACATTTTTGTTCCCAAAACTGTTTTGATAATTAATCATCTTCAACCACTGATAATTTATAACTAATAATCAATGACTCTCTAGGAGGCCTAAGCATTTCATAAACATTTTTCCTAGATTTCTATTGAAACGGGCAGTTGTTGAGGTAAGGCATAGTGTTACTTGCCTTTTTAATTTCCTTGCGGGAGTAGGGGGAGGGCACCCAATTTGTGCCAGGTACTTGCTTATGTTATTGAACTGAATGGTTGCCATATTCCTGTTTGTGCTGAGTGTTCTCTAGAGGTCAGATATTCCAAGATTTCAAATCTCAGGTCCACATTACAGTGAAATAGGTTAAATCAATACTTGAATCCAGTCTGAAGACAAGTATTTTCTTAGCTGCTAAACACAGTAGAAAAGAGGTTTAGAGGAAAGAGATGTGGTCCCTTTGTTTCTAATGATGTAGAAGTTGAACCTGATGTCACCCTGAGCTGGATCTCACTCAGCACTTATGTCAGAGAGGACTTGTGCCTAAGATTGTGTGTGGTTCCCAGCCCTGGCTGCATTGATAAAATCAATGTTGATTCTTGTCAGAATATAAGCAAGTATATTCTTGTCTGATTATAACCGAGGAGTAAGGGCCTAAACAATTCTTTCCTCCTTCACACTGTGATGCTTTGGGGATCTGCTATTAGTGGCAATGTGATGTATACCTGGGAACATAATGAAGACAGTGGAGTAACACTCTAGATGTATGCCCAAGTGATGACCTGAATCTAACTTCAAAACTTTCAAATAATTGACTAAATCACTGGGATGTATTGGGTCTTCCCACCTATGGGCTCAGAGGCCTTCAACTTGCAAATACTATCTGCAGTCCTTACATCCCCCAGGGTCACTCTAACCCATCTTTCCAGATCTCAGAAATGCAATATGGAAAATGTGCTGTGTCAAATGCGTAAATACACCCTTATCAGTTTAACATCTTCTTGTGTATGGAAACAGCGATTGGCTCATTTATACCAGATCTCTGACAATAACTCATGTGATGCAGGGACACAACCCAGTCCCCAGAAGGCTCCACCTCCTTGCTCATGGGACCAGTAGGGTGTTCTGGTTAACTATTTTTTCTCTTTTTAATGGTTTTGAATGGTGCTACTAGGGAACCAGTGTTGAGGTAAAGAGGGCAGAAGAAGAATATTTTTAACAAATACCTCTCCTGCATCCACCCCCTAAATTGTTGTTATTCTTTTGGTCAGGCATGTATTCATCCGTTCCCATTTATTTTTGTTCTTAGAATACCATTTACTGTTTCAAGAGGAGTGCTTATTTGTTGGGAGTGCTGTAGACTCAATGATCTCTAAGGTTGCGTAGTTAATAAAGAAGTGTCAGAACAATGGAGCAGAGAGGAGGCTAGGAAACAGAAAAAGGATGGGGCAATAGCAGAGAATATGTTTGCCACATTTCTTCTCTTTAAACTTTTCAAAACTAATGTAACTTAAAATGTCGTTATTCCTTTGTCCCCAGCTTTGCCCCTGCTTGTTCATATTGCTTTCTGTGAGATTTCATGTGTCTCCATCACTTTCATGATATTGTTTCTTCCTCCTCATGATTTTCAGATACATACCTTTTAGCTTACAGTTTCCTCTCTGAGTTGCAGAACTGTTTACTCACGTTGCGGACAGCCCTGCTTAGATGTCTCACAGGCATGTCAAAGTTACTGTGTCAAAAACACCTCATGATTTCCCTCTGCCCATACTCAATTATTCTGCATGACATAACTCAGGTCATGATGCCAATATACTCATCAAAATAGAACACATAGGATTCCGAGTTGCCTTCTCTAGGATTCCATGTCTACACTAGCCAATTACTAAATCCTAACTATAGTATTTGATTATCTCTCAAATTCCCTTGCTTCTCCTTTCTGCTTGGATTTTCAAAGATCTTATGGTAGATAAAATAGTCCCTCCTGCTCACATCTGAATCTACAGAATCTGTGAATATTTTAACTTATGTGGCAAAAGGGGCTTTGCAGGTGTGTTTAAATTAACATTCATGGGTTGGAAAAGTGATTCTGTATTATTTAGACAGGACCAGTCTAATTACAGGATTTCTATAAAAGGGAGGCAGGAGACTCAAAGAGAGAAACACAGAGAGCGTGTGAGTGAGAGAGATTTGATAACATAAATGAAGTATGAGCAGCTTTCAAATGTTCATGGAAAATATGGGGGAAAAATACACAGAATTTTTTAAAAAGTCAGCCAAAATAAACATTTTTTACTTCTATTTTTCTATGAAATATTTGAAGCCCCCTTATAGGAATGTTGTAACACAAGGAATGAAGGAAAACCTGGAAAGCTGGCAAAGGCAAAGGAATTCCTTTCCCTAAAAATCATCAAAAGGAATTCAGTCCTGCTAATCCTAATTCAACTTTTGAATCATAATTAAATCCACGGATGTAATTTCAGACACTAAGCTTGTGGTAATTTGTTGTAGAAGCAAGAGAAAAATAAAACAGGCCTCAACTGTTCCCCTTCTTTAGTTCCGGCCCATTCCCCATACAGAGTCAGAGGGAGTGTTCTAAAACACAGAACACATTATGGTCATTCTAAACACCAGAATGCCCCGTGCTACAATAAATCTTTTTTATTTTTAACCTCTTCCTCATCCACTCTCTGGGGCATAACACGGACCAAAATAGAGTAGCACTGGGTGCTTTCCCTTGCCCTAAACATCTTCTTCAGGCATGACACACCCATCCCCTTTCGGGCTAAATTGACACCAATAACAAAATGGTATCTTGATAGAAGCAGCTGTGCAGAGAGAAGAGGGGAGGAACTGATAGCGGAGGAGACAGCGATTCGTGGCTTCAGCTCTTCCTCAAGTCCATACTCTGGAGAACAGCTGTCCTTTCTTCTCTTTCACCCCTGAAATGCAGCAGCTGATATCTATGTAGGAGGAGTACCAGGAGATAAGTAACCTGGAGAAGCTGGTGTGAGATAAGAATGATAAACAGAAGCTAATGTAGACAGTAGGTTGCCGTGGACGGTGGGACCTAATGTGAATCATTTACCTACATACGCTTCTGATGACAGTAAAGATTCAGTAATGGATTGTTTAGCTCCCATAACCTCCTCCTTTTCTTAAATGTTTATTTTTTATTTATTTGAAAGGCAAAATAGTGCTTGTGAGTGCATGTGCACACCCATGCGTGTACACACACACATATTCACACAGAGGTATTTTCCATCTGGCTCATTCTTGAAAGGACTGTAACAGTCATGGAAATCCTTCCATGTCCTTCCTGGACTGACTCAAGTACATGGGCTGTCCTCTGCTGCCTCCAGGATTCTGATTTCCCAAAATAAACTAGTGTGCCATGCATGACCTCTAATCTCATCTCCTTCTCCTTTCTTTAATGCTATTAAAAGTGTATTGAAGAGAATATTGTTCCATTCTGCCCAAAATAATATTCCTCTTTGGTAAGAACAGCACACAAGATCTTTCTATAGCCCTTGCTTAATTGCTTATTCTTTCATAACTCATACACAGTTAGTCCCAAACATCTATCAAATGTGCAGTTCTCTGTATTTTTGTGGTTTCAGTTTAAGCATCATGATTACTTTGTGCTCAAGTTTGGATTATGCACTGTTTAGCAGCAATGCTTACACCTACTGAGGAATTCATCATACTGTGCTATAATCACCTTTTTCTTTCTTCTCCTCATTCTTCTTCTTTTTGGCATTCCCACTGGACTTTAAGCACCCCAGAGGTTAGAGACTATAGCTACCTCATTTAAATTATCAAGTATAGCCCTCATGTACAGAGCATGAACACTAAATATTTGCTGAAGCAGTGAGTGCATGGATGAGTCAAGCTAGGCCAGGCTTTGGGAGGTTAGGAGGAATGATGGCAGGCTACAGACAAGGCTCACATCTACTGCAGAGAGAGATGGAAAACAGCCATGATGAACTGACTTTCGCAACTAAGACCGTCTACACTTTGCACAAAGGTTGAGCTTTTACCTTCAGTGGTATAAGATTTTGTTAGTCTTCCATGCTTTTGATTTATGCATCCTGTTTCCCCTTTTAGACAATAAGAAATTCCAGAGCATGCTGCTTGCTGTCTTTGGAAGTCTGTATTGGTGTCAGTGAGGTCATCTCATTGGGCATGGACAAGGGTGCCTCCTGGCTGATGTCTTGACAGCCCAATACAGACTTTAATCTGTCTCTTTAGCTTTGGAGGATCACCAGTGGCTAGTTATTACTTTTTAAACCTATTTTTAAAAATTAATTTTTCATCTACTTGAAATAGAATCAACTGGGACACTCTACCAATGGCTGTGACAGCCATTAGCTATGTCAGGCCAAAATCAAGTCAGGAATTTCACCTGCATCTCCCACCTGCGTGACAAGGATTGGAGTACTTGAGCCATCTTCTGCTGTCTGCCAGGATACATCAACATATTTCTTTGATACTACTACCTGTGGCCTGCTCTTCTTGACACCATAGGAGCATTTCCAAGGTCATATCCTTTGTGATTTATATTTACAGATGTTCCTAAACCTGTTTCTCATTGGTAGAAGCAACACGAAAATGTATTTGCAGTCCTTACTATTGCTCCTTTAGAAATAAAATAATCTTGATAGATTTTCTTTCTTGGTGCCTAAACAGTATGATAAACAAGGACTATTATTAGTATCAGTGCAAAAGTATTTAGTGCGTGCAGCGTCTCATATTGCTGAGTGCATAAGTGTACTATTCCTGGATTGGTTATATTTAATTAGTAAGAGAGCTCTGACAAATTACATGAAGACGAACAATAGCAAATTCTACTTCCTATGTTTATGAGAGAAATTAGGACAAAACATTTGAATTTTATTTGTTATTATATATAATATTGTCAATAGAGAAAGAAATCGGTGGCTGGAAGAAATCTGTCCTTGTAGCATGGAGAGCTGTTTCTGTGACTTCCCAGCCCTGCTGCTCATAGACAACCATCCCTTCATTTCTCTTGGGTTTAGTTTTCTCACCAACAAAAGCAGAGTGTGGTGCTCTTTCCAATCCTAATATTTTTTTATGAAGATGCTTATAGCTCAATAACTTTAATGCATATTCTATATTAAAAACTGGCAGAAAATGTATGCATCATATCATTATGGCCAGACAGCCTCTGAATGGACAATCTGATAAAGTAAAAGGTAAGAACCTCAGAGTTGTAGTGGGCCCACAACATTCTCATAATAAAATTGAAGCTATAATCCAAATAAGTTCCAATAAATAGGAAGAAGCATATATTCAAAGAATAAGGAAAAGCCAATTTCTGGGAACGATTTCCTACAAGATTAGAATACTCTGGACTCAATTTGCTATTGAGAACAGGCTTTTAAATCTATGCTGTGGAATCTGATGAGAATTAATGGGCAATTTCTGACCTAACTTGAACATTCCAAGAGCTCCAATATGTTAGTTTATCCCCCAAGGCTCTGCCTCTCTTAAACATTATTTAATAGATGCAAATCGGTATTCTTATAATAATCTTGGGTGCAAATATGCCATGACTTTCTTGATTTTAATCATTTTGCATTTAGCATTGTCATGCATCTCAAAGAAAAGATACTGCTACAACCATGAGTCAAGGTAGAGAATCAAGGAGCCCCCTTCACATGTGGATCAGCCAGTGGAGGTGCCATTGGTGAAGCCAGTTCGGCAGCCACATGGGTTAGGTTTGTATGAGCTCTCAGGGGGACAAAGGGCTCAAAAACTGCTCATTGCCAGCGAAAATGGCAACATACACTGAGAAGAGCACTTCAAGGTCTTTGGTGGAAATTATTTTATCAGTGGGAGTGTTTTCCAACTCTATCCCACAACTCTCAATCTGCGGCAATCTCAAAATCCCTCCAACTCTTTATGAGGTGAGGAAAGCCATCAAGCAGATGAAAAACAACAAGGCATCTGGAGCTGATGGAATCCCTGCTGAAATCTTCCAATCGGCTGAGGAAAGCGCTCACTATGGCTCCTCGCTCGCATCCCGAAGCTCGAGAATGATGAAGGAATTCCAGATGACATCTGTGATGCTGCGCGCTTGTGACCATTTTGAGGCAAGGACACAAAGCTAGTTGGAAGAACACCCTTACTGTTGCCTCTCGGGCAACTGCTTGCTGAGGGGCTGCCTTTATTGTTCTACTTTTTAAAAAGCAGTGGATATGCTAAACATTTTTCTTACCTATGTGGCAGGGCATTTTTTTCTGGTTGGTCTTGAATTATGCTGCTATCAAGCAGAGTAAACCATTGCAGACATCCATTGCTTTGTTTTCACATTGATAATTTTCACTTGTAGAAATTTTGTAAAATATCATTTATTTATTTGAAAGACAGAGTAACAGAAAAAATGAAATTCAGAGAGAGGAAGGGAAAGGGAGAGAATGGAGAGTGTGTGTGTGTGTGTGTCAGAGAGAGAGAAAGAGAAAGAGAGAGAAAGAGAGAGAGAGATTGATCTTCCATCCACTGGTGTATTCCCCAATGGCTGCAAAAGCTAGAACTGGGCTAGTCTGAAGCCAGGAACTAAGAACCTCATCAGGGACTTCCACATGGATGGCAGCAACTCCAGTAACAGAACCATCATAGTGGCTTCTCAGGTGAATGAGCAGACAACTGGATCAGAAGTGGAGCAGTTGGCACTTAAGCCAACACTCTGGCATGGGATATGGGCATTCCCTCTTAGAAGCGGCCACTCCTCTTAGAAATCTTTTCAGACATGTATTGCCCTATCTATCACTGTGTCCGCAGACAGTGTGGCACATGCACAGAGTTTGAATGAATTACGAGATGACTTGGAAGTTGCTTGGAATCTTGCATGTTGCTAAGAGTAAAGAGTTGTTGCATGCCATGTAGAATTTAATGGACAAAGGGGGAACAAAGCTGCAACGCTACCTCTGACATCTCTGGGCGGGACAGCAGCAGGCACTGGTAGAGACAGAGTCAAATCACATACAATTGCTTGGAGCCGCTCCTCTAACCATCTATGTGAGTGAGGGTGAGGGAAGACTGGAAAGACTTGAGTGCTTGCAAATAGTAAAGGACAGGAAAACAGATCCAAAGAACCTTAAACAGTAACGTTGATCTTGGTGATTGTTGACTGAGTTTCCAGCCAGGATTGAACAGTGAGCCACCTCAGAGTTGCAGTGAACAGCATTAGCATTCCCATTCTGCAGACGAGTGAGCGCATGCAGAGGCTAATTGGTCATTCCCTAGATCAGAGCAACGCTCTGTTTTGCCTATAAAGTTTGCATCTCCCTGCCCTGCACTGAAGCCAGAGGCTAAAGAGAACTTCCCCACAAAAGAGAAGTGGAGGCTGGGGCAGGGGCAGTGTGCATCCTCTCTCTGCTTCATAGACACCAGAGATAATACAGTGCACTATGTTAATTAACACTTAAAGCTGATACAGAGTAAAATCAACAAATGCGCACCCATTCTGGTTCCACTTCCAAGACCTCATCCTGAGACTGTAACACCGTTTGTTTTACGGCTTCCCCAGTCACGTGAGAGTCAGCATAATGAAACCTCTCTAATCTCTATTTTTCTAAAGTCTGTGTAGATACAGATGGCTCTGTTTTGGTCTCTGGGTTTTATTCTTATTTTGCCACAATTTTAACCTTTTATGTATCTCTTTCTGTGAGATATTCTCACTCTAGCCTCACTGCCTAAAGGCGATGAGAGGCCTTTCATTTCCATTTTCCAACCGTTGTATCATACGGGTTTTGGGGAAAATATTTAGGATTTTTAAATGCTGGAAGATGCATTGCCATTGTTGCTGGAAGGTTCTGATGCATAAGGAGGAAGCTATTCTATGATGCACGAGCAGTTCACATCTGCTTCATTTTTTTTTTTTAAACAAGTGAGGCCAAGGACTAGATGTTTGGTTTTTAGCCTTTGTAATCAGGTGTACCTGGAAGTCCAACAGAGAAGGGACATGGGGGTCTCTTGTTTTGTATGCAGAGTGGCTTATGGAAAGAGGGGAGGATGGATGAGAGCAAAAAAAAAAAAAAAGTCCCCTAAAAGAACTGGTTCTATCACAGGTTCTGAAAGGGAATCAGGTCGGGGCTTGGTCAAGTCTCCTACGCAGAATCAAACAAGGAAAATAAAAGCACAAATCTCCGTGCCACAGATGTGGCGCCTTCTGGGTATCATTTCCAGCTTCCTGTTGCCACATGACACTTGCCAAATCTAAAAATGGCCCCAGCAGCCCACCTGCCCACATGTTTGCATAAGCCAGGAGAGCAGCTCTGAGGAGGGATTTAAAGAAGACGAGGTATTGTTCGCAGACTCGCTCAAGCGCAGGGAGGGTGGAATTCCATCTGTTCAGTTCAGTTTGGTTCAGTGAACTGGGTCACTTTTAATGGTTCACTAAATTCTGACTATCTAAAAATTACAGTTAATGTGTTTTAAAAATCTTGAGCTGCATGACAAGAACACCTGATGACTTGTCCCTCTTTGCCCCTGGGTTTATCACCTCTGGGGATGGGCAAGCCGAAAGGCTCTGTGAGATGGAGCAATTGGGCGGCTGCGTCCCAGCTCGGGTGCCAGCCAAGAGCAGGTTCTCCATCGCACAGAAGGGACGAGACTCAGTATCCCTTCCCCGACCCTCTCGCGTGGTTGGGGTTTCAACTGGAAACAACTTCTCTGAGGTAGAAGGAGGCACACATAGAACTAGAAAGCAGAACAACTGTTATAGAAAAATAATTGCATGAGGAGAAAATCGTAATTCATGTTTCAGGGGAGAATGTGGAAGTCTCAAGGCACAGGAAGCTCCAAGGAAGTAGTCCTGATGTTTGGCTCCCCCAGGAGGTGGTGTGGATCCTGTTTCATAGCAGGGAAGCTGTCCCCACGCGTCTAAGGATCGGTGCTGCTTGCTCAGGCAAGTCTAAGGAAACAAGACGATGATATTCTGTATACTGGGGATAAGCATGCCGGGTGTTCTCTGCCTAACAAAGCCAGCTTCTTATCACAAGACTAAGACCGCTTTTACAATTTTTAAAAAGATTTATTTATTTCTATTGCAAAGTCAGATATATGCATGGAGGAGGAGAGACAGAGAGGAAGATCTTTTGTCTGTTGATTCACTCCCCAAGTGGCTGCAACAGCCGGACCTGAGCCAATCTGAAGCCAGGAGCCAGGAGCCTCTTTCAAGTCTCCCACATGAGTGCAGGGTCCCAGGGCTTTGGGCTGTCTTTGACTGCTTTCCCAAGCCACAAGCAGGAAGCTGGATGGGAAGTGGGACTGCCAGGATTAGAACCAGCACCCACATGGGATCCTAGCAAGTTCAAAGCAAGGACTTTAGCCACTAGGTTACCACACTGGGCCCTATCATGGACATTATTAAAAGTGAGGCATTAGGCCTGGTGCGATAGCATAGTGGTTAAAGTCCTCACCTTGCACATGCAGGGATTCCATATGGGCGCCGGTTCTAATCCTGCCAGCCCTGCTTCCCATCCAGCTCCCTGCTTGTGGCCTGGGACAGCAGTTGAGGAAGGCCCAAGTTCTTGGGACCCTGCACATGTGTGGGAGATCCAGAAGAGGTTCCTGGTTCCTGGCTTTGGATTGGCTCAGATCCAGCCATTGCACTCACTTGGGGAGTGAACCATCGGACGGAGGAGCTTCCTCTCTGTCTGTCCTCTCTGTATATCTGACTTTCTAATAAATAAATAAATCTTAAAAAAATTTTTAAGGTGGGGCATGGAGTGGGAGAAAAGTTAGAAACTAGGATGAGGGAACCGGAAGCGGTTCAGTTTCAGCAGTGGATTATGGTGACCTTGACTTTGTTTTCCCTGTATGCTTTGACTATTTGTATGCTGGATACTGGTTGAGGCAGTCTCTGGTTGCAGGGCCTGGCTTCTCATGCCTGAATGACAGATCAGCAAAGATGATTAGGAGTGGAAAAGGGTAAGGCCACCATTTGAAGTTTCAAATAGAAAACAACACAAAGCCAGCCCAAGAATAGATAACAATTTTTTTTCTTAAAAAAAAAAAAAGAAAAAGAAATACTTCTTGTTAACACAGCTTTAAGCGAAAAGACTTCAAAATAAGAAAGATGATCAATTAAATATGCAGATAATGTGTTTCAACTCAAACATGACTAGCTAGCTTTTTCCATTTTATTTTTCTTTAAGATTTATTTGTTTATTTTTAATCTGGAAAGCAGTGTTACAGAGAAGAAAACAGCGAGAGGCCTTTTACCTGGTAGTTCACTCCCCCGATGCCTGCATATCCAGGGCTGGGCCAGGCAGCATGAGCTTCAGCCGAGTCTCTCACATGGCCGCAGGGGCCCACGCATGCAGGCCTTCTGCTTTCCCAGGCTCCAGGCTGGAATTGGGAGTGGAACAGCTGGGACTTGAATCAGTATCCACAGGGGACGCTGGCATTTCAGGCTGCATGTTAACATGTTTTGGCATTATGCTCATCCTGAAATCTAATTTTAAGACAGCTAGATATATATGAGGTTAGAAAAAACTAACCTCAAGTGATTTTTTTTTGATAGAGACACAGAGATATACATAAATACCTAGGTTTTCCATCAGCTGCTTCACTGTATAATGCCTGCAGCACCTGGGACTGGGATAGTTCAAAATTGGAGCTTACACTCAATCTGAATCTCCCACATGGGTGGCAGGGACCTGGCTATTTGAACCATTAAGTCTACCTGTTAGGATCTGGCTTAACACAATGCTTGCATCAGAAGCTGGAGACAGGTATCAAACCTAGGTACTCTGTCATGGGATGTGGGCACACTAACTGGCAGATTAATTGCTACTTCACATGCCTGCCCTGTATCCTTATTTGATTCATAATGACACAGGTGTCTTTCTGGGGTATCACAAGTTTCATTGTTATTTTCCCCCATTAAGTAAATGCCAAAGCGCTTGAAGAGCGGCAGATGGGAACACTTCTCCTTCAGGCTAATGTTTGTATAGGGTGGAGTCACACAACATTGTAAGAAGGGACTGCCCCCACCTCTCATCATACTGCTGGCTCGGGAGGCTATGCCCCTACACTGCTAAAGACGGTCCATGGACAGGAGTTAGAGCAGCTTCCTGCTTTGTGCCAGGGCTACGAGTACGTCATCACCTCTCCAGCCAGTTTCCCCATCATCACCTTCCTGTCTAGTGGTGGAGGGGGGCGTCTCCTGAAGGGGCTCTTTCAAGTGCCCTAATTACCTCATCTCTCCTGGATCATGCCTCTAATTACCTTATCTCCGCTAGATCCAACCCATTTTCTGCTCTTTTTCCATGTTTGGCCTTTCTCCAACATTGGTGCGATGGATCTTTTGCTTACTCGTCTGATTAGCTTCCATAGGCTGAAGTGTAATTCCTTTAGCAGACATATGTGTCTTCATTACATTATCCCAAGGTGGCGCTTTGCAAACTCATGAGCATTTCTTGAACTTTTTGTGATCCTTCAGGGTCTAGCCCAAAGCCACTTCCTCTACAAATTTCAACCTGCAGTCCCCTTTCCTGTCCAGGGTACCTCCATGGGAGCGGGTCTCTCAGGGATCTTTGTGCGTTCCCATCTGGACTGTAGAGCAATCGCACCAGGACTGTATTCATGCCTGATGCAAAGAAAAAAAAAATGTTGAGTTGAATGGGTCCTTTCTGCTTTTAAAAAATGCTATTTTCTCAATCCAGCTGCCAACTTATTATAGTCCCAAGGTGTTATTTTCATTTTATAACATATATGAACATAAATGTGTTTGAAAATGTACTTGTTTATTGGTGTTCCCTATCAGTAGCATATAAACTTCATAAAGCTTGAGACATGGCCTTTTAGTTTATATTATAGTTCCCATTTCTAATGGTGTGCCTGCTTAGAAAATATTTATTTGCTGAATAAAAGAAAGAATGAATTCTCCAGCAGAGTAGGCTAGGTTAAAGGGCCCTCCCTTTCGGTTTCTTAGACTGTGATGAAATGTATGGCTTTTCCCTTCCTTACCTTTGTGACTTTAATAGTTCTTTAGTTTCTCTACTGATTAAAGCTAAAAACTTTATGTCAAGGGAAGGGAAAAAAATGTTTGGGAAATTGACAAAGAAACCCTTTTATATGTTGGCTATGGAATCCTTTTATGAATGGCTGAGTTCCCTCAATTCATGCCCCGGTGACCTTCCCTTCTTCCTCTGTTCTCCTTTCTCCTACTCAGAGGGCAGCCTAAAGCTGCAGGCTAAGCTGCCTCCTATACAAAGGGGAATTAATATCACAGGATATTTAAAATTCAGTGCCCACTCCACTGTGATGCTTTAGGAAACTCAGACAGAGTGTTTTTTGTTTTGTTCTGGTCTGTAACGATAAATTGAAATCTTCATGTAAATACATGAAGATTTTAGCTCATTTTGGTGAATGATTACCTAACAACAGTGAAAACTAGAGCAAATATGGGAGTGAATTTTGGCCTTCCTCGTTAGATCTACGATATCAGGACAGATTTAATGGGTTCAGAGAGACTTTGTTGATTGTGCGATTTGAGGGGGTCGGCGGGTTTCTGTGTGAGCATGCCACCAGAAGGAAGAGCCCAGAAATTGCACCTTCTGCTTGTAGTTTTGCCTCTTTTCAACTTTACCAATTATCTCTGGGATCTCTGGATTATAGGTTCTAGCATCAAAAGATCATCTATAACTACTGAAATACAGGTGCATTGCTGTTGATACAGGATTAGCTACTTACCCTGATGGGTTTATTTTCCTCACTGACACTTGCTGGATGGTCCTGATGACTACTGCATTGACTGGTGAGAGGATTACGTGCTCAGCACTAGGATCTGTTACATGACAGGTAACGTGCAGAAAATCATAACAGCTTCTAGTCCCGTGGTAGGAATGCACCCGGGCTGTCTCTATTCATCACCCCTTGTTTCATTGAGACAAACAGCAGCCTGTAAAATTTGAAGGGTGAGTGGACTCACCAGCAGCTATGGCACAGGTTCTGGAATCAGGCTACTAATCTTTGAATTTTATCTCTCCCCAACTTATTGGATGGATAATTTTCTTGTCTAGAAAGTTAGGAAGGAAGCGCAGCTATTCGCTTGGTGTGCAGTACAGATGAACTTAAAGCAGTTACAAGAGTGTGCATGCTAAATAGCATCACCTAGCAGCTGTCATAGATGTTACTGTTGTAAACATTGAAGTGTCTTTGGGGGTGGTAGTGATAAAAAGGGAGATTTACTTATGCTGTATCCTCAGTAAATTCTCAGATTATGCAGCGCTTGCCCCTGGAATTTTGCCTGAAGATCTCTTTACTCCACTCTTGGGCAATGCCACACTCCTGTTTCCATACTACACCCTAGGAAGATGTCTCTTTTTTTTTTTTCTTTTAAGATTTATTTATTTTTATTGGAAAGGCAGATATACAGAGAAGCAGAGACAGAGAGGAAGATCTTTCATCTGATGATTCACTCCCCAAGTGACCGCAATGGCCAGTGGTGCGCCGATTCGAAACCAGGAGCCAGGAACTTCTTTCTGAGTCTCCCACGTGGGTCCCAGTGCTCTGGGCCATCCTCGACTACTTTCCCAGGCCACAGGCAGGGAGCTGGATGGGAAGCAGGGCTGGCGGGATTAGAACTGGTGCCCATGTGGGGAACCGGTGCCCATAAGGGATCCCGGCGCATTCCAGGTGAGGACTTTAGCTGCTAGGCCATGGTGCTGGGCCGCCTAGGAAGATGTCAAGGAGTTTGCTGTCCATTCTCTTCTCCCATCTACTGAGGACCACGACAGGTTAATCAGGCAAAAACAATAAGTAGTTGCCATTGAGAGAGGCCCATAGCTGTTCATACTTTACATTTTAGTATTATCCCTGGATTGCAAGGTGAAACCCAATGACTTATCCAAATACCCAAAGCCATGGCTGCAGATCAGCCCCTTTACCTCCATTTGCTGGGACAGAACCTTGCAGTTCCTCAGCTCCAGCTGTGGCTGGCCTGGACAATGAATGCGGCCATCCAAGTTGCCACTGCAGGTGAGCTCCAGTCTTAGGCTGGAGAAACTCTTGGTCTTCACAGAAATAATTTCTTAACTTTCTCCTTAACTGTGGGCCTCAGGACTAGTCCCAATGATACTGGGTTTTATTTCAGTTCTAGAGCTGGAGGCCTGTTCTTTTCTTTACCCTTTAAGACAGAAAACTGATTTCAAAGGAATTTCTTGTGTGCTTTATGTCATCAATGTTGAGGAAAATGGAGGCCAGTGGAAATTATTGAAAACTGGGATGCCAGTTTTATTATATTCTATCAGAGATGGAAGCCAGTTCTCAGGGAGGCAGAGTAGCTTCCTCAAAGTCACAAAGCAAGCAAGCGGTCAGACAGAACTTTAACACAGGTCAGTTTAACTTTCAAATCTCTGCTGTTTCTTTCATTATATCATGTCGCTTCATTGTAAAAATAGCATAAAGTTTTTGGTTATAGCATGTATTAAATATTTCATTACTTTCTTTTTAAAGGTTTATTTGAAAGAGTTATAGAGAGAAGAGACAGGGGTTTTCTATCCGCTGGCTCACTCCCCAGATGGCTGCAGCCAATACTGGGCCAGACCAGGACCCAGGAACTAGGAGCTCCTTTCGGTTCTCCTGCTTGGGTAGCAGGACCCACACCCTCTGATCTCCTGCCTGTGTTTTTCCCAGGCCTTATCAGGGAGCTGGATCAGAAGTAAAACAGCTGGGATATAAATCAGCTCACGTATCATATACTTATGTTGAAGGCGGCTTTACCCACTGTGCAACAATGTTAACTCCCTAAGTGTTTTTTTTTCCCCTCTGGATTTTCTCTCTTCTACATTCCCACTTCCCTGTAGCACAAGTTTCTTTCTTTGTTTGTCTTATGATTTGTCTAGCTACCATTCATTCTGTTTACCTACCTACCTACCTCTCCTATCTCTATATGTATAAAAATATATTACACATATATTAGATAAATATATTGCATATGTATTAGATAACGTCATATTTTTACCTGGAATTTATGTGAAGCTGATAAAGACCTCTTTACAATTTTCACTTTTAAATAAGCTTAGGTGCTTTCGCTTTGCCTAAGATAGCTGATACTCCGCACTAAGTAGAACCGGTGGCTTGGCAGGGCCTTGCTTCTGTGCTTGCTCTCTGGGTGAGCACTGAGCTTTAGCTGACCTTGGAGAAGGAGGCTGTATCCTTCAGAACTGTCTTCTATGGTCTAGTTGAGACAGTAGCACATCTCAGTACTTAGCATTGCAAGGCTTCTATTGAGTTTCTCATGGAATTCTTTAGATTTCAGAGAGGAGATATTGATTTCAACTGATTTGCTGAGATGAGCTGGTAAATATTTCTTAAAAATACTTCTTTGATATTAGTTCTTTTATCAGTTTTCCCCAAAACTATATCAGATGTCCACCATGATCTTTTCCATCTTTGGGAATCAATTCTTTTATTGGCTTAAGGTGATACCTTTTCTTCTAAATATAGTTGAGAATGGTAGGACATGTACACAGAAACCATATTAATATGTTATTTGGAAGAATTTTAGATATATGTGACATCTCAGAGATTGAGAATGATAGCCAGGAAGTGCCTTAATTCCTTCAGGGCTTTCAATGTGGAACTGGAGTCCAGGCTAAAGAATGTCATGTTTAGAAGATATGGTCATGGCTGTACCTTCTCCCATTATTTCATTGTGCATTTTCAAAAGAGCTACAAAGAACATGCAATGTCCCAAAATAAGTTCTTAAAAGAATGAATAAAAATGTTTGTGTTGTACTTTGTGTTATTGTATGCATACATTTCAAAAGTTCATTCCTATCTATGATTTGTCCCAGGAACTCTGGAGAAATATACTAATTTCCCACCCTCTAGACACACTTTTTTTTAAAAGTTATTAAGATGCAAATACCAATGAGGGAACATCTCAATATAGCCTGTCACAAAAACATAAGTGTATTTATGTGGAATTTGGTTCTCTCCCTGCCTCTTTCACTCATTGGCTATTGAAACAAAGGAAAATGATAAAGGGGAGAGAAAAAGAGATCAGACAAGAGAAAGGTTAAGCTGGGCAAGTGCTGGTCCAGCAGGTGGTAGAGGGAGAGCCACAGTGCAGCGGAGGTCAAAGAAAGCCAGGAGCGAGGAAGAGAAGGGAAAAAATTGTGTAACAAAATAAAATGAATCCTCTGTTATTTAGTAAAAGTTAAGACTTGGAGAGTAAAATTATACATGAGGAATTTTCAACAACAGAAATATTGTATAAAATTGAGAGTGAAGATGGAAAGTAATTGGAGCAAATATCTTACAAGGGAGAGTCAATAAGAGCGACAATCACAAGATCTAGTACAGAAATCTTATAATAAGTTTAATGTCAGTTTTATAGTTGGTTGCATCATTTAAAAAGGAAAATATGGATTACTTTCACATTATTTATACTATGTTAGTGTTGAAGTAAAAATGCATTCATAAAATGGTCGTTACTATGGTAAAAGGCTCTTACCTGGGTTAGAATCACCAATTTTTATTTCAAGGATAGCACTTATTAACCATAAATGTTGGGTGAAGATGAGCAGCTTCACTTTCTCCCCCTCTCTTATTTAAAATACTTATTTTATGTGATATATATGGAGAGAGTAAAGCAGAGACAGAGAGCTAAATCTTCTGTCCTTTGATTCTCTCTCCAAATGGTTCTAATGGCCAGGGTTGGGCTAGTGAGTCAGGAGCCAGGAGTTTCTTCTGAGTCTCCCGTGTGATTAGAGGGTCCAAGCACATGGGCCATCTTCTGCTCCTTTCCCAGGTGCACTTGTGTGGAGAAGCCAGTGAACACGAACTGGCAAACATGCGAAATGCCAGTATTGTAGGTAGTTACCTGAGCTCCTATGCCACAGTACCAGCCCTGAAACTTCAGTCTTAAACAAGAGACACCCATGTCAGTTACTGTTTATTCAAGCCTATGCAAGGAGGAAAGTCAGGAAAAGTGGAAGTGTAACAGCCAGAAAGAAGAGAGAAGCTCATTTGTCAGCGTATTTGCATTTGTAGAGCTTCAAAGTGAAACACAGCAAGGTGTGTGTGTGGGGCTTCTTGTTTGCTATTTTGTGAATGCTACTCTTTGTCCTTAAGGAAGAGAAGGAGGCTGTAGTTTTATCTTGCTCTCTGTGGTAGCAACTGGGACCTCCCCAGGAAAAGCCAAAAGGACACGTTCTTTTCTGATTGAAAGCAGGAAATTTGACAGCTTCTGAAATCAAATGCCTGTGTTCCATTTTCTAACAGGCTGTTCTGGTTCGTCTTCTGTCTGGGAACTGGATTAAAATGGCCAGTGCTTTCTACAAAGGTCATAATTTCCGAACTGCTGCCACATCTGTATTGACAGCAAGTATTAATGATTCTCTCATGAGCTCTCTGTTTTGAAGAGGCCTGGTCATGTCCAGGGGAATGCCAGGTACATTTTTCTTAATGTATGAGCACAAGTTACATATAACAACCTAACAACACAATACTGCCTCTTTAATGCTAATCTATTCCTTGCAATCTACTAGATACATGTAGAGTCATTGGTGTGTATCAAGAGAGCAAAATCAGATTCTGAAAATATCTGAAAGGATGCACTAGAGTGTACATAATAATGTATTTTAATCTGCCAGGCCTTAAAATTAATCATGAATTCCCACAGAGATTTTAATAATTTTGAGATGATGTTTTTTTTCCCCCTCTATCTTCTTCATAGAATAATATTCTTGGACAGAGCTTTCTAAATGCAGCAAGGGTAAGTAATATAGCTGGGGGAGGGCGAACCAGGGGGCAATTTCTCACTTTGCCAACAAAGAGGAGTTGTATTTACCAGGGGAACATGTTTTGTTTTGCTTCTAACTAACACGCAGGGTAGATGTTTCAAAGATAGGCTTTATTACTCCATAAGAGTTGGGAAATATTGGGGAGTTTATTCGGGGTGATATTGTGACTTTGTTAGGCAATGGGAATACTCCTGGAGGAAAGAGGCCCCCACCCCGACCCCAGCAAGATGCAGATCCCCTCCACAACATCACAGAACCTGGCTGTCAGAAGTTTTCAGAGTTGCGTAGAGGGAGAGGTTGGTGATCAAATCACAGTTAGTTCTAGGGGAGGTGGGACGCCCGTTGTAAGTAATCTAGCGCTAGTACAGGAGCTGCTCTGAGTTCCAGGACACCTACAATTGAGGCACCTGACTTGCAAATCCCTTGCCTTTTTAAAGAGAGGTAATGGTGTCTGCCCTTGACCTCTGACTCTAAGCCACCTGCGATCCTTAAACAGTATCCAACAAAAGTGCCATGTAAAATGATAAGTGCGTAGCACTTCACTTTGCTAAAAAGTAAACTGTGACTTTCCCAGGGTATCCAAAAGAAAAAAAAATCCTTAAGATATGTTGTTGACTTCCATTTCTTTTTGACTTTCCCTAAAACACTCATTCCAATGTGTGGCTACTTAGAAGAAAAGCATTGCTCTTATGCTCAAACAAGTGCTTGGTAGTATCCCCGAAATTCAGTGGTCAGAGTATGTTTTTTTTCCCCCTTTTCTTCCCATCCATTAAAAAGTACAAAATCAATGGGTGTTTAGCCCAATTTCCATCTCAAAATTTTACAAGTACCAAAATAATAGTAGGGTTTGTCAGAAGTCAGTGAAATCCTGTGATTGGTCTCATTATTTTGGGTGAATCAGCACTCAACACTGTTTCCTTGGTTAGCGTATATGTGGAGTGTGTTGGAGATTTTAAGGAATGGCAATTACACATATGAGAAGGAGATGAATGATAAGGTTCAAATAAGAAGGTAGAAAAGAGGATTTCACCTGGCTACATTACCTTGAAATAACATGGAGGCTAGTAGAACTGTTGCTGTAGCCCTGCTTCTAATTGTGCCTAAGACCCTGCACATCTGACATAGTTAGGGGTCCTGCAAGACTGCCAGTCAGTGTCCCCACTCTGATTAACAAAGCTTTACATAATGGCTTCAGAAGGGAACAAGTGAAAAGCTTGCTGAAGCACAAGCTTGGGTTAGACAAAGTTAGGAGCTGCTCTGTGAAGAGTACTTAGAATGGCTTTTGCTGAAGGGCCTTTGGCCGCTGTGGGGCGGACATGAGGGTAACCCTGGCCTCTGTCTTTGGGAGGTCTTTTGTGGTAGTTGGCAACCATTGAGGAAGTAGGAATGCTTGCCAGGGGCTCAATAGAAGCCCAGCACTGACAACTTCCTGGGCCCTGGGGACGAGAGGTGAAGCAGCTCACCACCAGGTTTTTGTAATCCCAGAGAAGGGGCTAGGATGCTCCTGAGAGCAAAGAGTGCCCGGGAGAGACAGGGAGCCCTGGACTGGGGATGCATGCGTTTGCACATAGATTTATGTCAGTTCATGGAGCAAAATTGAAGCAAAATGGCCAAAGGCAAGCTTGGAAAGTTTTTTCTTATTGAGAACTTTCAGCAGTTAGAAGATGCCTGCTTACCTGTAAGTCCTCTTGTAATTTTAATGTCGTTCTAGACAGACAGGGAGTATTGATACAAACCTGAAAAATGGACTAAATTTGTCCCAAAGAGGTCATACTGAGGTAATGCACATTAAACCCTGAACTTACTTGAACTAAAGTAATTTCTGCTTGTTAGGTGAAATACGAGTTTAAAATGGGTATTGCATGTTTGAATTGAAAAAAAATCTAGAAAGTTTTACCTTTCACATACCTGAATATTTGCTTATGAAATATCTACCCACGGCATCGAAATTCTCATTGTCTAGCATAACGCTCATTGTTTAGTATGTACCTTGTAAACGTCTGGTCAACGAGTAAATGATTTGAAAGCAACTTTGCTTCTCAAAAGCAAAACTGCACAGAAAAAAAGAAAATTTCCCACGACAAGTTGATGAAGGTCATTTTAATACTTGCCTTAAGGATTTAAGAAGCTCTCTTAGGAAAATGGCAAGTATCAGTGCCACTGCTCACCAGGGACAGTGAGGAAAAAGGGAGTTCAAGGTTTCTGACAAACTATGCACTCCCTCCACGTGCAGGTGCGCTGCTGGGGCGCTCCCCAAAGCAGAGTAAGACTGAAATTTCTTCTGCCTTTAAAAAATGAGAGACAACAATCCATCTGAACTTTGTTTTTGTGGCCTTTCTTAGAACTACAAAAATAATTTTTTGATTCTTTTCAAGGGAAGTAGTTTCAGCTTTCAAATGTATTTTAAAAGATAATCTGAATTTAATCTTGCCTTAATTTTAAGTTGTTCTGGTTAATAGTATATTTATAACAGATACAGGACTAGAGCTACAGTGTCTGTGTATGCTATTTTACATTTCTTAGTGTGTACAGGACCTAATTATACAGGTAAAAATGGCATATGCCCTGTGGGGAGCCCTTTATTTCTAGTGGCATATATTAGAGTTATTCTTCTTTGTTCATATGATTTACCTTCAAAAATATATTGAATGTTCCCCCAGAGAAGTGTAGACAGCTGTTTTAATAATCATATTGGTATTCAGGTGGAATGGAGTGGGTACAAGCGAAAGAACTTACAGGGAATAGTCTTCCTGGATTCTCTGGCTCCACGAGCCTGCATGTAATAGTTAAAGTGCAGTAATGGGGCTAAAGCTTGCTGAAGAAAGTTAGCAATTTCATTCTTATAAATATTGATCTTCCCCACCCCTTTCCACATTTTGGGGGTCCATGAAGTGGCACAGGGTCCTGTCAGGTCAACAGATGGCAGGGTTACACTGATGGCAGGAACTTACCCAGAACATTTGACTGTCCAGTATCCAGTATTGATCTTGGTAAAGCTGCTGTTTAAAGTCTTCAAATTCTACTTATGACCCTGATATAAAGTCCTGGTGAACTTGGTCTGATAAAATAAAGTGCATGAAATCAGTGGAGGACTCTGTTCTTTGAGTATAGCATAAAATGTAATGATAGAATGATCCATTTTAATATTTTTGAAATCGTCACATTACTCTTGACAATGTGGGTTCTACATTAAACTTCTGGGTGTGTATTTTTTTGTTTCTGTAATTTTATGTCTGATTTTCTTTTATTCTTAACACAATGCCTGTGAAGTCTACATTATGCCCTTGAATAGATTAAACAATAAGGTATGAAAAGGTGAAGTAACTTGCCCAGCATCCCAGGGGAAAGGGATATCATCAAAAGTTCCAAGCTCAGAAAAGGGGTGGCAGTGTTTAGTTATGGGCTAAGTATTCTTCTTGTGTGGGTGAATGTTAGTGCCACCAAGGCACAGGGGGTCTCTGAATGTGGAACTGCCCACTGAGACAGAGGTAGAGTTAGAGACTCTGGCCTCCAATTCTCTCGCTTCCTCAATCATTTCCATTTATAAAACCAGGCAGACAGTTCCTTAAATTTACCTCTATCAGAATAAATCATCACATGGAAGTCATTTACTTCTCCAGATACTTCTTGACATTTTCAAAAATAACCTTTAAAAAATAACCTTGTAATATTTTAATTGAACAATATTCTTCGAATTTCTAACATTGATATGAATTTTATATAACTGTTTACACTAACATGTGTTAAAATGCCTAATTACCACTGCAATCACAGCCTGCCTCAATAGTCTTGCCAGCTCTTAAATATATAGTTGTGTCTTAATCAGACACAAACATCAGTAAGCATCCTAAACTCTGCAATGTGTAAACTGGATTAAAGGCAATAAATGTGACCCTTCAAACAAGAACACAGAATTTTTTCCATATTTCATGGTCATCTGCTCATCTGCTCATTTAGTTGTTTCCTAGATTTTCAAAATGCCTGCTGATCAAATGAAGTCAAACCGTGAGAGGCAGTGCCTGTTCATCAGGAGTTTTGAGAAGGCATGAAAAAAGGTAGTCCTGTAACAACACTATTAGATATGTGATTTTGTGTCTGTAGATAGTAGTTGAGCATGCAGTTTTTAACCTGTTTAATGAAGTCATCACTAATTTTTAATAAGCATTTGGATACCTGTATTATAGTAAGAACCAGCACTTGCATCATGTCATCAGGGTCAAACCTGTGTGTAGGTCACCTTCGGGACACAGAAAGGAGGAGTAATTGGGTACCACTGAGGGCTTGGGGAAGACTTCATTAAGAGATGTGTGTTTAGGCCAGCTATTTGGCATAGTGTTTAAGATGTCAGGATGTCTGTAACTCACACAGCATTGCTCACTTACACTTCTAATGTTACCTTCTTGCCGATGCATATCCTAGAAGACATCTGTGATTGATTGAAGTAGGCAGGATCCTGCCATCCAGGTGGGAGGCCCCGATTAAGTTTTGTCTGGGCTTCCTGGTCCTGGCCTGGTTTGTAGAAGACATCTGGAAAGTAAACAAGCCACTGGCAGACCTGTTTCTGTGTGTCTCTTTGTCTCACCACCTTTAAAATAAGCTGAGTGAACAAATAAACAAACAAATAAATAGGGGCATATTTGCATTGGAGAAATGGACTGTTTTTCAGGACTGACAGGGAAAATAGAGACAGGAACTAAAATAAGAGCAATCAACATCACCAGCAAAATAGAAGAGAGCAGTTTTGGATACTACACTAATTCTGTATGGGCTGAAGGGGTGAGGAAGTGGGGAGCTTCAGACACCTTGGAAACACTATGTTACAGACATCCTTGTAAGGCTGTTGGCAAGAACTGTGTGTCTCCATGATAGCAAGAGAGTATGTCAGCTATACAATACCAGGAGGAGGGAGTTCACTGGAAAGCTGCCATTTGAACCCTGGGAAACTTGTCGGTGGTTTCCTAAGCCATCACTGAGGACAAGTGTGCATCAACATGCAACCAACTTGTTCTGCAGAAGCATACAATGGTGTATGGGAGTAGCAAGGTGCCATTAGGTTTATTCCTCTGTTCATTGTTTGATTTATTGATTGAGTCATGTATTCATTCTTGCATTCATTCAATAAATGTCTATCTAGCCCCAACAATATTTCAGTATTTGTTCTCGTCACTGAGGGAATGACAGTGATAATCTATTCTTTCTGAAAATAGGAGATTATGGGATAAAAGCATTAGGCGATGTGGCAAAAAGTGAGAATGATTCTGTCACGCTCATTTGTCTCATTGGTAGAAATGCGCCACTCCCCTGACTGTAGGTTCTCTAATTCCACCTTCTATTTACAATGTTTAAGAGAATGTTTAATTTTCCCCCAATGAACTAGCATTTATCTGGAGTTAAAAAATACTTTAAAATATTTTTGGGATTTTAGAAAGGACTTCTTCAGCATATGGGGAAAGTGGTGAGGAATTGAGAGTGTTGTCAGCACTGTGACTTCAAAATTATATCCGTAAGTATTAACTGTTAGATTTAATTCTTATATCTTCATCATGTCAATACTTCACACTGAGATCATCATTAAATTGAGTAAGATGCCTAAGTGTGCTTCAAACCAACGAAATTGAATTCTGACTATTTTAACTTTTGAACACGCACCCTCACAGTATACAGGCATGCAGTGTCCGCAAGGGCATGCCTACATGGTGTCAGGCATGTTGCATGCTCATGATAGACCAGATTGTGTTTCCTAATTATCTTCTTTCTTTAGCTACAACCTTTGCTGTATGTTTTTATAGTCCATTCACTGCAGGGATGTTCGCCTTGGCCATGAGATTTGCTTCTGCCCATGAGAGTGCTGAGTCTTTCTTAGGAAACATTACTGCTGCCTGACTTCCACACCTCAGCTATATAAAGAATGAGCCACTTCCTGTAAGCTGTTAGTTCAGGAAGAGCGAGAGATGAGCAGAGCAGAGCAACTGAGCTGATCCGCAGTTAGGAACATAACAATCCATTCTAACTGCTGGAGAGAATTGAGATTGGGGTGGGGGATGGAGGTTCTCACCCATCTATGTTGTGTCAAGAGTTTGGCAAAATATGCAACCACATAGAAATATTCCAAGTTCCTTCCCTTTCTTTGCTTTTTCTGATTCCTAATTCATCATTTAAAACTGGGTTTTATTTGTTTCTTGAAAAGCAGAGCTACAGAGAGAAGGAGAGAAAAATCTTTCGTTTGCTGATTCAGTCCCCAAATCGGTACAACACCTAGAGCTAGGACAGTGTGAAGCCAGGAGCGTGTAGTTTCTTCTGGGTCTCTTACTTAGGTGTAGGGGCCCATGGACTTGGACCATCCTTTGCAGTTTTCCTGGGAAGGAGCAGGGAGATGGATTGGAAGTGGAGTAGCTAGGACTTGAACTGGCATCCACGTGGTATGCCAGTGCCATACACAGAAGCTTGCCCTATACACCACTGTGCTGGTCTCCCTGATGCGTCTTAATAAGGTGGTCTGCTTAGTCAAAGCAGTAACAGAATGGTCACTTTTCCCCCCAGCTCTGGATGTTTAGATATAATGTTTTGTGGTGCCAACTAGTCATAAGGGAATGCTGAACTGGGGATCCCCTTTTGGTTCACACATTTTTGATGTCATGAAAGGCACATGGGTTGTCTGAACCTCAGTTTTATTATGCGTTACACATGCTTATTCTGTTACACTGAGCTACTGTGCACATAAAAATTAAATAATGTATGGAAAAGTGTTTTCAAGTGTTTCATAATTTACTTATTCAGTAGGTTGTTGAACTATTGAACTAGGTTGCTTGATATTGTTGGGGTAGCTGCAGCCTAGGGGTTAGAATCCCAGTAAGATATCAGCATCCTGTATTGTGGTACTTGGGTTCAAGTACTAACCCTGCTCCCAAAGACATCTCTCAACTGATGTGTACTCTGGGAGATATGAGGAGATGGCACAAGAGTTTGCTTTCCTGCCTCCTATAGTCAAGTCCTGGACTGTTTTTCCACCTCCCAGCTTTGTCCTGAGATAGCCCGGGACATTACAAGAATTTGGGGAGAGCTCTCTTTGTCAGTCTCTCAAGTAAGTCAAGAAATAAAATATGAAAAATAAAATAAAGCTATGCTGCCAATTTTATACTAATAACTTGTTACCCATGTGAGGATAAACAGAATATCTAATTTCTGAAAACTGTTCATAAAAAGGATCATGTTTTGTTGTTTCAACTTTGATTTTTTTCTTTTGGTCATTATCAGCAAGTCATAAGAATTGATCATGTTAAGTAACATTCTACATTCTTTAAAAACATTTATTTTGGGCCCAGCATGGTGGCGCAAGTGGTTAAGGTCCTCGCCTTGAACATCCGGGATCCCATATGAGCGCCGGTTCTATCCCTGCAGCCCCGCTTCCCTTCCAGCTCCCTGCCTGTGGCCCAGGAGAGCAGTCGAGGACGGCCCAAAGCTCTGGGACCCTGCACCCGCGTGGGAGACCCGGAAGAGGCTCCTGGCTTCGGATTGGCATAGCATCGGCCCGTTGCGCTCACTTGGGGAGTGAATCATCGGACGGAGGATCTTCCTCTCTGTCTCTCCTCTCTGTATATCTGCCTTTCCAATTAAAAAAATAATGAAAATAATATAATAATAATAATAATAATAATAAATCTTAAAAACATTTATTTTACTTGAAAAGTAGAGTTAGAGACATATGGAAAGAGAGAGAGAGCACTCTTTCTTCTGTTGGTTCACTCCTCAAATAGCCACAACAGCCAGAGCTGGACCAATCAGAAGCCAGGAAACAGGAACTTTTTCTGCAAATACGTGCAGGGTTCTAAGCACTTGGGCCATTCTCCACTGCTCTTCCAGGCACATTAATAGGTAGCTGGGTCAGAACTGAAGTACCCAAGGCATGAACTGGTGTCCATATAGGATGCCAATGCTGCAGGTGGAGGAAGCACAGTGCCAGCCCAGATTTTTTTAAGCAATGAAGATGATATGCAATATAACAGAATTATGGATTTTGGCACTGGAAAACTTGGATATGAACTCAGGGTCTGCAACTAAACAGCTGTGTTGCCTCAAAAATGAAATATTTCTGAATCTCAAACTTCTCATTTCTAAAATCAAGATAATGGCAAATGTTTTACAATGTTGCTGTGAGGATTGGAGATGAGCTCGGACCCTTGCAAGGTGGTCAGAAATGATCGGCTCTCCTTACAGATGATACGATGGAAATGTTTCCAGTCTGCCTTTTGCACTACTTTGGCTCCTGAAACAGAGCACAGGTGATTTTGTACCATGATTTATCACTGGTTTTTTTAAGTTGTAATAACATTTTGAAACTTAGATTATTCAGATGAGTGTGGAATGAAGTTTGATCTTTGAGTTTCTCTCCTCCTGATTAATATTCTGTTCTCTTGTGGTCGTGTTATCTATTGTTTCTTTCTGGTTGTCCATTTTCTTGTATTACATTTAGCTGTTTTCTATTCAGCTCAGGGCAAAACTCTTTAAAAATGGACCGATTTGCACTGCATGGAATGGTTGGCTCAGGCCCAGATTATAGAAACTTTACTCTGTGGATTTTGTGACTCAGAGTTTGACTGCTGAGATGGCTTTACAATTCTTCTTGGTTCTTTGCTTTGTTTCAGGAAGGTAAATCTGTTGGATTACATATTTAGAAAACTTGGGCTTTAAAATAATAGAAAAGTTGCTGGGTAACAATGATGATCGGGAAGACTCATCCTAGGGTCTACCCCCTATGAGAAAGAACATTTTGTGCCCCAGGGGTAACTTTTGGCTTCAGTCTGGGCCCCTCAGCTCCCCAGGCTCAGGGTAAATATCTTGAGCAGAATCTGAAGGTGAGGGCCAATGCAAGCTGGAACACAGCTGTGACTTGTAGAGCACCAGGGGACATGCCCAGCTGTGGTGACTATAGGCGAATTATGCTTATTTGCTCGCATACTATTTAACACGCTGCGTTTGCTTGCTGGCCGGTGCAGATTACTGACCAGCCCTCCATGATCAGCTGCTCCGGTAAGTTTCTCCTGGCTTTATTTCTTGCTTTTTTTTGGAAGAAGTAATGGGCACAGTGCGTAAGCCTCTTTTGAGTCTAGGTTCCCGGTAGTGCAGGAACGAAGTCACAACCAGTCGTTTCTGTTGAGAGTTTGAATCTGTGGCGGTGAAGCTGTGTGATAGTTTGGTTCGGTTTTTTTGTTTTGTTACTTCGGATCTCTTGAGAAGAAGAGTGGTACACATCTTGTAGTTCAGCAACAATGTTGGCTTTTGAATGGCTGTATGGCTAGGTTTTGACACCCAGCTCTGCAATTGGAAGCTTCTAGACCTTTAGTCAGTGCAGCATAGGCTGTCCCAGCTCACCTGGTACCTCTTCCTTTTAAGCTGGAGATGTTAAGAAGGTTTTTGTGGTGATGTACGTGCACTTTAGTCTACCGGTGAATATAAATGAGGAACCTTAAGCAGGTTATCCTAAAGCAGAATCTTACATAATAACATTTATACAGTTACTTTTATTTTTATTTATTTTTGGAGAGGGGTTGTTTCCCAGAAACAATGTTGTTAGAGTAGGAAAGAGGAGACAGGGAGGTAGGGAAGGCTGTGGGTAGTTAATACTGTTGATTGGCTTCTGCTGTGAGCAACCAGGGCTTAAACCTACTAAGGACTCTGAGAAATTGTGCAGAGAATGTCTCAAAACTGTCTAAGTGCTAAGACGTTTATCTACTAATGCGTGTCACATTAGCTGAAGGTTCTCCCCGACCCCTCAGTTGATCTGAACACAGAAGTGGGACAAATGAATGGAACGCAGGGCAGAGAAAAGTCTGGTTTAAGATAAGGTTTATGCAAAGTGCTACGTGAACCATCAAGTCCTCACACATGTTATTAACAGTGAACAATTCAAAGACTGTTGTTTCTGGTATAGTGAGAGTTATTCAAATCGCAGGGCTCATTCTAGTAATCTGTCATTTTATCTACAGAGCTGTGCCAGTGGTCGGCTTGTGAAAGGCTGAAGATAAGGTGGATTATTTATATCTAATTACTTTTTTCAGTCCTACTTTTACCTCTCCTGAAAATATTATTTGGCAGCTCAAATACACACACTTATACAGGTACACACAAGCAGATGTACTGTATATATGTATATCATTGATCTATTCTTCTGCTATTATTCCCAGATTTTCTCATTTCAATGAGAGTGGGAAACCCAGATGAAGGCAGAGAAAGAAGAAAACTACTCAATATTTCCTTCCACGCTACCCATAGAGAGGCAGGAAATTATGGTTGAGTGGTTGACCTAGAACACTCTACAGAACTGAAGAGTATGGTCAGAATCTGACTCTTAAGACTCTGTGTGTAACTCGAACTTTTCCTGGATAGGATTTAACTGTATTTCCGTAGCTGATGGTCTAGGACCATCAAACTTGTATGATTGTATCCTTATCAAGGAATATCCAGTACGTACTCATATAGTTCCACAACAGCTCTCATTCTAAAGAAAATTATAAGAGGACAAGATTGGGCTAGGGCAATAAAAGAGCGAATCTAGGTGTACATCCACCTCTTTGGAGAAAGATCGCACTTACATATGAGGTCTGACTGCAGCCACGCAGCTTGCTTACTCCTTGGACTTGCGTGGACACTGGTTTAGAGCCGCTGATAAGCGTGAAATGCTTGACTACAATGGCAAAAAACAGATTCTGTGTTTGTAATTTATATTGGAGATGTTAAAGTTTGTGTACTATTCCAATATACTCACAATATAAATGGCTTACTATACTATGCTTCTAAATCCATGTGATGAAATATGTGAGATCTACTCATTCTATATAAATAAATGAAAAGGGAATGGCTTGATGGAACGGAAGATTTTTTTTTTCCATATCAATCTACTGCATCTGGGAGGTTGGTTGGTTTCTCTTCTATGCAGATATCCAAAAGACCTGGGCCTTTTTCATGAGATTCACCTGCTGTATTTAGCGCCACGACCTGCTCTCACTTCAGTGAATGCAGGAAAAGGAGTCTGGTGGACATAGAAATATCTCCTGTCACTTTTCATATGGCTTCGGAGAGAATGTGAGCATGTGGTCACACCAACTGGGAGCTAGGCAGGGAACTGTAGCCTAGTTAAACACTTATAAAGCAGAAAATGAAGATATGAGTGAAGTCCTGGCACTGTTTGCCAACAAAACACAAATGTAAGGCCAGTGGAACCAAGTGAAGGTTCATTTTGTCTGTGAATCAGTCTAGAATGAATATATATATGAATATATATATATATATATATATGTAATTTTAATGAGAGACAGTTTGGTTTTGGTAATGTGGATGTGAAGATAACTTTTTTTTTTTTTTTGGTCTGGTTGGTTTTTGTTTTGTTTGCAAAATCTTGTTGGTTTTTGAGAATTTGATAGCTGCGATGATCACTGAGGAGGCTTACATTTTCTTTTTTAAAGATTTATTTTTATTATTTTCTCATTGGAAAGGCGGATATACAGAGAGGAGAGACAGAGAGGAAGATCTTCCGTCCGATGATTCACTCCCCAAGTGAGCGCAACGGGCCGATACTATGCCGATCCGAAGCCAGGAGCCTCTTCTGGGTCTCCCACACGGGTGCAGGTTCCCAAAGCTTTGGGCTGTCCTCGACTGCTTTCCCGGGCCACAGGCAGGGAGCTGGAAGGGAAGCGGGGCTGCAGGGACTAGAACCGGCGCCCATATGGGATCCTGGGCGTGCAAGGCGAGGACCTTTAACCACTTGCGCCACCGCACTGGGCCCGAGGCTTACATTTTCTAAGAAGCATCCAGCAATGTTATGATGGCTACCTGAGCCAGAGGATAGAGGGAGGGAGAGAGGGAGGAGCTTCTGTATTTGAATAGTCTAAGACCTTTGTCAGTTGTTCCTGCTGGCCCTAGTGTGAATGAGTGATGGGTTTAAGCTTCAGAAAGGAAAATGAAATGGATTTCACAGAAATTATGCTGTCCCTGTCTTGTCACTACACTGAAATCCCTGCAGTGTCTCCTCCATGCTGTCTTCAGGGTGTTGGCATTTCCTGTCACTTCCCCTTACAAGCATGTTTTCTGCGCGGTACTCGGTGAAGTTTGGTGTATTAGTTGCCAGGGCTGCCCTGACAACCGAATGTGTGACTTAGACAATAGGTGCTTATTGCTCAGCTTCTGGAGGTGGACAGTTCATGATCAAGGTTTTGGCAGGATTGGATTCTGGTGCAGATCCCTCCTGTCTCGTAGACGGCTTTCTTCTTCTGTCCTTATTTGGCTTTTCTCCACATGCGTGTGCCTACATTCCCGAACTGTCCTATAAGGATGGTCATATGGATGCAATTTCCCTGCTCCCGGAGCACTTTATTTACTATTTCCAAATGCTATCACATTGGGGATGAAATTTTTTAAGGATTTATTTTTAATGCAAAGTCAGATATACAGAGGAGGAGAGACAAAGATCTTCCGTCCAATGATTCACTCCCCAAGTAACCACAATGGCCAGTGCTGTCCCAATATGAAACCAGGAGCCAGGAACTTCCTCCAGGTCTTCCAGGCAGGTGCAAGGTCCCAAACCTTTGGACTGTCCTCGACTTTCCCAGGCCACAAGCAGGGAGCTGGATGGAAAGTGGAGCCGTCAGGATTAGAACTGGTGCCTATATGGGATCCTGGCACATTCAAAGCAAGGCCGTTAGCTGCTAGGCCACCACACCAGGCCCGGGGATGAAAATTTTGATATACAAATTTAGAGGCAGGCATAATTCAATCGATAACCATGAGTTGTGAATGGGTCTCATAACGATACCATTTGGCTTCTTTGGTATCTGCCATTAGGGCCAATGGTTAAGACCCCTTTTAAGATGCCCACAACCTGTACATCTCATAAAGGAGTGGTTGTTTTCCAGTACTGGATCCACTCTTGATTATAGCTTCCTGCTAATGTGTCTCACGGGATGTAACAATGACAGGTTAAGTGATATCATTCATGTTTGAGAGCTTGACTGAAAACTCAGAGCTTTGGCCTGGCCCAGCCCTGGGTACTTTGGACATTTGAGGAATGAACATGTAGATGTGGGATTTGTCAGCCTTTTTCTGCTTTTCCAATGCAATTAAACTTTTAACTTTTAAAAATTTATTTATTTTATTCCATGTTTCAGTTCCATAGACGCTGGGATTTCCTGTTGCCCCTCCCTAAACCCCTGCTACCCGACTAACTTTCCCCATGTCATTACAATATCCTAGTCCTTCACAATCAGTTGTAAGTCCATCATTCTGTAATTTAAGTGTATCCTGGTATTGTAGGCATGGACAATGGCAGAGAGTCCAGCATGCTGTTGTCAAAATATATTAAATGGTTTTCTGGGAGTCCATCTTTGATTGGGAAGTACAGATGCACACTGCATTGAAGCTTCACATTTGTGATAGTCTCTCCTACAGTTACTGTACACCCTCTTAAATGAAAAACCATAAACAAAATCAACAACAGAAATAGAAAACTTACAACATGAAGTTAAATAACATGCTACCTAATGACCGACATGTTGCTGACTAAATGCAAAAGAAAACCAAAGACCTTCCTGAAGCGAGCAATGTCATTGTGTACGCTGAGTGTGAGGAAATTGATTCATTAAAAAGGTTTTTGTTTTTTCTTTAAAAATAAACGTCAACCCCCCTGAGATGTAGACAAACAGTATTGAAAGGGCTATTGATCCTATATTTTGCATGAAGGTTGCATTATGTCAAAGGATGTATGATATTTGTACTTTTTGGATTGAGTTGTTTCACTGAGCATTATGATGTCTAATTGGGACCATTTGGTTACAAACTGTAGGATTTCAGGTTTTTTTTTTTTTTTTGATGGCTAAGTAGTATTAAATGGAGTAGACGTACCAGAGTTTATTTATCCACTCCTCTTTTGGTGAGCATCTGGGTTTTTTCCATGTCTTTGCTAGTGTAGATTGTGCTGCTGTAAATATAGGATTACAAATCTCTTTCTTGTATGCAGATTTCATTTCCTTTGGCTCTATTGTCAGGTGGGACACCTGGGTCATATGGCAGGCTTGTTTGCAGTTCTCTTGGCGCTCTCCATACTGACTTCAATAGTGGTTGTATGAACCTACACTCCCACCAACAGTGAAGGAGGGTGCATTTCTCCCCACATCCACACCAGCAGGTATATTTATTGGAGTTTTGAATGTAGACCAATCTCACTGGAGTTAGGTGGGACCTCAATGTGGATTTCAGTTTTTATTTTCCTGATGGCTAGGGAGCCTGTGCATTTTTTCATATGTCTATTGGCCATTCAGATTTATTCTTTTGAAAAATGTGTTCTTTCATTTCTTTAGAGTTGTTTGTTTTGCTGTCACTGAGTTTCTGCAATTCTTTGTAAATCCTGATATTAGTCCTCTGTCTAGTGTGCCAAGGTTTTCTCCCATTCTGTTGGTTGCTTCTTTCCTTTATTGATAATATCATTGTACAGAAGCTCCTTGGTTTAATGTCCAATTGTTTACTTTGTCTTTGAGTGCCTGTAACTTAGTGGTTTTTAAAAGAATTCTTAGTTTTTAAATCTCGAAGCGTATTTTCCATGTGTTCCTCTAATAGTTTGGTTTCTGGCTGCAGATTTAGGTCCTTAATCCATTTAGAGCTGATTTTTGTTGAAGATGACAGGTAGGAGTCTTGCTTGCTTTTGCAGGCTGCTATCAAATAGTTCCAACAGTGTTAGTTTAAGAGACCAGAAATTTTCTCTGTGTTAGTTCTCTTGTTGTAGATTGACTTCTAAGTTTTATTTTCATGAATCTTTCAAGTTAGGAATGTTACCAGTAATATGTGCAGGCAAAATTCCAGTTAGAAAAGTAGAATTCATGAAAAAGTAGAATTATAAATACATATGTGTAATATATTAACAATTTACACTAATTTAGTTTTAGAATATCAAGCCATGATAATCGTCTCCAAAATAATCGTTCAGGTTCATAACTAAGCAATTCACATAAAGAGGCACATTTCCCCATGATATTCTGGTCCCATTCCTAGGTTCCATTCATAAGATGACTTCTTCCTTCCACGCGTTTTCCTCACAATGCTTGGACTGTTCATATTGAGGCTACCAGATTCCTTCCCTCACAGTGCCATTAAAACCGGTGCGTCCTTCTGTCTCACCTGGGAAGTGGTGTTAACTAATTAAACCAATAACTAAGGTAAACGTGTGTAGGAGAACATTGTTCTAGGGTAGAGCCCTTGTGATTTTTGCCATAGTTACATTTTAGAAATTCAAGACTTTATACTGATTGGAACTTTGTTACTTGTGAACTTTGCAGGGCCTGTAGCCAACGAGTTAGGAAAGCTTTTAGATCACACTCTCTGGTTAGTTCCCAGTTTCCAAGTGTTAGAAAAATCAGTCTTGCATTTTTCCCTCCAAAGAGCTGACCCATGCAGCTACATGCTTAGAAGCAGACCATCCATTTCAAATGAGTGCATTTCATTATGATCTACAGGGCAAGGATTTCCACAAATGTATTTTAAAAATTTCTTTGCTTTCCCTTCTTAACTCTTTGCTGATCGATCCAACTATGCATTAAGAAGTCAGTAAGAGTAGGCATTTCTTTTTCATAATTAAAACAATGTTGATGCTAAATGAATATTTTTAAAGCAGTGATATGTATATTTATAACCATTTAGCATCACTGTCTTAATATGCATGCGAAATAGGAAACAATGTTTTAAATTTGGAAGATCTGGGTTGCATAAATTTATCTGTTGCTGTGTCTCAACCGTTAGGGTTAAACTAGTGCTGTTTGGGTTAGCATTCTCTTTGAATAACATCATTATTATTTATCAATGCATCAACTTCTACATTGTGCCTGGTGCAGTGGAAGACATTAAAAAGACAGTTCCTGCCTAGGGGCTTGCACTCAGAAAAGCAAACAAACAAAATGTATTTAAGAAAAAGTGGATTGATTGTGAAGATGCAATTCTCAGGTGTCTGTATTTGTACTTTGGATCTATTTGATTTTTAACCAGCTGTGGGCTAAATAAATCAGTTTTTTTTCAAGGAAATAAATGATGAGAGTTCAAACAATGTGAGCTAAAACACTGGACTGAGAGTCCAGACAGGCTAATTTGGGGAAGCTTTGTTATCTTGAATTATACTCTTCCCCCATTGTATCTTTTCCATTCATACTACCTGTGGCTTCCTTATTGGACACAAAATCATGAATTAAAACAATTTCCACACTGCATGGCCTAAGCATAAGGCTAACACTTTGCCATGTAATAATGCTTTCCAATAGACTAGTTTTTTTTTAGACTGATTTGTTTGCACAAAATTTACTGAAACCTTTATCTCTAGGACATATTGTCATCAGTTAATGATTAAGTTTGTAATAAGCTTAAATGAATAAAACTTCATTTTGTGTGTGTGTGTGTGATTGAGTATGCATGAAGAAAAAAACACTTCTGCCTTAGATACCTAAATGTGTATGTTCTTCATCATGTTAGATCAAATAGCTGCTTCTATGAGTAAACTTGTGGCAAATCTTGGTTTCACATGCAAAATTCAGTCTACGAGCTTGGTAAAGTGGCCAAGACGATGACATCTCTGTGCAGGAGGGAGTGAGGTTTTGTTTCATTTACTTACCAGGTGCAGAATGGTCCCTCACTAGAATCGGATCTATGTAAAAGATGCAAGCACTTGGAATCATACATATGTAGTCCTTGTTTTCCAAAGTTTAATCGTCCTTTCTCATCACATGCAGAAAGTGGTATGCCTTTCCAGATGGCCCACACAAATGCTTTGTCGTACTTCACTCACTCTTTGCATGTCAAGCATCTCTGGGACTACATACATCACCAATTAGCATCTTATATTCATTTGGCAGGAATGATTTTGCACTATTTCACAGTTCTATCTGATAGCATTTGCATGTTGGGATGATCTTTTATTACAAGGATCAAGATTGTAATTGCAGAATTTTCCTCCTATTGCCTCCCTCCCTGTAAACACAATTTTTTTTTTTCTTTGTGAAGCACCATTTTTCTTCAATGTGAGGTTTCTGGAATGTGGTAATACCATGTGGGTGTTTTTTCTTTTTTCTGATGAACATGGTAGGTTTTGAATATGGCACATCTCTCCAGGGGCTGTGTTCCTGTGGAGGGGGTGGGACACACCCACTTTTCAGATTTGAGATCACCAATTCGATTCATTGATATGGCACCACCACGCCCTCAGGCCATTGCAAAAGCTTCCTGCTTGATTTCTCTCACTCTTAGCTCTGTGCCAAGCACTGATTGTAGTGGCATTTTGTGTGTAAGGAATAATCCTGGTGCATAAAAATCCCATTTTGTTGGTATGCCAGAACCACTGGGCACCAAAAGGGCTGCAGGGATCACCTGACAATGGTGATAGCTGCCCTTGAGAGTTTGCCATTGTGCTGAGAGCCGCAGGGCATGTTGGCATAAGGCACGGAACCCTGGTGGGAAGATCCTTCCTGACAACGCCACTTGGTGTCTCACAGGTGTTCTCACTTCACACAGTCACATTCAGGTTTCCTACAGCAAGTTCCTTCCCCATTGCGTTAAATAATTCTCTATATATCCAGTGCAGAAACCTGAGATCATCAAAATTTCCCTTCAGCTCTGCCACCTTCCTCATCTTTCTTCCAGGATCATTCTTGAATCGTTTTGCTTCTATGTCAATATGTTTGAAGTCAAAGTCTTGTTCACATCCCGAATTCTCCAAAGCTGTAGCATCTTCACTGGCCTTCTTACATTAGGGTTTTTTTTTTTTAATTCAAAGTCCCTTCTCACAGATGCTTCAAGTTCTTCACATCATAAATTGGTGAAGGTTTCATCTTTGTTGTACATGTTGCCTTGGCTTTCTGTTGTGTCTGGAACACAGCCTAAATCTATCACAAGTTTGAGGAAGGAAAAGGGAATTCTTGAAATTTTTAATTCTTTGATTTTGCACTTGCTGTCCTCTGCCTTGAAATGATTCACTGAGGTTGTTAATTTGCTTGGCATAGTCTCATTCTTTGAGACTGTGCTGGAATATCTACTGCTGACAGAGGTGTTCCAGGCCTACCCCAGTGAGGTAAGCTCCCCTTTGACTTTCCGGCACGAAATACTGTTCATTTCCTTTAAGTCAGTCCAAATATTTTTGTTATCTCTTTTGTCATTCATTCGCCATCTCTCTATTATTTAAGATAAGCTTGGTATACATGAGTTAATCTGTATTCTTAAACTTATGCTCCATGTGGTACACTAAATATCCAGGATATATGTGAAACATTTGAGTGAATGTATCTAGGGGATTTTGGTGAGAGTTGAGTGTGTTTGTGTCACATCAGTTAAAGGAAGCGTATTGTAATGAAGAAGAGTCAGGAAGGCTTGCATTGCCATTGCAGAATGTCAGATCCATTGTGGGGCAGGTCCTAGCACAGGGCTGGCGCATGAAACTTAGGTCAGTGCAGAGATCAGAGAGGCCTTGCCCTTCTAATCCTGCCAGTTTGCCGGAGAGCAGTCAAGTATGTACTGATTGGCGCCGAGGAAAATAGCACAATGTACTCATTCACATAGAAAAAAATGCGAACCACCGTTCCAGGGTTGAGCAGGGCACAGATCTACAAAGAAGTTCCAAGCTGTGGCTGAGGTCATACCCCATTCCAGAAAGGGAGCATGCTTCTGCTTTACCATGTAAACCAATATGTGAGCTCTCAATCAAATTCACTCACCAGCTTCATAATCTGCAATAACTTTACAAAGAAGAGGTGTTAACAGGCCTTGGGAACTTATTTCTAAATGGGCAGTGGGAATGAGGCCACATGGCTGAAACCCTGACAGGAGCTCTGTGAGCACACAGGGCTCCAACTGGAGAGAAGCTCATGGTTCCGGGACACCCACTGTCCTGGTCAGAACCCAGCTTGTGGAGGCACACAAAGTGGCCAAGTCTGTGCACCCTAAGAAAGCAGTGGCAGTGAGCACTTGTTATATGTGCTGCTCGTGGCATTCTAGAGCCTCTTGGAACCATCTCGCTTAAAACCTGAATCCAACTACGAGGTTGATATGAGGCGTCCCACCATTTTTGTAACAGAAAAGCATGAAGTTAAAGAGATGAGTTACTGTGCTCAGATCACACAGCAAGTGCAGGAACAGGGTGTTCAATACTTAACTATAGAAACTGAATTGCATTGTCCTGTATAAAATTGCAAGGGGACCTACACACACAAGGTAACAAGTGTCAGCATCTGTCAGGGCATTGAGAAGTTACCTAATGGCCTTCCTAGATTTAATTGACTTCCAAGAAAATGCCCTTTGAATTTATCAGATATTTCCTATATCGGGTAGCTTTTATTATTCTCATCCTTTTTGTTTGCTGTCACATTGAAGTTCCCTTTAGGTTCCTGCATTGGTGTCCTCGCTGCAAGTCCTTGGCAGCTTCTGCACTCCACCGACAAGCAGAGGTTCAAAGGCTTGTTTGGAAACACTGATCCATGGAATTTTTCTTATAAATTATTCGTCTTTTATTTATAAGAAGTACTTTCATAAAACAGTCATTTGAGAGTTCTAAAGAGCCATAAATAAATCAAAGAATGTTGCCAGTTCAGAACCATCAGAAGCCAAGTTGATGAAAAAAAATGTTATCTTCAATACTAGGATGGAAGCAGGGAAGGGAGAGGTAGGTGGGAGTAACTGTAGAATTGTTCTTTGCGTTTAAGAGAAAACAAATGATTCTCAAGTACTTTGAGTTTATTCTTTACATTAGTATCACATTAACATGGAATTGATGAATGGTTTTCAGCATTTGTCATACATTTGCTGTAAACCAGCAATCCTATGTATTAATACATTCCTTTATAAAACTGAAACTTTGGAAAGCAACATTAATCATAAATGTGGCCCAACTTTTCTATTGTCAATACAACAAAGATGTCCTGAGAAACGGAGGGAACATGGAAACCAGAGATATAAATTCCATCTGTCTTGGTATCTGAGGGGAGATTTCAAAACAGGATGTTCCAGGTCTTATATAATTCATCATTCTATTGCTCCCATTTCCAGGTAAAATGCCAACTAGATGTAAACGGGTTTTTAAAACACTATTTTGTGTGTCAGGCCAAAACCATTAAAGCAAATCTGAATTTTCATTTTACTATGCGTTTACACATTTAAAACTGTACACACCCGACTATGTTGAATGCTGTGACTTTGGGAGAACCATTATGGCTCGTCGGAGAGCTTTTGATTTGGCATTGTATCCGTTTGGAGCCCTGTTGTCGTGCTCTTAATGCAGCAAGCAGGAACGCATGTGGGAAGCAGTGTGGGGGAAAACATAAGGTGTACATGCAGGAGTACTTCTCAAATGTCATCGTTTCCATCCTGGAGGGGGGAAAGGCCATGCTCTGCTCCCTGGTCGGAGTCCGGTGATTTCCATTGTACACACCCTGTGCTTCTGCCTCGGTGGCTGCTGCCGTGCGTGGAAGATCACTGGCCTTTTAAATATCACATGTAGCTAATTTACATTAGCTACAGTCCCAAGAAGGGGAAAACACTTGATTTTATTAATGAAGACTTAAAATCCACTCTACAGGAGGCCTCAGCCACTCCAAAGGGTTAGTCTGCTTTAGGAGTTTTGCAGTAGCAAGTCAGAAATGGTCCCAGTGCAGTCTCCTCCCCTTCGAATCTGTTCCTGATGAAAGTGACCACTAGGCCGATTGGCTTCAATCATTCTCTGTTTGAACATGACAATGGTTTCATACCTGGTGCACAAATACCTAAGCCCCTGAGGTTTAAAATAGAAATTCTAATGCGTGGCATAAGCCCACTGAAACAAACCGATCTGGGATAATCATTTTGTAACCTCATGTTGACATAACCCACGAGCTTGCTGAAGAGCCCCCTTCATGTAGAAGAAACAGAAAGTATAATGATTTTCAGATACACTTGACAAGAGACCATTTAGTAAACTTTTTTTTTTTTAACTAACAGTATACAGGGATGTTGCATTCTAGGCTGCTACTAATAATCTCATCAGAATGCAAAAGCAGCGACTGTGTTATAAAACCAATGATCTGTTATATTCTGCAAGAATTTACAAAAGCCTAATGTCATTTACTACACCACAAGAACCATACTTGGATAAAAAAATAAAACACGACAGACTTCAAAAACTGATTACAGCTGACGAAGAAGGAAACTGCAAATGCAAGGCTTCCAAGGTGTAACATGCCCTGAGTGAAGACGGGGGGCCCAGTGATGGCATCAGAGACGGAGGCCGTGGAGCCTGGGCAAGGGGGCTGTGCTGTCGGCATGGTTGGAGTCAGGCCATGGTTAGTGCTGCACGTGTTACCAGCTCACACTGCCAGGAACTTGCAGGCTCTGAAGATTTTACCTTGCTTTCTCAGCAGTGTTTCTGACAAAATCCTCTGTGTGGCCGGAACTCAGATGGGCTTCTGTCCACTCCACTGGGACCCTGTGACACGTGAGAGCAGAACGCTGCTTTTCTGAGACCATAATGCATGGATCCAGTTCTGATGGCTTGTGGCATCTGTTTTTTCCTCTCTCCAGCGCTCCATCACCATCTCTATTTCCATCTCTCACCCCATACCCTCTATACTCTTCTATTTGCATCATTCCATTAGGGGGAGAGAGAGGAGAATTTTGTTCTAGGAATTGTTATCTTGGTAGAAATTTGCTCATTTTCTGCTCAGAACATTTGGAAGCATTTTTACCTCCAGGACGGAAGAGGCAGAGAGGGAGAAGCACAGAGACCTTAATGCCTAAAGGCAGGTGGGTGATGTTGCTAACCAGCTGTAGCTGACTGCGTAAAGATGTCTTGATGGTACACTTGGTCTTGCAAACTTGCAGGTAGTCATTGTGATGTGTTGTCTTAGGTGCCTGTTAGGCATCTGGTAGCACTGAAGATGGAGCTTTCAGTTTGAACCTGTTACGGGTCAGTCAACTGATGGATCATTAAAGTATGTTTCCATGGGAAGAAGCTGCCCATATTTCTTGACTGCTGGGGAGTTGCACATACTGATATAGTTGTCCATATTGAAGTATGAGAACCAGGTGGAAGTAACCATGTCAGCATGGATTTCTAAGCCATGATGATTTTTAAAAATGTGCACCAGCTCAGGGACCTGGTGCAGTGGCCTAGCAGCTAGAGTCCTCGTCTTGGACTTGCCGGGATCCCATATAGGCACTGGTTCTAATCCCAGAGTCTCTGCTTGGGATCTATGGTCTATCCTTTTTGGTGCCCCTTAGCCTTTCCAGTAACTTCCAGTGTTACATAATGATAGTAGGTATCTTAACTACTTTCTCAGTATATCTGTAAGTGTGCTGCTTTCTTGGCTCACTAGATTATCAACTCTTCAACAAATATTATTTTCCACTCACAGAACATAGTTGAGGTCCTGACATGTAATGGGTATTTAATAATTGTGCATCAATTGAATAATTTCAAAACAAGTAAAATTGAGTTTCTAAGAAAGGTGAGAAAATCTCTACAAATGAATAAATTTAGACTATTGATTCCTAAGAAGCATGTTTACAGGTCTCCTCCATTGGGAAGAAAAAATCTTACCATACGACTTTGGAAAGAAAATATTATTAGATTTTTTTTAAGATTTATTTTTATTATTTTTTTATTGGAAAGGCGGATATACAGAGAGGAGAGACAGAGAGGAAGATCTTCTGTCCGATGATTCACTCCCCAAGTGAGCGCAACAGGTCGATACTATGCCGATCCGAAGCCAGGAGCCTCTTCCGGGTCTCCCACATGGGTGCAGGGTCCCAAGGGTTTGGGCCATCCTTGACTGCTTTCCCAGGCCACAGGCAGGGAGCTGGAAGGGAAGCGGGGCTGCCGGGATTAGAACCGGCGCCCATATGGGATCCTGGGCGTGCAAGGCGAGGACCTTTAACCACTTGCGCCACCGCGCCGGGCCCAGAAAATATTATTAGATTTGTATGAAAGGTTTTCTTCACCATCCCCTTCCACCCCTTTTGACGGCCTAATTGGTGACACCAACAAATTTGTTATAAGAAGCACAACGTTTTGATTTTAAGAATATCCACATACAGTAGTTTTTACCTTTTTTTCTTTTTTAGAACTGACAGTTTGAAAAGTGATTTAGATGGCTCTGATGTTGTAGCACAGTGGATTAAACTGCATCCACTTTGCATAGTGGTTAGTGGTTTGGGTCCTGACCACTCTGCTTCCAATCCAACTGACTGCTAATGTACCTGGGAGATCAGTGGAAGATGGCCCTAGTGCATGGGATACCTGAAAGAATTTACAGGATTCTGGGCCCAGTGTGGTAGCCTAGTGGCTAACGTCCTTGCCTTGCATGTGCCAGGATCCCATATGAGCACTGATTCTTGTCTTGGAAGCTCCACTTCCCATCCAGTTCCCTGCTTGTGGCCCGGGAAAGCAGCTGAGGATGGCCCAAGGCTTTAGGACCCTGCACCTGCGTGGGAGAACCAGAAGAGGCTCTGGGCTGCTGGCTTTGGATTGGTGTAGCTCTGGCCATTGCAACTGCTTGGGGAGCGAATCCTTGGACTGAAGATCTTTCTGTCTCTCTTCCTCTCTGTATATCTAACTTTCCAATGAAAATAAAATCAAATCTTAAAGAAGTTACATGATTCTGGCTTCTACACGGTTCAGCAATAGCCATTGGTGACATCTGGAGAGTGAACACATAGATCGAAAATCTATCTCCTTGTCATTCTGCCTTTCAAATATGTATTTTTTTTAAGTTAACATTATGTAAATATATTTACATAGTCACAAAATCTGCATTGGACCCCTGCTGTGTGTGTATGTCCATGTTAAACAATGAGGACACAGTGAGAGGCAAGACTGACTTGTTCCTGCCCGCTTGAGTATAGCTGGAGTGAGATGAACTTCACACAGTGTTTGTCATGCTGCTGTGATTGTGGTCAGTGCTGTAACCGGAAAGTTTGACTGCATTGACAATTGACAATATTGAAGAGGTCACTCTGACCTGAAGGGGGACATCACAGAAGAAGTGATTAAGCAAAAAAAAAAAAAAACCAGATTGTGGAAGTATGGAAAGACAGGAGACCTTAAGGGAACTCTGAAGATACAGATGCTGCAGACAGAGAAAGCAGCTCATGTACATGTCACGTGATGCAAGGAGCCCTCCACCCCACATGTTTCGTTCATTTACTGTCTACTGTAGACTTAAAAAAAGATTTATTTTTATTGGAGGAGGAGCTTCTGTCAGACAGGACGATCTTCTGTTGGAAGGTTTTCTCCCCAAGTGTCCACAAAGGCTGGAGCTGAGCCAATCTGAAGGCAGGAGCCTCTTCCGGGTCTCCCATGAGGGTGCAGCGTCCCAAAGCTTTGGGCCATCCTCGACTGCTTTCCCAGGCCACAATCAGGGAGCTGGATGGGAAGTGGAGCTGCTGGGATTAGAACTGGCGCCCATATGGGATCCTGGTGCATTCAAAGCGAGGACTTTTACTGCTACACTATCATACCAGGCCCTGTGGATTTTATTTTAATAATGTGTTTATATTGTGTTATAGAACATGCAAGACTTCCCTATTAAGAGAGAAAATACTATAAGAAGTATGAGAAAGTTACAAATGTTATCTTAATTTAATCTGAAGTAGCCATTTATAAGATTTATAAATGCCATAGTTCTGAGGTATATGAATATGAGCAACGTGCCTCTGTACTCATGCATACATATTATACAAGTACATATCCACCCACACACAGTTGATTCACAGTGGTTCTACTTCGAGATTTTCAAAGCCACGATGCTGTACTCATGCAACTCTCCTGTTTTTCACTTTCAGTCAGTATTCAACAAATGGCATGTTTTCAACATTTTATTGTAAAGTAAATTTATATTGGATGACTTTGTCCAGCTACAGGCAAATGTAATGTTCTAAGCACATTTGTGGTAAACAGACAAGTTATATTGTTAGGTTTATTAAATGTATTTTCAAATTCTATTTTCAACTTACACTGGTTTTTTTTTTGGAACGTGATCCCCTTGTAGACTGAGGTATATTTGTATTCACACACATCATTAAAGTCGGATGTTATAATGCTATAGATACTGCTAGTAAAGTAAGGGGTTAAATAGTATCACATAGTTAAAGAATGACTGGCAGGCTTTCCATCTCTAAATTCCGTTATGTTTATTTTTGCTATTCATGATTGAAATAGCTGTTAGTAAATCCTTATGCATTTTACTAAGCATCTTCATCTTTCTTGCATCTCTATGAGCACACAGGGCCATCCTGCAGTACCTTAAGTCTTCTGATGTACTTGCAGCTCAGCTATTAAGAAAATCCTGAGTTCATGCAAGCTCAGCTTGAGCTTGTCCTGAAATTGTCCATGGAGGCATTAAATTTAAGAGAAAAGATATTCCCAATGAAACTTAAACATATCTTAGCAGTAGGATGCTGGACTCTGCCATTGTCCTTGCTTGCAATGATGAACTTATAACTGTTTATGAAGAACAATCCTATTGTAATAACATTGTGGAAATCTGTGTAGGAAGATTTCTTCAAAAAAGAAGAAATCTACATCCTGATTGCTGAGCCATTTTAACTTTGAATTCTCTGATAAAAGGGGATGACTGAGGACAGAATTATAGAAGGATGAATTCTAGTGACCATAAAGAGAAATATGGTGAAACAAAGGATTGGGATATGAAGGGAGACTGTTCCATTAAAAATAGGAGGTTGAATCATGAGCCACTTCTGACGGCTGACAACAGCAGAAGTTGGGGCAGAATAACTAGTATGGAATGCATCAGAAAGATAAGCAGAGTTCCAAGGTCTCCAACTTCTACATTTCATGGTCAGAAGCTTTTCTCCTGGGATTCAATTTTAAGGGCACAAGGAATGAGTACATTCATTGAGTATGGTTTGAGATACATAGGGTAATATAGCATGGAGAACAGTAAAAGGAAAAAGCTTCTCAGGTTTTAGAAACTTTGAAAGAAATGTAGGAAGATATGGCAGATGAGAGAATGATTTTTGATGGTTATGATTAGAAAAGGGGGAATACAATACATTAGTATAGTGCTATAAGTTCTTGCTCATTTTTTTGGACTTAGGATGCATTTAGCCTTCAGTGTATATTGCTGACCCCATGTGATTGGGGGGTGTTGCTCACAAGGATGAGAAGAAGGCCATGGTATCGTTCATATTCTATTCCCCAAAGGAAAGCAGGCCTGGCTGTCTTTCACTGAAAAACACATTCCTCACACAATGAGTTCATTTTAGCTGTCATCTATGGGGTATCTAAGCATCTCTGCTTGCATGCAACATTGCCAGCAGGATGCCCACCCACCTCCACTGGGGCTAAGAATCCCCAGTGGGGGAAAAAGGCTGCTTCCAAGTGAGTGAAGCAGCTGTTGTTTTACACAGAAATGTCAAAAGTACAAGCAAATTTCTCATCACCAATTGGCGGTGTCATGGCCAGTGAAACACTGTGATTTTTTTTTTAATGTGGTTTGGAAAGAAGCGACTAGTTTCATGAAGTTTGAAATTCAAATGTAAAATGTATCTACAGTTTAAAATAGTGCTCAAATTTGAACCTGAAGTGTGAACGTTTACAGTATCCACACACTTTTGAAATATATATTACTAATTAAATTCACATTTTGAATGAAATTTAATCTAAAAGTGGGTGTATATTTGAGGTTAAAATGGCACTTGTTATGCTGGTGTCCTATGTCTGAGTACTAACTTTAAATCCCAGCTTCACTCCTGGCTTGAGCCTCCATTCTTTAAAGTTTATCCTGTAAAGTAATGAGTGTTGGTTCAAGTGGTTGGGTCCTGTTTTCCCCTGTATTGAGATCTTGGCTCCTAACTTGTGTTTGGCCCTGCCTTAGATGCTGTAGGCATTTGGGGGAAGGAAACATCAGATAAGAGATCTCTACCTTTCCTTGCCTTTCAAGTGATATAAAATTTAAAAATAGTATTGCCATTACATTTATAGTAATAAAACATTGCCATCTCCCCAAACTTAAGCATTTAAAAGTTTTCCACATGCAAGGGCACTAAACAAATGCCGTTGTGTACTTATACTGATCTTCCACTTTTTACTTACGGTTTATCTCAACATACCTGTTATTTATCCATTCATGTATGCATCCATTCATCATCTAACAGCTATTCAGGACCTTTGTAGCTGATGTCCTAGATACATGCTGACATTGATAGTAACATAACTCTTTATCCATGGCTTCTATCAGCTTCAAACTGTTTTGACTAATCATTTATAGGATGGAGAACAGTGAGCCAACATATTCTAGTTACCTTTAAAATAAACATAGGTCCTGGTGCAATGTCTCAATGACTAAATCATCCCTTGCGAGTGCTGGAATCCCATATACATGCCGGTTCATGTTCTGGCTGTTCCTCTTTGCATGCAGTTTCCTTCCTATGGCTTGGGAAAGCATTAGAGGACGGATCAAAGCGTTGGGACTGTACACTCATGTGGGAGACCCAGAGGAAGACCATGGCTTCAGACTGGCTCAGCTGTGGCTATTGTGGCCATTTGGGGAGTGAGCCAGTGAAGATCTTTTTGGGAAAGATCTTTTTGTCTTTCCTCTCCATAAATCTGATCAGCTTTTCCAATAAATGTAAATAGTTTTCACACAAAATAAATGTGGCTTTATTCTCAATACACAGATGCATTATCAAGTCTTATTATACCCCTTTTAAAGCAAGCAATGGTTACACACTGGATAAACTCCAATGAAAAGTATGAAATTCAGAGAGTATAAGGACTATAATAAGCTGGCTGTGATTTAGATTGAGAAAAGATACGAGTTCCACATAGCACATTGAAATCTAACAAAATATTGTTATTGTCCATACTATAAACATCTCATGAATTTTTCTCTATTTGCCTGATTATGTTACATAAGTAAAAGGTAACCTGGCATATTACGTTTGATAAGTTAGCATGTGTCACTATCAAATGTTACCAAATGCTGCTTTTCAAATTGTACCTGCGGTTGGTATTTTAAAAAGAAACCTCATTTGAATGACAGAAAGAAAGCAATATTTCCCATCTTTCTGGTTGATTTCCCAAACAGCTGCAATAGCTGACGATTGTTTCACCTGAAGCCAGGGATATGATATTCAGTCTGAGTCTCCCATGTGGATGGTAAGGACCCACTTACCTGAGTCATTGTCACTGCAGCCAGGGTCTGGAATTCAAACTCAGCCCTGTGATGTGGCACAGGGGCATCTGAACCACGAGGCTAAGTGTCCACTGCCCTGGTGCTAGAGTATTTAAGTGGGAGGTTTGGTAGTGGTCATCTCCCTCAACACCTCGTTTGGCCATTAGGAAAGCACTGACCAAGAAAGTTGTAGTCCTAGTTGGAGGAGGATGCCCTCACCCAGCTTCTTCATTTGGGGTTGTTTTTGTTTTTCATTTTTTTTTCTTTTTAGCAAGACATTTAAAAACAGAATTAGAAAGATGCACACAGATCTTCCCTCCACTTGTCCATTTCCCAAATGTCTTCATTGGCTGGAGCTGGGCTGGTCCTGAGTCAGCAGCCTTTTCCAGGTCTCCCGTGCAGGTTCAAGGGCCCAAGGCCTTGGGCCATCTTCTGCTTTCGCACACATGTTAGTAGTGAGCTGGATCAGCAGTCGAACAGCTGAGTTCGCAACTGAGGCACTTAAGAGATGCCAGCACCACAGGTGGAGGTTAAATCTTCTATGCCACAGTGCCTGCCCTAGTCAGAGCTCTTGGATTTTGTTTCTCCTACAGCTTTTTCTGGGACTTGTTTCATCAGCTGATAACAGGGCTGATGATAGTCTGAATAGGGGAAGAAGAGTCTTGGTTTATAAGCTAATTCTCCAACTAATTTTCTATTCCTTTTACCTACTCCCTCGTTTTCCTTCCTGCCAATCCTTTTCCAAAGACAGCATCTCTATCTTTATAGCATTTCCGGTGCAAAAGAATCCTGAGGCTTCCATTTAGTAGTGAACCATCAACATTTTTTTTTTTAACCCAGGGTTCTGATAGAATTGCAATGTTATCTTGAGTTAAGGCAATGGCAAATTTTGGCAAATTGGAGGGGACTCTCAGGGTTTGTAATCTTCTGATTGCATGTGTAAATGGCTGCTTCTTTTGCTTGGTGTGTAGCAGGTTTGAACTCCCAGCAAGTGTACCGCAAATACTGATGACAGAGTAACTTGGGTTTACCATAATTCTGGGGAGATACTTTCAATGTTGACATGACCGATGGCATTTATGTCTTAGTCATAAAATCACTAGGCATTGCATGTACACAGACCAAACGATTTGGCTCGGCCATGTCTTCTCATTTTCCTATATCTCTTTGTGATCCTGCAATCCAAAAGTATGCATATCCTACTTTTGGTTTTTCCTTCTTGTAAACATGAACTTAACTCAGGTGGATACTCAGAAAGATGGCCTAAGTTTGTCCCATTATACAATCTGCACATCTTTTCCCCTTATAAAGCGGGGGAGAGGGTGCTTTTAATGACTTCTCTAAGTTTGTTTTCCCTGTATCCTTAATTATATTAAATACCCATATATTCCCTCCCTGAGTATTCATTTAGTGAGAAGGTTTTGTAATAGTCACATTTAATTTATCAGGGTGCAATAATTTGTGTTTCCCAATCATCTTGCCGACTTTGGTTCATTATACTATTGTTTCACATGAGTAAGTTAGCAAAGTTTGGATTGATTGACTCTAATTAACTAAAACTGGTTCCAGGCTGTGCATCTATTGTCATGGTAGCTAGCCGCAAAGCCCTAAACTGCTCAGCAATGGTGATATAAGGTGATATTGATTTGAAAACTGTAGATAATGTGCAACTTTGGGCTTTTCACTGTTTGGGAGACAAAAAATGGCAAAGGAAGCATTCTCATGTGAATTTTAAGGGAGCTTGGGAGTATGAACTGGTGTTTTTTTTAGTTCATTTATTTGTTTTTGTTCTATCCATACATAATTCCAGACAGACTAAACAAGAAAAATTAAAAGTTTAGTGGTAAGAGGAAGACTAACAAGTCTATGGGTTTTGAAATTGTAACAAAAGGAAATGTCAAGATCCACCAAAACATCGCTGGGGAATTTATGCTTAGGTAGAGCTTATCTTTGTATACATTAGTTGTTGAAAACCATGATTGTCTTATATTTCTTCTTTTCTTTGTTGACTTGTTCATAGTCAATGATTTTACCTGTGAACAAATGGCTTTTAGACAGTATGGTCAACTGCAATCATCTGTGGCCCATAAGCCTGAGCAACTCTCACTCTTTTAGGTCTAACCATTTCGTTCTGGACTGAGATCAACTTTGCAAAATCATTAAATAGAATGCCATAAGTGAGATTCATCAGGTTTCTAACTTTTCCAAGCAAGATGGTGCAACTTCTAGTGCTCTTAAAGTACCACTTGGGCCACCTTTAGTTTGCTGCCACTTGATTTTGCACTTCCAGCTTAAGGCATCTGAGTCTCTGTTCTCTCTGACACTTTGACCCACTCTGTTACATCCTTTGACTGTTGGTTTCTTAACAAACTTCATCAGAACAGCCTTTATGTACCAGCAGATGGCTGAAGGGGAAGTGTAACTTGTGTATTACAGAGCCTTTCTCAAGAAATTCCTTTTAGAGAAACACAAGACTTCAGTTTATCCAGCTGCTTCTTCATTGATACTGAGATCCTTTTGCAGGAGTCAGGCTAGGCAAATTTATGTCCGTGTACTCCCCATTTGATTGTGTGTAGACTTTTGTTAATTGTTACTTAAAAAAATTATGATACAGTTCTTTAGGCTTGGAATCTCCCTTCCATCTTCTCTGACCCCTTTCTGTTTTCCCCCATATTATAACAATAGTATAGTCCTTCAACAATAATCACAAGTCTATAATTTTTCTATTTAAGTGTATCATGACATGGCAGAGATAGACAGTGATACAGAGTCAGTATTCTATTGTCAAGATATATTTAGCAGGGCTTGATGCAATAACCTTGTGGCTAAAGTCCTCGCCTTGCATGCACTGGAATCCCATATGGGTACCGGTTTGTGTCCCAGCTGCTCCACTTGCATCCACTCCCTGCTTGTGGCCTGGGAAAACAGTGGAGGATGGCCCAAGGCTTTGGGACTCTGCACCGATATGGGAGTCCCAGAAGAAGACTTGGCTCCTGGCTTCAGATCTCAGATCCGGCTGTTGTTGTCGCTTGGAATGACCAGTAGATGGAATATCTTTCTCTCTGTATCCCCTCTCTATATATCTGCCTCCTCCACCCCCACCACAAAAAATTCCCAGTTTCATTGGAAGCCTATTAATATCTTCTGCCTTTTGTGGCCATGTGATCCAGGACTAGCTTTTAAATAGCACAATTGTAGAAAAAGCTTGTGTTCTTCAGGGCTCTCAAGAGAAACAAAACTAAAAGGATACGTGTACGTGTGTTTGGAGAGAGTTGTCGCAGTCAACTGCCAGGTGTGCTGGCAGGCTGCAGGCGAGGTGAGAGCTGTTGCTTGCCTGAAGTCTGAGGCTGCTGTACGGGAGGAGCCCACTAAACTCTGGAAAAGCCAGTTACTGGTCTACTCAGGCCTTCTACTTCATTAAATGAGGCCCATCCACATTGTGGAGGGTCGTTTACTTTGTTCAGAAGTCTGTCAACTTAAATCTCATCCCAACATTTCACTAAAACATCGAACTAATGTTTGAAATAGCTGAGCACTGTGGTCCAGCCAAATTGACCTCTAAGATGAGCCTTGTGGAGTCTGAGACCCGCCCATTAGCACACACGTCTAAGGCTGGAGAGCCAGAGGGGATGAAGGACGGAGAGAGATTGCTGTAACTTTGCTTGTGGAAAGAGGGAAAGGAAGGCATGTGGTTCTAATTCTTCAAAGGTTTTGAAATATTTCAAATGAGTATCACACACACACACACTATATATGTATATATCATATATATATGTTATATATATGTATAACATATATGTATGTATATATGTATATATATGTATAACATATATATGTTACCACATATATGTTATATACATATATACATATATACATATATACATATATACATATATGTATACATATATATGTTATATATATGTTATATATATGTATAACATATATATATGTTACTATATATATATATGATATATATATAGTAACACATACCACATCCCCAAACCCACAGATAGCTCCTAACCCATGCTATATACACACACTCACTCACTCTTCATGAATATCTAAGCAGCAAGGCCTCATGTTTTCCTCTTTAAGGACAGGTAGTAGGATCATGGCCATTCCCAAGCAATGGGCCAGCAGGGGCAATATAGTGAATTGAAGTCATAAATGTTTTATTCCTTTCTCTAGCTCCCTCTAATGGATGAGCAAGGACTTGTGAAAACTAACCCTAAGAATTTCTGCTCTGGCTTTTCTAGAATTTAAAACAGAGTTAAGGGATCTGCCATGACGTAGCAGAATAGGCTGCTGCCAGCAATGCTGGCCTCCTATAAGGGTGTCAACTTGAGATCTGATTATCCACGTCATTGCTAATGTACCTGGGACAAGAGAAGATGATTCAAGTACTTGAGCCCATGCCACCCATGTGGGAAACCAGGATGAAGCTCTTGGCTTCCATCTGTCCAACCTCAGACATTATAGCCATTTTATGAGTTAACGGGAGGATGGAAGATCTTTCTCTTGAATTCTTTTCCCTTGCCACTCCTTCCTTGTCCTGTTGTAACTCTTTCCAAATAAAATCTAAAGAAAATGACATTCAAGAGATCTGTGTTTAGAATTTCCCTGTTGGCTTGGCACCAAACAACTGATGTAATTTATGCTAAACAGAAAGCAAATGTATTTCTCACACAATTTTAGGTAATTCCTTCAATAATTAAACATGTTTTAAGTCTCAGATATGTACCCAGTGCTAAGGGGAATGCGGGACCAGATCCATGCTTTTTTTGGTAAAGGTTCAATTTTTCTGAGAAACAAGTCTGATAAGTAGCAAGTTAATAAAATGAACACTTCCTCTCAGAACTTGATATGTAAAAATTCTGCAATTTGTATAGGGCAGATATAAATGTGAGATGGACTGGCTACTTTCTGTGTGGCTATATTCAAATATATCTGGTATATATTGACTGCTAGTCAAATTATGTAAAGAATTAGTTTATGGTCGATGTGGTGACTTAAGCTAATCCTCTGTGTGCAGTGCTGACATTCCATAGGATCACTATTTCTAGCCCCAGTTACTGTACTTCCAATTCAGTTCCCTGCTTATGACCTTAAAAAGTGATCAAAGGATGACTCAAGTCCTTGGGCTCCTGCACCTGTCTGAAGCACCCAAGTAGGCTCCTGGCTTCTGATTGGCTCAGCTCTGACCTTGCAGCTATTTGGGAAATGAACTAGCAGATGGAAGATCTCCCTTTCTCTTTTCTCTGTAAATAAATCTGCCTTTCAAATAAAAATAGGTTTTAAAAATACTGAAATAGCTTATTTAAGTTTTTAAAAATTAAAGACTTAAATTTCTTTGAAATCCAGAGCAGGAATGGGATAGAGAATCCCCCATCTCCTGATTCACTCCCCAAATGCTCGCAACAGTAGGGGCTGGGCCAGGCCAAACCAGGAACCAGAACTCAGTCTCAAATGTGTGGCTGGACTTGAGTTACCACCACTAAATCCCAGAAAGCTGGAATTGAAAGTGAAGCTGGGAATTGAACTCGAACACTCCGGTGTGGGATATGGGCATCTCAGGCGACATTCCAATTACTATCAAATACCCAGCACAAGGATTAATTCATTTTCATTCACATCATTCCATTTTTTTTCCAATGACTGTTTTTCTATTATTTCCTCCCTTTTTTTCAGTTTGCTGTCAATTTATCTAAACTGTCTAAAAATACCTAGATGCATTTTTGATAGCTTATTTGGAGCTTTGGACTATAAAACAGAAGGTCTAAGCTTTTGAACACTGTTTACCTTCTGAAAAAAAAAATCAGTTCTCATAAAACACTATCAGCATAAGAATCTCTAGTATCAATGTAATCAACGTGTGTTCCTCTAGGATTTATCTAAAGAATGTAAAATAGACCGGAAATTACATGGGATTAACTCTTATTTCCAGAAATCAAATTATTCTGGCAGATTGGCCTTAATAGCTCTCATTTATCCACTCTCTATGCAGGAAACATTAGCCGAAGGGACACTGACTGTGAGCTGAAGGGTAACGATGCTCTCTGAGAGGCCTGGGTCCTCACTGTGGGAAGTAGTGAGGGGGTGCACATGGAAGCCATTGCTGTAGCTATGCCTGATAAAATAGCCAAGACAGTGAAGGCACACACACATAGTAAGCATTGGATTATGAACAGGTGCAATGGGGAATTAGATCTGGGGCAAAGTCAAGGGTAGGAGTTCAATACTTAGACTTTTAATAGAGAGGGGTCCATTGCTTTAGATAGTGCCTACCTTATGACGGCTCCACCTGAGATTTTTAGATTTCATGATGGTGCAAAATCAATATGTATTTGGCAGAAACCATTCTTCAGATTTTGAGTTTAGTTGCCCCCCCTCCCCCGCCCCCAAACTCCCAGGCTAGTAGTATTCAATATGCAATCTTGGAAAGTTTTCTAGGCTAAATAGACCCAATGTCTTAAGCTATTTCTCATATGTTGATGTTTGTTTCTCAGCATCTTTGGTACTTTTCTCTGGGCACATGTTGGATTTTAAGCATGTCTCACAGAACAAGTCATCTCAGAATACAGCTGTCCCCAGATGTACTCTCAGAAATGCACCGTATACACAAGGAGTTCAAGGTGATGATATTTCTTTCCTTCTGCTCTGGGCTTTTCTAATTTAGTAAATTGGCTGTCAGATCACTAAAATAGGAAGTTTGAACTTGGGTCTGCTCTCTTTCTTTTTTTTTTTTTTTTTTTGGTGTGTGTGTCTGAGGTTATTTTGCTTACCACAAATGAAGACCACGGAAGCTAAATATGTCTACTTGAATGATGACTTTATAGCAATAAAATGAGCCCACAGGGGCTAATGACTCTGTAATCAGCTTTTTCAACCACTTTTTATATTGGGCATAATTTTCTCTCTCTGAGAAATTCTACATCATTTATCACTAGACTAACATGAGCAAAAGGGGAAAGGCATGAGCTGAGAGATTAGAGGCCACTGACTGTCTACTATTAAATCATAATAGTAAAATTGCCTGGAGGAGTCGCTTCAATTTTGGATATTACTATGGAAGATGCTCATGCTCATCTTAGTTTAGAATTCTTATTTTTTGGTGTTGGCTTGTGAAATTGTATTTTCAAAGATGTTTTCCTGGAGTTTAAAAATGACCTGTCAGCAAGGCAGTAGACAGGATGTTTGCAAAAGTTTCTTAAATTGGACCGTGTCACCTCTTGGTTGCCATCATGACAAGAGAATCAAATCCTTATGAATTCACTTGAAAATTGGCCTGTGGTAATTTGAGGTTAGGCTTTAGTGTCTGGAGAGTCATACATGGCCACATAGCGTGGAGCGCCATATTATTAACATTATGATGTACTTTGGGAAACCCTTTCCTGTCTTGAAACCTAAATAATCACACCACTTTTAAGGCATGAAGCTCAGCCTGCTCCATTGGCAACTCTTTCATTCTAGAATTCATTAACATTTGCCTGTTAGCATTCATTGTCATTTGCTTCTCCAGATGTACTCTCTAGACACTTAAGGCCAAATAATATTCCATTCTAGATCTATAAATAGATGTTTATGCATCTGTTTTAAAATCAGTTTTTCCTGATAAACACTTCAGTTAAGTCAACATCTGTAGAGTGTGCAGTGAATATAGGAAGAGGTAAAGATATGTCTATAATAAACTGATTTCATTGTCTTTGGAAATATATGCAGGAAAGGGATTACTGAATTGCATATTTCTGTTTTTTACTTTTTGAGAAACTTCTCTACTGTTCATGATAGCTGTAGTAATTTACATCTTTGTAAGAGTGTGTAAGAATTTTCTCTATGCTATTACATTTTTTAGTCTTCCTGAAAGGTGTCACATGATATCTTCTGATTTTAATTGGCTTCTCATTGATCACTAATGGTGATGCATATCTTTCTATGTACCTGTTGCTATTTGAATATGATGTTTGGAGAAATATTCAGTTATTTATAGTTATTGGATATGTGAACCATGCTTCTACTGTTCTTTGAACTTTTTAAAGATTTTTATTGGAAAGGCGGATTACTACAGAGAACTAGATACAGAGAGAAAGATCTTCCATCCACTGGTTCCCCCCTCCCCCCAAGTCCCATAAGTGGCTGCAATGGCCAAAGATGAGACTATCTGAAGCCAGGAACCTCTTATGGGTCTTCCATGTGTGTGCAGGGTTCCAAGGCCTTGGGTCATCCTCTACTGCTTTTCCAGGCCACAAACAGGGGGCTGTTTGGGAAGTGGAGCAGCTGGGACAGGAACTAACACTGGAAATGATCCTGGTGCATGCAAGGTGAGGATTCAGCCACTTGACTGCAGTGCCAGGCCCGTTGATCTTTTCCAAGGCAAGGACTCAATTCGGCTGCTGCACCAGGCCCCTTTGATCTGTTCTACTTTGTATTACCTGTGGAATGTTTTTCTTTTTGATGTTGAGTTATATGGGTAGTTATTTGCTTGCTAAATTATGTATCAAGCACTTATACATTATCCATAACTCACCAATTATTCTGCTAAATTTCTTTGGAGCTCATTCTCTGAAAAAGTCAAAATAATATAGATAAAACAAATTCATGAATTCCTTGTCTTAGTTGCTCCATGTCTTAGAAAAAAGACTTGTCATTGGGATACAGTTCCTACCAGCCATCTACAGATATATCTACTATTCTTAGAACATATTAGAACATATTGGGTCACTGAATAGGAGGCTCTTATGTCAAATTAACCTTTGCTCTGAGCAAAGTATAAATAGCACATCCTATTTAAAAAATGGAAAGTAAGGCATCTTTCTGCTGGTGTGAATAGCTATAGTCCAGTCTTTCACCAAGTTTTGGATGACTACTCTATCCCAACTTAGACTATTACTATGGCTTAAATGCCATCTTGGAAGATGTCTCAAAGTTACCTTCAAACAGAGTGCTTTGTTAGTATCTACTGGCTTTGCTCATTCTTGCTATAGTCACTGGCAAATTGAGTTTTCATTCTATAGATTATCCATTTGTCTAGCCTCTCAAAAGAGACATCCTTACTTATTTCAGTAGAGGCACAATAAAGTTCACTCTCAGGGGTAGAAGGGCTTTGGTTGTAGCACAACATAGCTTTGTGGAAGTAATTTGGGAGAAGTATTTAGTTTTTATTAATGCGTTTTTGACTACATTCGTAACAGCCTAAGGGGCAGGACTAAGGTACGTGTAAATCCTGGGATTCCATATAGCAAGTATACTCAGAACGGTGTTTACATAAACCAAAATGTAGCTTAACTTTACAGTATCAGAAAAATTTACTAGGACTATGCCCTTCTCATTTGATAAAGGAAATGCAAAGCTGGTCGTTGTCAATATAGACATAATGTCTAGTCCAGGTCTTAGAGTCTATCACATGAGAACTGTATGACAGGAAAACAGAATGTGAGCCAATGGCTTTGGAACCGAAAGAATTGAACTTACTTTGAATAGCTCCAACTAGGAGAACTCTGTTGCCATCCTCCTCTCTGCCTCCTTTCCCCCAGCCTCTTCCTTATATGACCATATGTGGGCAGTTTTTCCTCTGAAGTTGAGGGATTACTCCCAAATCACTTTGAGACCAGAATTAGTTTATCGTTTCCCTGACGTAGAAATATTGTAGGTCCATATTTTTCATAAGCATAGACAGAATCACAACATTTTAGCCAGTCAAATTCATGGGTTCTATGTCATGACCAAGCAGAGTTCATTTCAGGAATGCAAGGTTGGCTTATCATTTGAAAATCCAAAAGACAACATTCTTAGGACCATTTCTCTAGACGCAGAAAAAACATCTGACAGCATCCAATACCCACTTCTGATTTAGGAAAAACAAAAAATATCTCCAAGAAAACCAGAGCTAAAGAGAATGTCTGCAACCTGTAAAAGCTATGGGAACCCCCACCTGGCATCATAGTTAAAGGTGAAAGAATGAATGTTTGCTTACTAAAACTGTGAACAAAGTAGACCTGTGCATTCTCCACTCTGCTACCCAACATTGTATTGGATATTTAACTTGGACTGGAAAGGAAGAAGTAAAACTATCCTATCTGAATTTCTACATGATTGCTTTTTATAAAAGATTTATTTTTATTTGAAAGGCAGATTTTAGAGGAAGAGAGTGGAAGTAAGGGAGGGAACCAAGAGTGGGGGTGGGGATGGTGTATGTGGATGGAGGGTGGAGAAGATCTTCCACCTGCTAGCTCACTCCCCAGAAGGCCACAACAGCCAGCGCCGAGCCAATCTGAGCCAGGGGAAGCAGCTTTTCCCAGGTCTTCCATGTGGATGTGACCTAAGGACTAAAGCCATCCTGTGCTGCTTTTCCAGGCCATAAACTAGGAGCAAGGTTGGAAGTAGAACAGCTGGGATATAATTCAGTGTGCTTATACAGGATGCTGGTGCTATAGGTAGAGGCTTACAATACCACTCTGTTGGCCCCTGCATGATTGCTCTTATAGAATATCATATGCAATCCATGAACAATAAATATAAAATAGTGAGGTTTTTAAAATTTCAGATATAAGGCCAATATCAAATAATCTGTATATTAAAGTTTTAAGTTATATATTGTATCCTGCACAATGTGTAATACTTAGGAATGCATTTTTACAAAATACCTTGGAGTTGTACACCAAAAACAGATTTTAAAAAAGGAGCTGAGAGAAATGTTGGTGATAAACCTTTTCATTGTGTTGTGATAATTTCATTGATATATACAAATGTCAAAAAATCCTTTAGTACACTACACATGTGTTAATTACACATCACCAAGGCTGTGAGGACTTAGAGCTAAGGAGAAGGGGACAGGGTGCAGGAGGGAGAGATGCCCTAGAAGTTAGAAATAAAGATTTAATATGAGGTTGATAAATTTTGAATTGCTTTCACACTGCTTTCTACTTCTTTTCCTTTACTACTTCATTTTGAGCCTAAAACTCTATACTTATCCCCCAAATTAGGCTAGCCTGTAATTTCTCAAAAAGAATTCCAGAAGGGCCAGGATGGAGAGTCCATGAAAGAAGTGAAGATAGAGCAGCATGGCGATACTGCTGCAAGGACTTTTCTGCTCGGGGATGGTGTTTGGATTACTGTGACATAAAATTTCTCTACAGAAAGCCTCTTTGGGTCAAGTTCAGGGTGGAGATAAGGGAACAGCTACCCAGTGCAGAGCAGAGCAGTGTTGTTTGTAAGCAAAGATTTTCAAACACAAAGTACAGCTAGAGGCCAACACAGCAGATTCAGGAAGACGGTGGGTTTATATATATATATAAATATATATATATATACTAGAGTTGATACTAGAACTCAAATGGCAGCTAGATGGCACTTTTTTTCCTCCTATTATTTGATGACTACATTCTGGTGAATATGGTCAGGATAGGGGATATAGAGTATTAATAAGATACTCCCAATACTTAAGGGAAGTAGATTTGCTTGGTTTAAAATTGACACAAATGGGTGGCCTGTTGGTAGCCATGTATCAGCAATGGATTTGGCCTTGACTATACATATCACACTTCCTGTAAGAGCAACAGCAAAATAATCAAAGTGGTGGGCTTTTGGCATAGCAGTGAAGACATCACTTGGGAGGCTTGCATCCGCATGGCAGCGTACCATCATTGGAATCCTGCCACTGTTCCTGACTCTCAACTGTTGATGTGCACTTTTGGAGACTGTAGGTGATGACTCAAGGGATTGGATCCCTGCCCCCTTCCTAGGGCTCAGCTTTGACCGGCCTGTAGTAGGCATTTGGAAAAGTGAACCACAAGATGGAAATTGTGACTTTCTGTTTCTCAGATAAACTAATCAAAAGAATGAAAAAATAACATTAAAATGACTGTCTACATTGGTAAAGTTATGTGGTACGTGCTAATGGAGATAACTGAGGGCACTGAAGTTCAAACACTTGCATCTCTCTCTCGGATGGGAGTGGTCACGTGTAGGGCAGGCCCCAGATTTCCTGTTTAAGATGTGTGTGATAAGTGGGAGTTCATGAGACAGGCAGCACGGGCCATCTTTCCTGTTGAGTCCACAGCCAAGTGCAAAATTAAACAATGTGAGAGTTCCTGTTTGTACAACTCAATTTACTGCAGGGGAGAGAACATACAAGAGGTTCAGAAAAGGAGCTAGCTGATCATGACCTCTTCTGCGTAGGCTTGGGAACAGGGGAGAGTACAGGGATTTACGGTGGGGGTTCGAATTTTAGCTCGTCCATGTATATGAATTAGTTAATAATTCAAATCTAAACCTCAAGTAAAACGAGGAAACATTATGTAGATTTAATATTATATGTATTATATAATACTATATACCTACTTCTAGCCCCCAAGTGCAAATTACTAGAGATGAGAGTTCAATGGGCAGTGCCACAGACTTTCTTTAAAAGGGCTGTTGTTCAGATGTGTAGGAGAGAAAAAAATTCCATTTTGAGTATTGCAACTCTGCAATTGATTGTAAGCACCAAAGATGTGAGACACACTAAGGGCATCCTGGATTTGGAAAAGACCAAGCTAACACACTTGAAGCAACTAGGAAGCAATATATACCAGTTAGCATTGTGTGCTGTGTAGGTGGGAGAGGTTGTCTAAGCACACAGATGACACACAGTCAAACGTGATGTAGAGTCCTAAGTAGTCCCCTAGTGGCCGGAGTTAATACTACATGTACCCTGAGTGAATCAAGAACATTCATCACTTTATCAAACTCCCCAGGTATTTTTACTTGGGGTGATAAAGACTTTTCCATTCTATATCAAATTACTCTACAACTATAGGCAACTTAAACTATTTCTCTTGATAGTGTTAATTACATTGCTTCACGGTGCTCCTCAATGCAGCCCTGATCTTATATTTCTCATTGCTTACTGAGAAATGCAGTTAGTTGTATATTTGTCACGCTTCCCATATTTAGACATAGGTGCTCTAGGTGAATCAAGAATTACTTTCTCCAAGCTAAGACAATCCTGATTTGTGCTTGCCTTCTTGCTGTAATTGCTATAACCTTTTCTGATTGTCAGTTCTTCTAATCCTAATTGTTTGATCATCTTCTTGCTCTTTCTTCCCCAGTGAACATGTTTGCCATAGTAATATAGTTTTGCTGGATGGGAGGTCCATCAGGAGATTATTTCTGTCATTCTAGAAATCTGCATGGTTTATTGGCTAATCTGCTGCTTAGAGAACCATTCACTTTTCTCTTAAATACTCTGCACATGTGCTTTTTGAAGTTGCAATGCCAGGACTACTGATAATGGCGATGTGTGTGCTCCCTTGTTCATATTTCCTCATGAGCTGTCTGAGGTTCTAAGCCATGACTCTACCATGTCTAATCTCATGCCATATTAATTGGGCAAGTTACTCAAATGCAGAATGAAAATCATCCAGAAAATGATGGCACAAGGAATGTATTGAGAAGCAAGAATAGATGACCTAGGCACAAAAATGAAACCCGGAACAGAAGGAACCATGAGCACGTGCCAGGTGGAGAATATGTGTACCCACAATGGCCCAAACACCACTTTTATCCTAGAACAATGTGGATACCTGTGAAACTTTGTCAAGTTGAGATTCTCAAATTCAAATCTAGGCTCGCAATGTCAGAACTGAAATGCTTACATTTATAGACTTGTGTGAATGCATTACAGATTGTTTTAGGAATCTGGCAATGGACTTACGAATGGTTTCTTAAAATAAGCCCATTTTTTTCCCACACTGCCAGTCTAAAATCTGCTGCTCTGTCTCTGCTCCTGGTCAAATGAAACAGACCAGCAGGACAGACGGTTCTTTGTCTGGGTTCACATCCCAACTCCCAGTGAAAGTCCATTCCCACCTGGTTGCAAGTGGAGTTCTGGCTGCTGGTGGAGTTCAGATCGCCGTTAGCTGAATGCACTGGAGTATCAGTCACTGCAACACCACACCGCTGTCTCCGCTGCTTCCCTGTGTCTGTCAGTCTCCAGGTACCCCTCTGCTGTTGTTCTTTCCTCTCCTATTTCCTGGAATGTGTCTTCTCTGCTTCATCCTGATTAAATGTTTCTCTGTTTAAACATGTCCAAATGACTTATAGATCATACGCTAGCATCATTTTCAAGAAGGTTCTTGATTTTTTTCATTTCTTCGGTGACACATTAGTCATTCAGTAGCATGTTATTTAACCTCATGCTGTTAATTTCTTTTTTCTTCCTGTTTTGTGGCTTTTCATTTAAGGGGATGTATAGTAGCTGTGTAATAGACTGTCATATCTAGTAACATGTTATTTAACTTCATGGCATTGTAAATTTCTATTTTTCTTTCTATTGATTTTGTATTGTGACTTTTCATTTAAGGGGATGTACGATAACTGTGAAATGGAGACTAACATATCCAGATGTGAGGATACAATGTAGTTTGCATCTCTACTTCCAGACTAAAGATGGACTTACAATGAAATTGTTTAAAATATTAGCAATAGGATGCTGTGCTCTCTGCCATTGTCCATGCCCACAATGATGGACATATGACTGAGTATGAAGAACTACACTATAGTAATGATATAGGGGAACTCAATGGGGGGATTGGGGAGGGGAAGAGGGGATTCCCAGGAGCCTGTGGAACTGTATCATAACATGATGATAATAATAATAATAATAAATAAATAAGATAACTCCCCAGAATAAGCCCATTTTTCTGATTAGGAACAGATTTTCATAGGAAATCTGATTATTTGCTTATAGGACTTATTTCCAGTGATGAAAAATTCAACTGAAACCAGTACTTCAAGGTGTGGTTGAACTCAAAATGCCAAAATAAGATTATTACAAACAAAGAGTCATTTATAATTATACTTCATCTTGAAGAAACTGCTCCATGATTTGGAAAAAGAGAAATGCATGAAAAATGCATTTCCATTTTAAAAATTGTCCTCTTTCCCTCTGACCTTTTGCCCATTCTAGCATTGATTTACATCTCAAATGGACATATTTTACATGTGAGACTATACATTTCTGACTCCGGGTGCTAAGTCAGAGATATACTGCACCCTGGTTCCCTTTCTTTATATTGTAACTTTTAAAAATAAATTGAAAAAAAATCAGTGTCCACAAAAGAAGTATTACATAACTCAATGGAAAGAGTTAAAACTGGGGTGGATATTTGATTTACTAAGATGCCAGATGGAACCCTCCATCCTTCCAAAGGGTTTCTGGGTCCACTTCCTTGCTCGTACCGCTAAGCTGAAGTGAGGTCCTGGGAAAGAGATCCAGGTCTTCCACCAGCAAAGCGGGAATCTAGTTACTTGAGCCATTACCACACCTCTTCGGGTCTGACTTCGCAGGGAGCTGCAATTAGGTGCTGGAGACAGGAAGGGATTGCCGACTGTCTTGGCAGTTGGCACTGTAACTGGTGACTTAACCACTAGGCTAAAGGCCTTCTCTCTACTGTTAAGCCTAATTTCCTTTTCTTACTATAGTGCATTCTTCTCTGTAACTCTTACGAAGGCATACTACACTTAAATATTCCCCAAAGTTTGTTCTCTAAATGCTCTAAGCACCTGCTTTAGTTATCTTAGGTTTAGTTCCCTCAGTGGATGTGGCACAACAAGCATTTACCTAGGTGTGCAAATAAGAAGCAATGATTTCTACCAGGTGTGTAATTTCCCTTCTACTTTATAAGTCGTTTTTTCATCCAAACTCCCAAGATATTTCATATGACCCACACTTACCATTGCTGGGTAGAGCAGGGCAAGAAACAGACTTTTCTCTCAAGTTTTTATCTGGTAAAAAAAAAAAAAGAAGTAAATTGGTAACAAGGATTGTTTCTAACTGTGGAAACACTTAAAGGAGAGCTTGCCTGTGGTAGGCAGCTTCAGAGAAAAAGTCTTTGGCAAATAAAACAGCCCAAAGTTAACAGGAATTCATCCGGACTACGTCGTGGATCAGTACAGAATCATAATGGGATAAAGAAGACAATAAATGAATGACCCAAGATTATGGAAGCTCAAAAACAAGAGGCTCCAGGCCACCCAGACTGAGACATTGTTCGACTAGTCCCATGGGGCAGGAGAACTGGAGCTCAGAAATCCTCCCTCAGCATCTATCTATTGTTGCATGGTGCCACGAAGTCACTTCACTAACCCTTTCTACTGTAATTACGAAGTCAGAATCGCCTGCAAGCGTTTGCTGTAAAGATCCTCCCATTCAGAGGGAGGCAGCAGCAAAGAATGATGCTTTTCAGCTATATTTAGTTTGCTTTTTAGCTTCCTTTTAATAATTCTGCTTGTGATATCCCTGAGAAACAAATAATTTCTAGGGTACAAGCTGTTAAAAAGCTTCCCCCCCCCCTTTCTTCCTTTTCTCCAATTTTTAGCTCTTTCATATAGGACTGAGGAAATTTTTTCTGCCAAGGACTGTTTGGTTATTTTTGTAATGATTTGCAGGCCACACAAAACTGTACACTGAAAATTAACATGCTATAGATTTACTGAATTTTGATCCCACCTGCAGCTGGCTTGGCAGGGCCAGGATAAATTTCAATGACCTTCTGTTCTACAGAATACGTAGTTCCCACCCCTGCCTGGGTGAGCCTGATTTAGAACTCACAAGTTTCATTCTTACACAATCAGAACTTCTTAGTTAGGAGTGGTGTCTTACATCAGCATCCTGAGTCTGTGGTTCAGATTTTTGTTACCTGGTTTGTGACTTGTTGTTCTTTCTGGTCGGCTACCTGGATGGCCTCATGGAATCTTCCCGTTTGGTTTTACAGGTGAAGCCACAGTCAGACAATGAACACTCTTACATTCCTACAGGGCTCAAGAGGCTGGGCAAAGTCGAAAATTGCCTTACATTTTTTTTTATGTCTTGTATATTAAAGAGTAACTATTAAATACTGGAAAATGTCATTCTCTATTTATGCAAATGCATAATTTATGAAGAAAGCTGTCCATTTTGCATCCTTTATGAAAACTACCTATTGTTTCACTGTAATCTGCCCGTGTTTACAGGCAACCAGAAAACACTCAACCAGGAAGTCAGCTGGCAGATGGGCCACAGTGCCACTCTCACACCTGCAGGCTTCTACCTCCATCTCTGCCACTCCATTTCATTGTGTCGAAGAATGACACTGAAGTATCTTCAACTAACTGAGAGGCATATGTGACTCAGTATACCAGTATAACTCTTGTGTCTTTAAAATCAGATTAGAAGTCCTAGAATATCAACATATTGATCTTTACTTTTTTGTGATAGAAAACATTATATTTGTCACATTATGATAATTCTGAGTTTTGTGGCTTTTTAATGACTGTCATCTTGTATGCATTTTTTGAACTGCTCTACTTATACAGGTTTTAAGTTAGCATCAAGTACAAGACTTTTAAGTGTAAAGAAATCCTTCAAAAAGCCAAGGAAACATGGTAAAAATATAGTACATTTTCAATGGGGAATCTTAAGAGAATTACTACAGTAATAAGTTTTCAAAGTCATTCAAATCGAGATTTCTGCTTAGCTAATTCTCAGAAAACAAACCCCTTTAGACTCTGACTTCAGAACAAAGTTTAGAATGACACAGAAGCAAGCAAGGTGATGGCTTCTACCAAGCTGACACTTTCAGGGGGAAATAGGCAGATCTTTCGGCATAACCAGAGTGCAACACTGGTTCTTCCCAAGAATTCCCGCTTACCTTAGCAGTGCAAGTGCTTTCACTTTCTTTATGCTAACCTTGCTATTGAATCCCTATGCTTCTTGAATTTCCATTTTTGCTTAGGCTCAAGTTTTCTATCCTGCATCTTTTTATTTTTCTGTCTTAGTGGAATTTTCTTCCTCACATTTCTGCAAGTTCTAGTCCTTGTTATTCTTTAAGAAATACCTGATGGTTTTCAACTTCTATCATGACACTATAGTTACAGGAGTATTTCAGTCAATG